>NW_020897781.1:6274060-6694060 GCF_003984885.1 Neopelma chrysocephalum
TACCACCGGAGGTTCGGGAAGATTTTCCGCATGAAGCTGGGGGCTTTCGACTCGGTGCACATCGCCGCGCCCTGCCTCCTGGAAGCCCTGTACCGCCGGGAGAGCGCCTGCCCCCAGCGCCTCGAGATCAAGCCCTGGAAAGCCTATCGCGACTATCGCGACGAGGGCTACGGGCTGCTCATCCTGTAAGTGCCGCCCGCAGCATCCCGGGGAGGTGCCGGGAGGGCCGGTTGGTCCCTGCGGTGCGGGGGAGCTGGTGCGGGATAGGGCGGGTCCCAGGTGCCCGGGGGATGCTCCAGCCCACCCTCCGCTCCCCGGGCTGCGCTCCCGGGGCTCATCCCCCTCCCCAAGGAGCGCAAGGCGCTGTCCGTGTGATGAAGCATCAGAGGTGTCGTGGTGCACATGGGTGGGTTTGGGGTTTTCTTCTTCTTTCCTTCTTCTTTAAGTCTCTCGCTTCCCAACCTCTCTGTCTTTATTTCAATCTAGGGAAGGAAAGGACTGGCAGAGGGTAAGAAGTGCCTTTCAAAAGAAATTAATGAAGCCCAGGGAAGTTGTGAAGCTGGATACTGCTATCAATGAGGTACTGGGCTTTGAGAAATCCTTCCTTTATCCCCTGCAAACCTGGGGAATAAAAGCAGATCTGTTTTATCTGGATAGCTGCTGATTTGTTCTACAGTGATAAAACCATGAGTTCATACTCAGACTGTTCAGGGAATAACAAGTACAAACTGAATACCAGGGTCTGACCAAAAGTGAGACCACACAGAAACCTGTAGTTGAGACTGTCTGTCTCCACCCAACGAGACCATTCCACGACGACACAGACTCCTGCAGGCAGTTTTTACCTACTTCTCTTGCATTCAGTAGTTTTTGCCTTTACTCCTTTATTCTTATGTCTCCACCCCCATCAGTGAACACCTCCCTCCTTAACCTCTGTGTTCCTCACCTAGCTTGAGGAGCATCTCTGATAAACAGCTTAATTCTCTTCATTGTGAAATTCCAGTGTTGCCCCAGAGTGAAGTGTTTCATCCCTGTGGAGGAAAGCTCAGCTTATGGAGGTACAAGCCACGATAGCACAAGAGTCTGTAAAATCCAAACATACATTTACACAGGGGGAAGTTGAATATTGTTCAAAGAACAAGAAACAGAAGGATTCCTCTCTTAGGCAAGATTGTTATCTATTTAAAAGACAGTTGAAATGCTGAATTGCACAGGATTTCTATTAGCTGATGTCATTTTATCCCTTATTTTCTCTCTCTTCTTTCCACTGCTCAGGTCCTGGAGGATTTCATGCGCAGAATAGATGAAATATGTAACCACAATGGACAGATGGAAGATGTATATTCAGAATTCAACAAATGGTCCTTTGAAAGTAGGTTATTTTTTGTCTGAGTATGGTGCACCTGCCATGGCATTTCAGTTCCAGTGTGATCAGGGATGAATATATTGGCTGATTATTTCCAAACTGTCAGCTACAATATCCTGGAAAGTGAGTTACAGAATATCCAGGGAACTATCACAGACAAAATTCATCAGCAGCTACACAGGCTCCTCTGTTTGGTTACCTGTATGACTTACTAAAAACATTCAAACATTGTAATGGCTTATAAATCCAAAACTTGAGGGAATCATGGTGCATTTATCTAGACTAGGATCAGGTAGCACACGACCTTTTTTTGTCCATCTGAT
This sequence comes from Neopelma chrysocephalum, assembly GCF_003984885.1. Classification (NCBI taxonomy): domain Eukaryota; kingdom Metazoa; phylum Chordata; class Aves; order Passeriformes; family Pipridae; genus Neopelma; species Neopelma chrysocephalum. The sequence continues at coordinate 6,275,750 of NW_020897781.1, forward strand.
GTTTGTTAATTACCAGCAGCACAAGATCAATGAAATGATCCAATAACAGTGAAGGACTGCTCATTCAGACAAAGCTTGGAAAATCCCATTTAAGATGTTTACGTTGGGATTCAGAAGCACTGGAATAAGTTACCAAGTCAGGAGCCTCCATCTTTAGAAAGCTTTATATGGAATCTGCCAGGAATGACCTAGGGCAGAAGAAACAGCCTCAGTGGTTCCCAAAAGGAGGGATGTTGGCTGTGGTGTGTTACTGAACAAGCTCTGCCAGAGCCATCTGCTCTTGGCTGGCTCAGCTCAGCAGCCTGTGGACTGAGGCCCTGAAAGTGTTTTTTTTTCCCCTGTCAGTGGTGAAGGCTGATTTTGGAAAAGGACAAATAGGAAGTGAGAGCCTTAAAAAAAGAAGAAAAGGCAAGTGGAAAGGGGTGGAAACTGGTGGAGTGCGGGACGCTGCCAGTGTTTGCAAGTGGTTTCTGGCTGTGGGAAGGGCTAGGAAATGCTGGAGGAGATGACCTAGGAATGCTGGAGGAGATGGCCTCTTCAGGTCCAGTTTTCCTGCCACTCAGTTCTCTTCAGTAGCATTGCCAAAATTATTTACCAAATAATGCCAGCCCTGCTTGGCAGAAGGCTCTGCTGCTCGTGAGGGGATCTGTGGTGCTGCTGTAAGGGCCCTTTAGCTGGATACTCTACTTGAGTCTGAGGGAAAGAGGCAGAAGGTGTTTAGAAAGTGCTACTCTCACAGGTGTGTCTCATGGAACATTTTCCAGAAGGATAATCCAAGCCATTCCTTGACAAATGACGAACAACACACACACTTTTTCTTACATCATTTAATTATAACACTGTTTAACAACAGGTATCTGTCTGGTGCTGTATGGAAAGAGGTTTGGCCTCCTGCAGCAGGACGTGGAAGAAGAAAGTTTGAACTTCATCAAGGCAGTAAAAACGGTATGGAAGAGTCTTTCCTGGGGCTGTAGTGATTTCCTACCCCTACTGCTAATGAGAGGCAGCAGCTTAAATGAGTCACCCAAAAAACAGCACCTCGAGCTTCTGTGCTACCTGTGTGTTGGCAGCTTTGCACATCCAAAGTGACAAAGCTAATCCTGAACATCTGAACTGTCTCATTTATGTGATGCCTAAACCTGACAGGGAAAACTGCTGCATGGATATCAGGGTAATCCTGGAAATGGAGTTGGTGGGTTGGTTGGTTAACTCTGCTCTGCCTCTGAGACACCTGTTGTGCAACGCTGCTCTTTGCTGGGTGGGACTGCTGGGGTTGTGTGGGATTGTGCAAAAATGCTGGATTTGGAGGTTACTCATTCCTGCAGGCAAACCTGCTGTGCATTTTGCTGTAACTTGGACTCTGGTGATACAAACCTGCCTAATTTTAGTCATGCAAAAGATAGGCATCTAGCCCAGCCTAATTTTTTAGCTCCATCTGTTGTCAAGGGAGAGAGGGGCACTGCCAAAAATTAGCTTGTCATATTCTAAACAGGTGCCTAAAGTAGAGAAGATGCATTGCCCACTGGAGAAGCCTCATATCCTCCTCCTGGCTGTCCCTAATTTTTAGCTGGATATGGTCTAAGTAGGTTGAGACCCATCCTTTCCCTCCAGGATGGAAAATCTGCCAGAATCTTGCCTTCCCGAAAACTGCCTCCTACTTTACAGTCTCATTTTGTTCAGAGATTGCAAATAAATATAGATTAAAGACAGATTTCCCAAACTCTTTCTCCACCACAGATGATGGCCACTTTTGGGATGATGATGGTGACCCCTGTGGAACTTCACAAGGGGCTGAACACAAAAGTCTGGCAAGCTCACACTAAAGCATGGGATGATATATTTAAAACAGGTTATTGTTTTAAACAATATTGTTCTTTTCCTTTACCTCTGTTTCCTGCTTGGTGGAATTAACTCTCTTCATCCTTGCTACTGTTCTCTGCTGCTGTTAATCACTTCAGCACGGATTGGAACAGCTTTGCTGCACTAAACACAGACTAATTCCAACATGGGAGCAGGTTTTTTATGACTAACACTCAGGTCTGGTTGTGGGACAATACCCAATTCCCAGAAAAGCCCCAGGATTTTGGGAGCCAGCAGTTAATTCCACTTTAATCTGTCATAAAATAGCCAGAAAGTGCATAATCTCTTTAAAGGCAAGTATATGAGTGAGAAAAGGGACATCCCTCAAAGGGAGTTGTTTTCCTGAGAAACGAGAATTTTACACGCAACAAAACCTGTTGGCTAAAAAAAAATAAACAAATTACAGGTTTTCTGAACAACCTGGAATATGGTTGCAAATCTTAGAAGCAATTTAAATTGTAAGGTACAGTTTGGCTTTTTGACCATGTTTTTTTGACTATTTAAGATGAATTGGCCTTCAAGGTTTAAAAAATTACTCTAACTCTAGATATGAAGTTAAGTTTGTATTTTTAATATTTTGCTAAACAGTGACAAGTGTCACTAAAAGTTGAGAAAGATTTTGGCACTTGGGTGGTTGTATTTGAGTGCTTGATACTTCAAGACTTTTGGTCAAGCCAGCCACATGTGCACTTATTTTATTGCTTCTTAGTTTATGGGGTTTAGGAAAGATACTTTAGAGCAGTTTTGTTTAGAAAAAACAGTTTAACACCTTCACTTGACAGGAATAACTCCTTACTAGGAACTATAAGGTGTTGGGCAAAATCTACTTCTCTGTATTTAAAAAAAAATCCCCAGCATGTGGAAATTTGGCATCTCTTTGTGCCTTCCCCTTGTAAATCAAAGGTTTACATTTCCCCCCAGGGAGCCTGAGTACTAAGTCTCTTTGATTTTTTTAACACCTTGATCCCCTTTGAAAACCGGAGGCAATAAATTTCACACACTTGTATTTCTGTTTGCTAAATATTTCACTCAATGTCTCACTGATTTCCTTTCCTGATTTAAGAAAGCAGAATTCCTAAGAGTTTGCAGGAATTTCTTCTGTTCAAAAGTGATTTTTGGGACTGGGTTTTTTGTCTAAAGAGTGAAAATATCCTACTTTAATCAGTATAAATATACTCACTATTTATTCACCGCTTGCAAAAAGAGCCCAGCTTGGCACCTCCTTTCAAGATCCTGCATGTCAGACGTGGGTTGGTTTTTATTTGTACAGTATTTTTACTGATTTTCCATTAATTACCTCCCTCTCCTCCCTCCTCAGCCAAACACTCCATTGACTGTCGACTGGAAAAACACTCTGCAAACCCCCAGGAGGATTTTCTGTGTGACATCTACTCTGGAGGACAACTTTCCAAGAAGGAGCTGTACGCTGCCATCGCAGAGCTCCAGATTGCTGGGGTGGAGACGGTAAACCTGGCTTTGCAAGAGCTTAAAATCCTTCCACTCCCTGCCTGCCTCCAGAACCCAACCATCCTGACACCTGGAAGGGAGCTAATCCTGCTTTGCTGGCCCAAGTGCAAACGAATATTTACCTGAAATCATAGATATGTTCTTCTGCTCATCGTTCCCAGAGAACAACTGAGATGGCTCATAATCCCTTAGGCTTTCAAAAAACCATAAATCAGTGACCAGCCATAAATATTGCTTTGAACTTTTGGCAACTTCTTCCTTCTGTCACCACAAATGGGGGTCTTACATTTCTTTTTGGTTTCTTTCAGACAGCCAATAGTTTACTGTGGGCTCTGTATAACATTTCACGCAATCCACGTGTCCAGCAGAAGCTTTTCCAGGAAATAAAGAATGTTTTGGCTGCTAATGAGACCCCAAGTGCTGAGAACTTGAAGAATATGCCTTACCTGAAAGCATGTCTGAAAGAGTCCATGAGGTAAAATTCCTAAATAAGAGCAAAACGATCACAAAGTTTTTTACCAGCTTGTGTGTACCAGAGGAGTAAGAATTTTCTAGTACATATAATTTTGTTCATCTGGTTGTTTAAGATGAACTATGAGAGATAAAGGAAGAAAAAATGCTGGAAATTTAACCCATTGTGTTTTTCTCACTGTAGATTAACCCCATCAGTGCCGTTTACCACTCGCACCATCGACACGGAAATGGTTCTGGGAAATTATGTGCTGCCCAAAGGGGTAAGACAATGAATTTAACTTACTAGGGTGTTTTGCCATTTATTAACTGTCTTATAAACAACAGAAGTCTGTCATATTTCAGTTTTAAATTGACTTTGCCAAAGGATGAGGCCCAGCATAAGGAATGAGGAATTCACACCAAACATTCCCATAAACTCAACCCCAAACCTGCCTGCGCTGCTGATGGATTCAGGCAGAAATATTGGTCTGAAAATATTTTGCTGTGCTGCTTCAAATATTTTTTTCCCCCAATTTTCTCATGATTTTTTCTGAGGAAACTGTGACTTTTTCTGTGTTCAGATTAATCCTCAGGGAATTGCATGGCATCTCCTGAGCAAACTGCCTCGCCTTCACTGTTGCATTGTTTTTTTCCATCAACGAGCTGATTCACTTGGCAGCTCTGGGCCGATTTGTAACGAGGCTCTCTTTGTTTCTAGACTGTTCTGATGATAAACAGCCATGCCCTGGGTTGCAATGAGGAGTACTTCAGCCACTGGACTCAGTTCAGACCAGAGCGCTGGTTCCAGAAGAACCTGATCCATCCGTTCTCCCACGTTCCCTTCGGGATGGGGAAGAGGATGTGCATCGGGCGCCGCGTGGCAGAGCTGCAGCTCCACTTGGCCCTTTGCTGGGTAAACACTCCAAAAAAAAAAGGGCATTTTGTGCACAGTGGGCCTTCAGCTTCTACCAAAGCACACTGATGGAAACGTTTGTGTTTCAGCTCATCCGCAAATACCAAGTGGTGGCCACTGACCAGAGGCCGGTGGAGACTCTGCACTCGGGAATCCTCATTCCCAGCCGGGAGCTGCCCATCGCATTCCACAGGAGATGAGGTGAGGGAAGGGGGCTCCTGGAGCACAGCAGACCTGCCTTTGAGCATCGTCCAGAATTTCCACACAACTGGGAGTGCAAGACAAGAGGTGTTTGTCTAATCTTCATCCTCCCAGTGTGAGATGGATGAAATACCATTAATTTTCATTACTTTTAACAGAAAATATTCTGTGTACTAAGAAGACAAATTTCTTACACCTTGTGGCTCTGAAATCAGTTTTATAATCCAAGAACAAGTCTTCTTCTCATAATGCAGATCAGAAAGGGCAAAATCAAAATGTGTACACTGTTGGAGAAAACAATAGCCATTACTTTGTTATAATATAACTTCTCCACTGCATTTCTACAAGAAATTTCCTGAAAAATAGCCTTTGATTTTGAGCATCAATTTACAGATTGAATAACCTTAGTGAAGGAACAGTACATCAGTGCTCTGCAGAGTTCAGATAACAAAACTTGATTTTAGGCATAAGGACAAAGAAAAATCTATTCATAAATAATTTTGCAATGTTGCAAGTTATTATACATTTTTGTTCAATAAAATCGAATGTAAGATTTTCTCTGCTCTCATGAGCTTACACAAATGAGCTGATAAAATAGCTTATTTGTCTAACAATCTAAATTGAAAAACCAAGTCTTTGACCTAGAATTAAATCCTCAAATTAGAAATCAAGTGACATTTGAGTACTATGGAAGATATTTTTGTGCTGGCCAACACCACAGGAAGAAAATCACTGAGTATAATCTGAGTATCAACTCCTTTAACTGAAGTTTTCTCAGTGCTGTTTACTTTGAGATAATTGATAACAATATAGATTTTTTTTCTCTTCAATACAGCTTGCAGAAAAAGAAATGACAACCCTGCTGCTGCCTCCTCTTAAAAAATAGGCATCAACTGGAGAAGTCAAAGCTGTGGAGGCTCCACCAGCCAGTGAAGAATTGCAACACCCGTCCCTTGAACAACTGCAGAGTCAGAAATAGCACCAAGAAAAGCTCCCAGACTGTTTTATTGGGAAAATGTGGTTAGTTAGTTCATCCAGTGTTAAAAGGAAAGAAAAACATCATGTGCATTCACATACCTGTGGAAATACAGTGATTTAGTGCAGCTGAGGGACTGCCCAGGACAACGAGCTGTGGAGTGTTCTGGACAGTTCCTGTCAGCGCACAGGGAAATTATTGCAGCCTCAGGCTCTTCCACAGAGCAGCCTGGAAAGAGCTGCCTCCCAGTTTGGGTTCAGTCCTGACTGCACTGGCCCTACTAGCTCAGAGTGGAAGAGCTTGGGAAGTCAGTTTAAGGGAGAAGAAACTGGTTTAGTCCTTACCAATCATGGATTAAGCTGAGACATGAGATGGCAGCCAGGAATTAAGCTAAAAACAGGGCTTGAAAATCAGGATAATTAAAGAAGGATATTTCCCTGGTGTTATATAAGAATATAAGGACAAATGTACATAACAGGATTTATTCCTCATGCCTGCACAGTGCTTTGATTTGTACACAATGCTGTGCCTGGCACAATCTCTGCTCTTGCCCAGGGAGTTTCGTGCCTCTGATTCCTGCACAAACCATTTTATCCCACCTTTATTGTCAAACCTTAATGGCCTTTTATTGCATGAAAAGGCCTCATTCAAAAATGGAACCACTGGAATCCTATGGGTTCTGTCACTATTAAATGCTGATTATCCTAACAGGATAGTAACTTCATTAGATGAGGACTATGAAATGTATCTTTCAAAGAACAATTTCCCAGGAAATGAGGATTCCAAATAGGTTTTTTTCTTGTGGAGATTGCAGTATCTGTATCTAAAGGTTAAAATTGTCACTGCTCTGCATGTAATATGTATATGTTAGTTGTTATGGTCACTAGTTTTTCCAATGATGCAGTTTGAAGTCCAGCTTTGTATATATATAACCATGAATGGCTGTTTTTATTTTTTTACTCTCTGAAATGATCGAAGTTCTTAGTATTTGTTGGTCTATCCCCTGTGTTTTGTTTGTTTTCCTCTGTTGTTATACTCAGACATGGAAATGTAACCCTATTAAAATGTATAAAGCAATTTGTGTATTATCTGAATATTTCTAGTCAATTTGATAACAGTCAATTTTGTAATAAAATAAAGATTTCTATTGTTTTTCTATAATTAGTCTTCCGTAGTTTATTATAAAATCTTTGTAGCTTTACAAAAACCTTGCATTCCATGGCAACTTCTTGCAAAAAAGCTGCTGTGGTACTTTCATCCCTCAGCTTGACATCCTCAATGGGCTTGAACTGGAAATTCTACCAAGTTCTACTTTAATCCCGCAGTGAAAATCTCCTGCTTTATGATACCCAGAGCTGCTGGATTGTGTGGACTGTGACAGTCAGCTGGGAGACAGTTTGGGAAGCCCAGCTCCTGGTGGGAGGGTCTGGTGGGCACTGCCTGGCACCACCCAGCCCCAGCGAGGTGGGTCCTGGGTTAAGTACGAGGAGTTGAGCCCTGCAGGGCAGAGCCTTGGTGCCAAACCCCTTTTGTGCCTTTAATTCTGCTATTCCTTCAATCCAGGCCAACCCCAGTATTCAGGAATGAATTAAATTCAAGCTTTCAGCCCCTTTCCCTCTGTATAATCCTGTGAGACCCCAATGAAAGCTCTGTCAGGAGTTTCTGTATCTGAACACGTCTCCCTGGTGTGCACAGAACTGAGGTCTCCAGGGATGGGATTGTTACATTTCTCTGCTATTATGACAAGATAAAATCCATAAAAAGTTTCGAGGAAGGATGAAAATAGTTTGAACTTTTGCAGAATCAAAAGAAATACGTATATTAAGAAATGCCATCCAGCAGCACTGTGACTGACAGGCTGATGGTCACATGAAGGCAAATCTGACAGTCAAAACCTGCTCTGTCTTTGCCAAGGGAAGGCAGCCTCAGGTTGAGTGACTGGTGCTGTAAGAAAAATCCTACAGCACTGTGAGGATGGTGCTTTTCTGAAAATTCTGTTGCCATGTGCCCCTTAGAGTGACTGGAGTTTGTGCTGCTGACACTGAGCTGGGAGCTGGGAGCGCTGGGTCCCTGAGCCTGGGAAAGGTGGGCTGGGAGAACAATCCCCTGGGAGCTTTGGCAGCTCGTGTGAAGCTGTGTGGGGAGACCTACCCAAGCTGCTGTGACAGTAACACACACCAAGTCTCCTCTTATATCAGTATAAACTAATATTACTCCATTAGAGCCAGCAGAGTTGTGCCAATATGAAACAAGAGTAAACAGAAACAGTTTGTTCAATTCCAGGCACTTCACATTGCTCACAAATGTCCTGATGATTTAACTCCTGAAGACAAGCAGAGGGAAGAGGTGTTATCTTGTTGAACTGACCTTGACAGCCCAGTTATCAGCTGTTTCGAAATCCTTTACTGCTCCTGTGTAGTAAATCCCAGGTTCATACTTACTGCCCTGCTTATTATTCCTGCTACTTAAATTTAGGGGACTCAAAGATCTACACAGGTGTTGCTGTGAGGAAGGTTTTGACTAATTCTGTACAAGCTGAGGTACAAATGAGTGCTGCCTGCTGGATTTCTGAAAGTACAATAACCACTGACCTGGAAAATTGTGTTTCCGGAAGCTTTGTAGATTTTCAAGTTCCTGAAGTTCGCAAAGAACTTCATTAATCTCCTACCTCAAAGTAAATGTCCAAAGCAATTTACCTAGGAAATAGGTAATTATCAAACTACACAGATAATGAATGACCAAGCAAGACTTCCACATCAAGAAACCCACATGGTTTTCTTTCCCCTCGTTTTTCAGCAGTAGAAACCCAGTGTGATGCCTCTGAGATTAATAAATGTCTATGAAACCCTTCACCTGTGGTCAGCTGGAGAAATTCAGTGCAGTTCTTTGCTGCTTTGAAATGAGTTCCTCATTCAGAATTTTCATTTCAGCACTGCTTCCCTGTTATCATTTCCTACAGTTACTCCTCAGAGGAAGGGAGTTGAATCATAAAATAATCGGAATTAATTGGCCTCCACATTAACTTTCTCAGCAAGGAAGTGAAGGAGGTTTACCCATCCAAAAGGAAGTTAATTCTGTTCAGGCCTTGGGCATATTGGTGGGAATGGTGTAGACAAAGCTGGAGCCAACTAATCCATGCTTTTTTATGGATAAAGAATGCCAGTTTTCAGGACTGGCAGCTTGGCATTTTTGATCTGTGTTTTGTTCATTATAATCTGGCTGTTCCATGGCTCTGAGTCAGTCTCTGTGTACACCTTTCACTGCTCTGATTACCTGACAGATAATGTGTCCTGGTTTGTCTCCTTCCATGCTGAGGAGGACCTTTGTGCTCAACAACTAGAGGTAGAATTCTCACCTGTGTCAGTGCTGACTTTGATTAATGGGACAAAATTACCCAAAACCTGAAAAATTAATTCTGCCAATTGTTCACAGCTAAAGTTCATTTCAGGACAAATTTTTGGAGAAGAACTCAACACATTCTTAATTTTAAATACGTGAACCATCATTCTGATCTTAGTGGGACTGCAGGAGTACGGATGGTGTTTTTTAATGCATTCTCACTTTTTGTGAAAGGAGCAAGTTTAACGATTTCCAGCAGTTTGTGGCACACATATTCAAAACTCATGGAAGAGTTGTACCTTTAGAAGAAAAGCTGCCTTTTTACTTCAGATAATTCAGACAAAGAGCCTATTGAGATTGAAGGTACAAGCAGCTCATTAATCTCTTACCCTGGCTTCGTGTATTCTTCTGATAACTTGTGGATTGATATACTGAGGTGTGGGTTGCTGCATTCAAATTTTTAAAATGTAGCCTTCCAGGCAAGGCTTGGGGAAAAGTATGAATATTATATTACGAAACTGAGCATTATTCTTATTGCCTTACATTTATTCTTGGGCATTTTTGAGTATCAGCTTTCAAGTGAGTGAAAACCAGAGTTGCTGAGTTGTTTTGGCCTGGAAGGAGGACATGTCCTGACTGTCCAGGCTGCCATCCCTCCTCTCTCTCTACTGTAGCTCAGGGCTGCAACCCCACTGCCTTCAACCCCTTTCATATTCCGAGGTACAAGCCAGCAATCCATCTGCTGGCACTGAGAAATGTAAAGTCACATGAAACTGGTGTGAGCCACCATGAAACCAGTGCAATTCTTTGGGCAGGGATGTGTCAGTGGTGAGGATGGAGACCACACTTGGGGGCTGGTTCAATGTTACAGTGCACTTTTCCCAAAACAGCCCTGCTCTTTATGTGAATATTTCTGCATTACTGCTCACTTCTTTCTTGTCTGTTCACCCAGAACTGTGTTAGTGCCTCATACAATTCCTATCTGGACTTTATCTTCTATATTCTTATCCTCTTCTTTGCCAGCAGAGGAAGAACTACATTTATATTCAGCTCTTGTCCATGGTTTTTGTCTCAGCTGCATAATCACTAACCTGTGGCTTTGGAACTACTTTACAAGTTAAACTTCAGCTGCAGGGTTTGGATCCAGAAGGAGTTTTAGACAACTTTATATTGTAGGGTTTAGATGGAGCAATCCTCCTCCTGACAGGGAAAGCAACAACGAGACTTCTTTCTAAACCAAAATATTTTTCTCCAAGGGACAATGTCAAAACAAGTGGGGAATGGAATGTATTTATAATCGGGGTAAATTTTGCTGTGCTTTCTTGGGCACGTCCCTCTCAACAAGTTTGAACTCTTTGCCTCTAATTGTTCCATGTGTTGAGTGAACTGCAGCCTCCACACATCAGGGGAGAAGGGAAGGAAGCAGAGTCAGCTGCTGGCAGGGAGAACAGGGCAATAAAGGGGAACCAGGAGTACCTGAGTTACCCCTTGGTCTCCCCAAATTGGTCCCCAATTGCATGTTTGTGATACTTTGCCCTCCACTATCAAATTAGGTGCCCTGAAACCTGATAGTGAATCAAGCAAGTCACATCTGATTCATCCTGCTGCTGAACTGTGTTCCACAGAAAAACAGGAGATAGGAGAGAAGCAGGGGAACGGTGCAAGTCTGGTTTGCCTCGGACTAAAGGGTTCCCTCACTGTGGGCTGGACTTCCAGAAGCACAGAGTGGCTCAAGGTGAAGAAAGGAAAAATCTTCACTAAATTTAATGGAAATAATGGAAGGAAGTCTTCAAGAAACCTCAGGCAGTGTTAGTTGCACTTATCTTGGCTTCCAATTTCCTACAAAAAAAGCCCTTGCTGTTATCTCAGTTCTACCGACGGGAATCACAGATAGTTTTGCAGATGATGTCAATGCCTGAATCAGGCTCTGTCCCACTTTTTTCCAGGGCAAAGGTCCCCACATATCTGATCAGGGGTCAGCCAAGAGTCAACTCAATCCATGGGCAAAGGCCACCCTAGAACTGGGATCTGCTTTGGCTTTGCAGGACATTCAACCACAGGCTGCAGACACCAAACACCCTCCTCACGTTGAGGTTGATGGGATTAAACTGTCTGTCCTGCCATAAAGCACAGGAGAAGACCTCAACTGGGATCCAAATTTTAGTCATTTTAAGTGGGAGCAGGAGTAGAAGAAGGAAGATTTTGGGAGCAAGATTCTGGGCACTCTTAGGAGAAACACAGGTGTTGACTCAAATTATTTGAGATACAGACCCTGAGGTTCTTAAATATTTAGGTGACATTAAACCATCTAAAGCCAGTGGGATTTATTTTTTTTTCCTGAATGCCAAAATTTTGCTTTGGATGTGTAAGAACCTCTCAGGAACTTTCCTTCTGTTTTGAACAGCTCAGAAAAGAACTCCTTGCAAGAGATTTCTTTGTTGCTGAACAGTGGCAAAACAAGGCACACTCAGAGGGAAGTCTGGCAACTAAGGGTTGGGAAGGTGCTGGAGGACATTTTCCAGAAAGGAAGGTACCTTCAAATACACTTGATTCATAACTCTTGCAAAGTTTTTCTTGCCCAAAGGCAAAATTGAAAGGGAAACTAGATCAGCTCGTTGCTTGAGGAATCAAAGAGTCAGTTGTGAGCCAACAGATATTCACTGCAGGGAGAGGGAAGTTTTATTTATGTGTTGATACAAATGACTGGAATAAATATTTAAAAATAGCATATTCTATTGCCTGCAGGTGGAGTTGTTCAGTGAGGGATATGGCTGATGCCAAATATTTGATCTGTGCTTTGATCCAACAGCAGGGCTCTGGCAGGTGCCCTTAGAAACACAGAGAACACATATTTTTCTATATCCAACAGGCCCTCAGGAAGCTGCTTCTTCCTCTGAGCCCCTCTTGGGCTGTGGTTGGCACCCAGTGTGCTTCACTGGAAAACAGATTTTTGAGGACGTGGAGAGTACTGTGCTATATATAGAAGTCAATGGCATCCAGGGAAAAACAATTGAAGGAGCAACTGGAATTTCTGGGGGAAATCAGAGCTCCTGGGCAAATAGAGAGGTGTGAATTCTGTGTAATGGAAATAACGTGTTCGCAGGGGAAGTTAAAGCAGAGGGTGTTCAGACAGGTCACACAGCAACCACTAACAGCCTGTCTCAACAGAGAGATCAGGCACAAAGTGATGGGGATTAAGGAAGGAAAGGGATGTTGTGTTTGGCTGCCCCAGCTGGTGCCTGAGCTCGTGCTGGGGCACAGCCGGCTCTGCATTCCCTGGCTCCCATCACCTGGCACAGCACGACCAGGGCAGGATGCCCTGGGAAGGGAGAGGGGCTGTGGAGCTGCACAGGATGGTTAAATTGCCAAGAAACATGCTCTTATATTCATAACAAAATGCACTGTTCAAAGCACGAGCATCTGCTGTCGCCTCAGCAGACTGATGGGATGCTCAGAGTTTTACAGCCAAGTGTCAGTGCCATCCTGTGAAGCTACATGCCCAATGCTGGCCATGCTCAAACCCCTTCACTTGGTCTCCTTCTCTCTGGAGAGATGTTGTGCTGTGTTATGGGTGTTAGAGCTGACAGCTCCCTGTCTTCACACCCTGCACAGGGCTGAGGCCTGTTACTGCAGCTGAAGGAGAATGAGAATTGTGTTTCCTATTTTTTTTTTGACTTGAAATTAAATCTTGAAATCGAAAATTCTTCTGTATATGAAAACTTGACAGAAGTGAAGATTTTTTTTTTTGTGAAATCAAGTTAGGGAGAGAGGAAACGTGAGGTGAATGCAAACCTTACGGAAAGGAATCTTTTAGAAAACTTGGAATTGTTTTTAAGAATTACCATGTCTGTTAAAGAACTTGCTCCAGGACAAAGATTTTTCTTTCAGTCAAGCCCTGAACCGGTAGATTTCAACATTATTATGTCAACAACTCTTCATTTTCAATTTGAAAGGGCATTTCATGAAAACTGCCCTAATCTCATGGCATGTTTCAATTTTCAGAAAGTAGCTCCTTCCAAACACCTTCAGGCACAGCATCATCTGGCCCAAGTGATCAACAACAAACTGCGTAAAAACCTTGAGCAGAAAATGCCCAGGAATCTCTTGAGCCTGCCTTTAAAACACACCCTTTCCCCCCAGACTTAAATCTCTGTGAGCCTTATGGTACCTTGACTCCTTGATTCCTGACTGCAGCACCAGTGACAGCCCTCTGAAGGTCTGATGCTGATTAAATTATTGATATGTGTGTGTAAAGACCAGGCACATCTACACCTCCACAGATGTGTTTTTGGGATCCCTCTACACCAGAACTGACTGGAGAGACAACCTGCCCCATGAAACCTTCCTCTGTTCATACAGTCAAGGAGACCCTGGTGAAACACAGTCCATGATCAGATGCAGAAGAGTTTATTAACCACGCTTGGCAGATGTGCAAGTCACCACACAAACACTGTTTGAGCCAAAGGGAAAAACAATTCCTTGACCTGAGCAAGGATATTCATATCAAAAACTTTACACTGGACTTCTGTCAAAGGTTGCATCTATTTTTGGTGTGTGCATAACGCTCCACACTCCACATTTTTGCATCATGAAATGGCTTTTCTAACCAACAGAAACACGCAGATGTTGCTCCTTTTCCTACATCTCTTGTCTTGGTATGTGCACACAGAGTCAACTGATTTACCCTCAGTTGCTAATCCAGAGTTAGAGTTTTGCTTACCAGGCATGAGGACCACACTGTAATCAGACAGTGGCATTCCTGGGGGAAACCTGCCCTCTGAACTATTTCCAACAGCCTGTGCAAGACTTTATAATATTCTTAGCTTGTGTAGAAATCATAAATACAATATCAGTAGTGACTTAAAGCAGGCAGATGTTTTAAAAGCCCAGGTAACAGTGTTTGACTCAAAGTTAGTTCTGCAACTATCTAGAGCAGGCAGACTCCAAGTCCTTTGCTTCTCCTCAGAGTGCTGTCCCCTCATTTTGTGCTGCACCTTTCTAGCTTGACCCTGTGCCATTGGTTAGGAACAGAGAACCCATCAATTCTCACCCTCAGTGCTTTTCTCAGCCTGTCAGGGGTCTTTCCCTTCCCTCCTGGACATCCCCACATGTATCACCTCCCCACCTCCTACTGTTCCCTGGGCTGTTTTGTCAGCCTACCCCAAATCTTCCTTGAGACAAGCTGAGCAAACCAGGCAGGGTGATGAAGAAAACACGTTCTGCCATGACTACGCCACCAAACTGAGGCCAGAAGGTTTGTTTTAGCAGTTATTGTCCCAGCAAGCCCAGTGGAGAGTGACTGCAAGACAGTAGGAACCTGTTGCCACTGATGAGTGACATCCAGTAGCTGAGAGAAAGCACAAAGATGTGCCATGTGCCAGCTTCTTTCATTTCCTTCAAGGACAGGAAAAATGTACAGAATGTGTCTAGACAAGGTGATGATTCATAATCTTTGCAATGTGTTCCAAGTGTTGAGGGGAGGCAGGGTACAGCCACCATGGCTCCTTTCTTCATGAGCCTTTCTGTTTCTTGTTGTTGTCACTTCTTTTGCTTTGGAAGGGCATGGAGAAAATTAATGCTTTATATTCATTTTTACTATAGTTAACAAAATACATTAAAGCATCCTTGAACTTCATTTCAGCTCATAAGTTTGAAAAGTAGAAAAAAGCTTAGATATCTGGTAATTTGGAAATACTACCTAAGGAGATGTTGTGAATAAAGTAGATCATGCTCAACTGCTTTCTTTAACACAACATTTATTCTATAGCTTCCGAGGAACTTGCAAGTTCAGGGATCAGTGCCTCCAGGGCTCCCAGAATTAGTGTAGTATGTGTTTGTTTTACTAAAAATAGTTAAAGTTTCATCAGGATTGGACTTTTGTGTGTCTATTTTTGGCATCCTTCAGTAGACAAATGCACTGGCTGAACTTGCTCTCCCAACCTCTTGATGGTGTTTCGCTATTAATAGAAAAAAAGGGTTTAATGAGTAACTGGTCTCACGGTGTGGGATAATACATTCCCACTTTGCAATCTGCTCCTGTGACCTTTACAACCAGAGACACACTTAAAAAACAATACAGGGATCTGCCAGGATGCCCGAGCAGGAGGGAGCAGGTGCCTGTGGGAGCAGAGCCTGGCACGGATCCTGGGGGGAAAACATCCCTGGTTGGTGATCCACAAGCCACATCCTGAGCACTCAGAACTGATATTGATACCAGCAACCCCCAGGCTCTGCTGGGAGGAAAGGCTGAGGGAACTGGGACTGTTCAGCCTGGGGAAGAGAAGGCTTTGGGGTGACCTGATTGGACCTGAAGAGAGTGACAAGAAAGATGGAGAGAGACTATTTCCAACGGGCCTGGAGGGACAGGACAAGGGGCAATGGCTTCACACTGACACAGAGCAGGGTTAGATGGGATATTGGGAAAAAATTGTTCCCTGTGAGGGTGGGGAGGCCCTGGCACAGGTTGCCCAGAGAAGCTGTGGCTGCCCCATCCCTGGAAGTGTCCAAGGCCAGGCTGGGCAGGGTTTGGAGCAACCTGGGCTAGTGGAAGGTGTCCCTGCCCATGGCAGGGGTGGAATGGGACTGGATCTTTAAGGTCCCTTCCAACCCAAACCATTCTGTGATGAACTGTGGCCAAACTGGCCCCAGGTTCCTGCCTCAACCCTCTGCTGGATGTAGGAGATGGGCAGCACGGGGCTGTCAGGGGACATTCCCAGGAATGCAGGGACAAGTGAGAGATCCAGGCTCACAAATCTCAGCCGCACATTTTCTCCAGGTTCCCAAATATTGGCATGTGAGGAGCTGCCTTGAGCCTGAAAAGCAAGGAAGAGTCATGGTTCAAGAAGAAATAAAAGATCCAGATCATTTTAAGGTGTCTTGTTGTGCAAAGATAACGTGGGTCACGTGGATAAACCAAAGATGCCACGGTGGGTTATGGTGCAGCAGGTGGGACCCAGTGTCAGGGTGTGGGCAACTGGCACTTTGCAGCCATCTGACCTCGATAGAAAGCAGGAAAAACTGTAGGAAAACCAGGCCAGGAGAGCTGATTTATTTCTGAGCAATATATGACACTCTCATGAGTAATGGTATTTTTACTTGAAAGGTTAAGTGGGAAACAGAAACAGAGTGTTTGTGGCTCTGTTCCAAGAACAATATTTGAACTAATCCAGTAACTTTGATCATCCAACTACACATCATGTTTATGTGTGAAATATGTCAACATTTTCCTAGGCCCATGCGGATTTCCCCTCCTTTTGATCTCTCAGCACCCTCAGTTTTCCTGTAAGGTTAGAGGGATTAATCCATATTGATGATCACATAAAAAATAAAGTATTCTGTGTTTTTACATTTTCCAAACTGGACAAGATTGAGACAAATACAGAATAACTGGTGGCTCTTCCCTGCTCTTACAAATTAAACATTCCTTCTCATGGGCATCCTCAGAGCAAGATTTCCACCAGCTCGTATCAGTTCAGAGCACACAGATACCATTCCTTGGGTGAAGGGGAAAAGGTTCTTACAGCCAGAAGAGTGGGAGCACAAGGTTTGGGGTGGTTGTGTCCCAGGACTAGGCTGGAGCCAGGATCAGTTGGCTGACAACGTAACACATAAAGGTAGATTATGACTTTTCTTTTCCTTGCCTGAGCTGCAAAGGTTCTTTAAATTTAATTAGATTTAAAGCTCCATTAGTTCTATACCTCTTATGTCAACACACAGTGTCCCAGAGGCACAACAATATTCCCTGGTTTGGCACTAGAAGGAATATGTCTGGCTGTGCTGGAAATGACCATTTCCATTTCCTAGGTAGACATCACTAAAGCTCCATTAGCCTTTACTTCAAGGGTCTGGCTCTAGAAAAGAAGCTATCATTAATTTGGGGTGTTAACTGCCTGGTTTTTAGCCAGAACTACCAATAAGGATACTTGTGAACATCTTGTCCAGTAAGACTTGAGTCAAGACCACTTTCTTTGCACAAAGTATACTGAAAATATCCAGTCTTAACTGGCAGCAAAGACATGAAAGTCTTTATAGCCACTGTCTTACCTTTGCTATGACAATGTTTTGAGAACTGTTATAAAAATTATCTCCCAAACCCACTTCTTCCTGAATTCTCTACAATTGCACTGGGAATTTTCTGCTAGAATTGGTTGAACTTCTCTTTTACTGTGTCTCTCTCTCTCACCCAAGGCTGAAGCACCCTAGATCCCACACTCTAAACCTTCCTTTTCAGTTATTTTTCCCCCACTCACCCCATCTACATGTTGCACAAAGTCCTTCAAGTCCAGGTTTGTTGGAGCCAACAAAAGCATCGGATAAGTCACTGGTGTCAAAAAGTCTAGTTGAAGTTTTTTTTAATATTCTTGGGCAACCTGTTAGGAAAAAGCCAGTAGCAAATGATGAGCTTGTAGGAACATATTGCAAAAGCTTGTCCCTCCTTCTTACCAGCAGTGAACTGCATGATCTGAACTGGAATATATTTGTCTCTGAGAATGGATGAGTGAGTTTGCTGGGATTATCAGCCTTTCTTATGAGTAAGAGAACTGCCCTTCTTTTCAGCAATCCTTGATCTAAAAGAAAACAGTTTGCTTCTCATCCTTTATCTTTTATTAGACACTATTAAGGGTGGGGAAAAACCCATTGGATCTGAGGTAGCTCCTTGGCAGTGTTAGAGCCCATTGTACCAGCTGGGTGGCCCAGAAGAGCTGCTGCAGACATTTCACAAAGAATTATATTTATTTTAAATCATGATGTGGCTTTTCTAACCAAACCATGTTTTCAGCAGAATTCCCTTTAGAACCAGTCTCAGCCCTAAGGTATGCAGCTCAGCCTACAAAGTGCAGGCAATATCTACACCATCAAGACAAGCTAAAAGAGTTCTCAGCCCAGTCTTGGGAAAGCCTTTTCCAGTGGGCAGCTGGGGAAGGCACAGGGAGCAAGTTGAAGGCAGGTTGGGTCCTCCAGGCAGCAGAAACAGCCTGGTCCTGGCTGCTGCCTCCTTGAGCCTTTTCCCAACACGTCCTTAAGAATTTGCTGAGTGAATGAACTGCACACACACGGCAAATCCAACCCTACCAGCAAAGCTTTGGGTTGGGGGAAAACATGAAATACAGTCATGTTGTGTGTGCACAGCAAAGCCAGCTCACACTGGGTCTACTGTGTGCATGCAGAACAAATATCCAGCAGGAATCCCTTCTGTGATAAGGGAAAGGCCAAAGAGTGCAGCCAATCCCAACACTGACATGAGTACGTGACCCTCTCTGCCCTGCAGGAAAACCTGGGCACTGCTGCTCCAGGTTAAAAACACCCCTGCAGTTCCCCTGGGGGCTGTAAAACCAACCATCAGCCAAATTAAAACCTCGACATTTTTCAATTTTTTTTTCCTTTTAATTGGAAATTTGGAGAATATATTTAATACCATGGGGGTTTTTTCTCCCCCAAAAGTGGCCTCGAACTGTGTAAACTCTCAGGTTAAGTGCTCAATTAAAAGGTCAAATTATCCAAAGAGAAAACTGAAGTGTCAGGCAATAATTGTCCACTGGACTCCGTTACCTGAGGAGTTCATTGCACACTGACCTCCTTTAAACATTCACAGACTGGTGGGACGTGTGGTACTTCCTACTGGTTATTTATAACTCAAAAAAATCCGGACTTGGGCAAATACCAAGATCGCTCTCCGGAAGAGTTTTAATATGAAATTGCAGGATCCACAAATACAATGAAGATGCTCTCAGAATTCCCAACCAAGGTTTTTCTAGGGGAAAAAAAAGTAGCCCCTGTCTCTCGCCAGCATTACAAAAAGTTATACGAATGTAACAGAATATTTAAGCTATTACTAATGCTTGCTAAAGAAGTTTCATTTTATGAGCCTCCCCCAGGTCTCAGCTCTGTGCCCATAATTTTCCTGTGGGATGTCTATTCTGACTCAACACTTCAAGCTCATTCTTCACTTTTGACCAAAAACTCAGCTTCTGTTTATCCCATCTGTGCCTCTGGTGAGCCAGCAGGGACAGTGACACAGGGCATCATTCCCACCATAATCCCTGCTCAGCACCACTGGGAAGGAATTCTCCCCTGGGAGGGTGGGGAGGCCCTGGCACAGGTTGCCCAGAGAAGCTGTGGCTGCCCCATCCCTGGAAGTGTTCCCAGGTTGGATGGAGCTCTGGGCTAGTGGAAGGTGTCCCTGCCCATGGCAGGGGGATGGAATGAAATGATCTTTAAGGTCCCTCCAACCCAACCCATTCCATGGTCCTGTGATTCTATATAACGTTCTTATTATTAATCTTCGTGCACGTTAAATGTGGTTTCCAAAGCTGACTAAAATGGGTTCCTTTCTCTGGGGCTGGGACGTGCTCAGATGAGGCCTGAAGTGATTCTGCCTTGTGCACTCACCAACCCTGAGGGTGCCACATGATCTGCAGATCCCCTTTCCCTTCTGCCTGGTGTGTGTCCCCTCCGGCAGTCACATGCCAACTGCAAAAACATTAACCACTGTGTCCTCTGTAAACCCAGCCCTCTATCAGCAGCAGGGAGGCCTTCACCTGCTGTTTTCTGGGAGATGTGGTCTAATCCTGATAAGAGCTATCTAATCACTTCACAAAGTTGAGAAGAGATAGTAGGGGCGACAAAAAAAAAGCTGCTAAATAGATGTTACTTCTCTTTCTTTTCGAATTCTTGGGCACTGTGAGCACACATCACCTCAATACAATGATAAAAAGGCTTCCTGAGTCACCAGTTGGATTTGTTGTGAGACCTGAGTGAGTTAGCACTGACATATGAGTCACATTAAATCATTAACCACACCTGAAAATATCAGCATGGACTCCATGACCCCGGGGAACAAATTTAACAACACAAAAACTTGATCTGAAAAAAAAAAAAAAGAAGAAGAAGAAAGCTAACTTTAGAATGAGACTAGTTCAGACCAAACACTTCAGTCGTGTGGCTCGGAGAGCCAGCCTGAGTCATGTGTTGGCATTTACCTCCCCCTCTGCCTGGGAGGGGGTAGATGCATCTTCACAGGGATTCTTATGCCTAAATTGGGCTTTTTGTCCAAAATGAGAACAAAAGGATGAGTAGAGCATAGCTTGGCTGCCCAAGGAGTCATCACAGCAGCTGGTGCCTTCATATCCTCTGCTAAAGAGAGAAATTTGATATTCACTTAAATAAATGCTTAAATTACTGTTAATTATTCAAATATCAATGATAAAATCAGCTTCTCCAAGGTTTTGGTTGTATTTCCTTATTTAAAAGACAATTAAAATGGTAACCCAATTTCTTTAAGGATGTATGAGTATGTCCTTGTTGATACCTACATATTATTTTCACAGTTGTGCCTTATGATTTTACTACAGATGCTAAAAACAAACCTGCCCATGAGTATGACAAGAACAACCCTTCTGCAGCCAACCTCTCCATCCAGCCACCACAGCCACCACAGTTTGTCTATTTTAATAGCACAAGGGAAACAGGGTGTGTTGTAGCAGCACGAAGGAAACCCAGAGGGCTTAAAAAAATCTTTTTCAGCACTGGCAATTAAATAGTAGAAGTGTCACTTATAGTTTGAGCTGCAGAAACATGCATATACATGTGCAGTTAATCAGACAAGTTTGTCCTTGGTCGAAGGCAAAAGAGAACAGACAGAAAATTCCCTTGCACAGGGAAGTACCTGGGAAGAGTTGCAAGGCACGGGGGTGCTGCAGAGCACCCCATTTTGAGTCAAAACATTCAGAAACTTAAAAAAGGAGGTTTATTTCTCCTGACACCTTCTACCACTGAGGAAAAGGTAAGGCAAGGCTTGTTTTCCAGCAATGCAAGTTGCAGGACACAGATGCCAGGAAGAGTTGTGCAAAGCATGTCCAGAACCTCAGCCCTTTGCTAAGCCCTGGATTTGAGGACAGATTAGGCAAACTCAGCTTCAAACTCCCCTACACCAGTTGCCAAGAGGGTTGAGATCCCATGGCAAGGTATCCTCTGCTAAATTCCCAGACTGCCCAAATCTCTGTTTCCCATAATCCTAGATCTGACACTGCACTTGGCCTTTAGCACAAGGTCAGGGACAGCACACGGCTGAAAGACGGTTTTTACTGGGGAAATGATGCAAATCATACAGTTCATAGGAATTTGGAGGATTTAACCAGATCTCGTTGGAGTCGTCGAGTTCTTTTTATCCAGAATTCATAAACTGACTGCAGAACAAACACACAAAGATAAACACAGGGACACACATGAGCCAGGCCAGACAGATTTGGAAAGACAAACTTCCAAAGTCATACCAGAAGGATGAGTTGAGAAAGAAGGCTGGAATGCCACATACTCAGATTGTAATCATTGTGATGTCTCCCGGGAAATTGAACATGGATTAGAAGAAAAGACCAAATAATGGACAGAATCAAAGCTTGCTGCAACAATGGAAATTTTGGTGGATACAACAGTCTAATTCGGTGGAAATAATGTGCCTGAAAACGGTTTGTTGCCAGGAATGTTCTTCTTTACTACAGTTACCTGATGCCATCTGAATTATTGAACAATCAGGCCAATGAACCAGTGGAATTACTATTCCAGGTGACACTTTTGGTCAGTCAATGATCCTGCTGTCTCCAGGAGTGATCCAAGACCTTCGAAGCAAGGCAGGAGAAAGATACCAAACACATTGCTCCTTATTAGGGGTCTCTTAATCTCTGGTAAGAGATTGTCTTAAATCCTAAAATGTTTGATTTAATGCTATTTCAAAAGCATATCAGCAGTAACCTGATTGCCTGATAACAATGAGCAGCACTCTTATCCTGGATTTATTTTTTCATGTGGCAGCCGAGGTGTCTGAAATCCTCACTTCAGGTGTGCTGAGGTCCAACCTTTGCCATTGGGATTGGTCATTGAGTTCACCCACACAGCAGCACTGGAAAAAAGGAAATGCCAAGGCTAAAAGTGAGACATGGAAAGTGCTGAAGGAGACAGGTGTGGCAGGAGGAACAACATTTACCAAACTGATAAAATCCATGGTTTATCGGGGATGTAAAGGAGTGAAATGATGACACAGCTACATCTGAAGCAGTACTCTAGTTATTGAACCCAAAAACCCCCAAGTCCATAAGAAATTCTAGTTGTAATTCCTGACCCCATTTACCTGCAGGTGACTTCACTAATCAGGTTGGTGGGGAAAGTGAAATGCAAAGCAGGCCCAGTGTTCCAGGCACTCCCCAGTGAGTCACTGCTGCAGCCACGACATCAATGGGAAATGCTGATTGCCAATTTTCCATTCTTTCCCAGATGCTCCTTCCTCAACATGGCCCTTCACAACTGTTTAGCTGTTTGATTCACCCCACTGAGCAGCTCCTTCCCCTCAGTCATCTGCCTGTAGCTCCCAGCAGTCTGAAGTGCCCGAGGAATGCCAGGACACTCCAGTGAGTTTGGCCCCCAGGAATCCTCATTTGTAATTCTGAGAGCCTGAGCTCCTTCCAGCTGCCTACACCATTCACTTGGAACTAGTCAGGCACATATTTTCCCAAATCCACTTGCAGAATTGCCAGACAACAGGCTCCCATTTACTCAGTGCATTCTTTGTGTCAGGACAAGAGCAGGAGTTACTGTCATCACAGCAGGGCAACAGAGAAAGGCCCTTTGTCTGGCTCAAACATTTCAGTTTTGTGCTGCAACACCTTGGGCTCGGTCAATCTGTAAAGAGATGAATGCAAGGTGATGCAGGTGAGGTTACACAGGATAAATGTACGGAATGTGAGAGCCAAAATCACCCCATGGGCCGCGGTTTAACCCCAGCTGGCAACTACGTACCACAGAGCTGCTCATTCACTGCCCTCACACTTGGGTGGGATGGGAGGAGAATGGGGGAAATGGTAAAATTTATGGGTTGAAATAAGAACAGTTTGATAATTGAAACAAAGTATAATATAACATATATAATATAATGATGGTGATGATAATATAATAGAAGAAAGAAGGAAGGGAGGAAGGAGAGAAGGAAGGAAGGAGGGAAGAAGAGAGAGGAATGAAACTCATTGCCCGTTTTGGGCTAAAACGCTAAGCTCAGCTGAGCGATTTGAGCATCTCCCCGCTGAGCGCGGCTTAAGGCCGCCACCTGCTGACGGGCATCCCTGAGCTTCCCTGGACATCCCTGAGCTTCCCTGGGCATCCCTGAGCTTCCCCGGACTTCCCCAAGCTTCCCTGAGCATCTCTGGACTTCTCCGAGCATCCTGCAGCGTCCCTGGGCATCTCCCTGGCGCGATGCCGAGAATGTGGTGGGAGGCAAAGTTGTAATTGTGTTTTACAAGTGGGTAAAAGGAGGTTGGGTCATGTGGGACGGGTCAGCTCTTGCACTGGTCAGGGGTGTCAGATATTAACCTCACTCCTGGAGAGCTCCACTTAAACGAGGTGAATCTTCTTCATTTAAAGCTCAAAAACTGACATGTGGTTTTGAATCCAGAAGCAAAAGCTCTAAACTGCATCAGGCTTAGAAATCTTCTAATTTTTTTTTTATTTGAATTCAGATGAGACAAAGTCAAAACATTTTCCCTTCTACTCTGGGAGTATTGCTCCTCACTACAAAATTAGCAGCAGAGATCTTCCAACAGCACTGAACACTTGTGGGAGGAATCACACCAAGAGCTGAACTGTGATGTCAGGAATGTGGATCAGAGATATGTTTACCTCCTCACTTCCTTATGCACAGCTCTCACTTCTGCTTTTGAGGATTTACACTTTTAAATCTTATATAAATAAAATATATAAATATTTAATATTTAGTAAGTTACTATCTGGCAATATTATCCCCTTCAAAAATGCGTAGTATCACTGGATTTGATTATCACTGATTTTACTGCTCATGTTTGGACTGTAGATCTTTGGACTGCAGTCTGAACTCTGAATATTTGATAACTCCTTTCTGCCTCTTTTAGACATAATGA
This sequence comes from Neopelma chrysocephalum, assembly GCF_003984885.1. NCBI lineage: Eukaryota > Metazoa > Chordata > Aves > Passeriformes > Pipridae > Neopelma > Neopelma chrysocephalum. The sequence continues at coordinate 6,299,877 of NW_020897781.1, forward strand.
CAAATTTTTCACACTGATATTTAATTTCTTTAAAACCCAAACATACCAAAACATTTCTAAATACATTCAAACATAAGCACCAGCTGAGTCAATAAAACTATACAATCTCAAGATGCACATTAAATGGTTTTTTCCATGAAACAAATGGTTTTGTGAACCAGGAGGATTTACAAGCCCTGGAATTCCTGCTTTGTTTCTCCCAGCTGAGCTCATGTGCTGCTGTAATGTCACTGGCTGCCATGGAGCTGTGCTGAAGGACAGGCCTGGCTGGGAGCTGGAGTTATCCTGGAATAAAGCCTCAGCTCATAACAATCCATAATTGCTGAGTAACACGGCGGGGTCACCAGATTTGAACAGGAGTGCTGAGATGACGAGTTCAGAAAGGGAAAGGGGCAGTGCAGGAGCTGGCACAGGTCCTATCTGATATCTCAGTGGCAGCTCATCTCCAGTAGCAGCAATAAAGTTATATAAAACTCTTATATTTCACAGCTTTTCACTGAGATTAATGTTCCCTTGCATAGTTTGAAGCTTTCATCCCTTCAGTGTCTGAAGCTGGGGCTGTCCACCCTTATGTTTTCACTCGACAGAAGTTTAGCAAATCATGTTTTTCCAGGAAGAAAAATTGGCTCCAGCTGTCCTGATCCTGCACTGACCTAAGGGGCCTCTCCTGCACTGAAGAGCAGCTGTAACTCTGGGCATCACAGCAGCTGCAGGAATTCCCAGCTGGAGTTCTCCCAGATGATGCCCCGTGAATATGAAGCACCAAACAAGGTGCCCAAGGGGCCAGTCAGTGCTGTTTTCTTGGGAGAAAATAAAACACCAAAGTAAATTAAAGAAAATTTAGACCTTGCCCTCAGCCCAAAGCCACAAGGGTGGTGAAACAGAGGTTTGAACTCAGCACCAGGACAGAAAGGCAGGACTGTCAACACCACTTCACCTGTGTCCCCCTGGCACCAGGCACTTGCCAAGCCAAAACCTGGCTGTGGGGACTTTTCTCCTGAAATCCAGGTCTTATCCCCAGCTCAGCCCATCCCATTGTCTGCTGGAGAATTCTTAGCTCCTCCTCAGGACAGAAGAGCATCATAGACACGACCCACATGGGTTCAGCACCCTCCTAAAGACAAACCCTCCTCTTACTGCTGCTGCTGCTGCAGGTGCTGATGTGTCCAAGCCAGTTTCTCACTGAAGTGAAGAATTAAATACCTGGTCTACCATAAGTGTTTTTTGTCCTGCTTTTTCTTTTTTAGTGACCCAAGCTCCTCAATTTTTTTCATATTTCAGGCTTGGGAAGGGGAAGGATGATAGACTGACAGGGGGGAAATACAGACAGTGGGCATCAAAGCTGTGACAGCTGGTGAAAGTCGTGACCCAGCCTGTGCAGAAGCTGCATAAAGGAAGTGAAATATTTAACATAGTATTGTTATCATCACTGCATACTTGATAGAAACTTAAAATGCTCATACAGGGGAATAATTGTGGTTCAAATGCCTGTTCCACCCACTAAGGCACTATGTCTACAATAACTCTCTGTTTCGATCCTGACACAGTAACCCTTTATCTGTTCTAGGAGCTCCCACATGAAGAAATAGCTGGTATAGATTTTGTAATTCTCCCTCTTTAAAAACAAATAGCGAGAGCAGGAACCTGGAGGATTTTGCAAGGGGGAAAGGAGAGACAACCCCAGACTAGCAGCTCCTTTGCTACATCAGCACTGTGAGCCACAGCCAGTGTCTGCGGGAAACAGAGGTTGCAATATAGTCTGAAAAATGATGTTTGAGGCTCTCTCTGGTGAGCAACTGTTTCTCATTCAGCATGGTGCTCCAGCTGCAGTGTGTGAGCCAAATTCTGCTCCCACATCAGTGTGGATCTGGAGGGATTCCACTGGGTTTGGAGACCACAGCAACTCAGGCTGCAGCCTCGCTCATGGTCCCTGCTGAGAGGTATGGGAAGCATGGTAATAATTAGGGAGGATTCTGCTTCCCTGGAGCTCCCTGCACTGAAGCAATTATTCTCTCCTTTTCATTACCCATTCAAGACCACATTGGCTAAATATAAGACAGATTCAACAATTAATATGAGCTCCGTAAGAGACAGCGGGGAAAACCTACTTGCTGAAAACATAATTCTTCAGTAATCACCAGGAATCACTAACTGTAAAGGAGCCAGATCCAATAAAGCTTCAAACTTAAGCAGAACTTAAGCAGAAACAGTTTTCCCTGTAACTCTGAGTCAGGCATTTCAGTTTTGGAGGTGCACAGGTTCAGATATTCTTTCCTTTGCCCCATTAAAAACAGCACCTGCTCCCTGAGAGATGGGGATGTTTGTGGTGATGGTGTGATGTGTCTGACTTTACCTCTGCACTATCTTTCCAGCTCGTGTCTGTCTCCAGGACTATGAATTTCACACCAGGGATCAGGAATTCAGGAGTGCCAGCACCTTAGTTTGGGGCCTGTCAGTTGTTGAAGCCGCAGGGGTGTAACAACAGCAGCCACAGCACCGCCTCTAGTTTTTTGGAAACCTACTCTAAGTAGGTAACTTGTATTGAACTGGCAAATCTGAACCTCAGAGGTCTCACTCAGAGTCTTTTAGAAATGCAGGTTGCATCTGAAGACCAAACACTGCTGTGTTGCTCCCTCCTCTCCCTTTCTTCTGCATTGGCTGTGCCAGTGTGCCAAAGCTCTCACTGCCAGGACAACCTTCCCTGAGACAGGGAAATGATGCATTTGGCCAACATTTTCATTGGGGAAAGTTCTCACTGGGATATTCAGATCATATTAAATGTGGTTTGGATGTTCAGGATAAGCTGAAGCCACAGGAAGGTGGAAAGGGAGATGATTATGTAGCTCCTGGTGGGTTTATTGAGTTTTCGTAAGAAACAGCTCCATGTCACCAACTCCACTTATTTGGTGTCTCCTTCCTTTCAGTGTTGACTGGAACCAAATCACCTCCTTCAGCATTGCAACCCTGCTACAGTCCTTGTACCTCAACCAAAGAAGGCAGAAATGCATCCAATTTATCCTTCCCATGGCCTTCTTGGACAGGAATGGAACTAAACTCAATGAACTCGGAATTTTTCACTGCAAACGAAGCATCTCTTATCTGCCAGCTCATCCCTGTTTCCAGCTGTTTCCCAGTCACCCGTGCAGGGATCCCTGTGGATCTCAGAGGCCGCTGTGTCATCCCAATTCTGCCCAGGTGCTGAGGGCAGTTGGGGTTGGTCTGGCTCTGGGATTCAGGTGGCTCCGAGATCTCCCTGCTTGGGATCCAGGGTAAACTAAGCAACGCAAACGTCAAGTTGGTCCTCTCTCATCTGAAAGAAGCCCGTGACTCACTTCATCCATCCTCTGGGGACTGAAGTGGGAAAGGCTGAGTCAAAGCTTCATTTGTATTTTGTCTGAAACTGTCAGAATTTGACTGGAGTTGTGCCTAATTTTTTTATTGCTCAGCTGTTCTCCTGCAGGTTCCTTCTCTCATCTCTCTCTCGTGTTGCCAAGGATGTATTGCTGCACATCCCTCCTGCTCTGCTAAATAAACCTTGACAGGAGCAGCCAGATGGAAGCTCTCACCTTAAATTAACACATCAGCCCCTTTCAAGACCACGTGTAGCAAAAGCAGATGCAAATACAGACCAAGAGTAATCTGCTCCTCGCTTGTCAATATTTGAATGGTCTTGGCTCTCGTTCTGGACAGTAATAAAAGAAGCTGGTTAATCATTTATAATTGTTGGGAGCTCTGTGCCATTAATGAACAGGAAGTTTTATGCAGCTGTCAGATGCACAGGCTGAGCATTTCCTGCAGAGGAGAAAGATTTATTTGGTGACAGTTTCATTATAGATTTTTAGAAAGAAAAAATAGCATTTTGATCACTGAAAAATCAAGAAAGAAGCACACAGTTTCCTGTGCTTTGGAGAGGATTCTCTGTGGCTGCCACCCAGCTAAATAATTCCCAAGCATGAGGCAAACCAAAACTCACCACATGCCCCTCTGGAATGTCCTGGGTGGATACATGGGATGTCTTTGAAATGGCTCTAAAACAATAATAAAACAAGAGCTGAAATACATCTCAAAGCATGGATGGTTAATTGTCCATCAGGACCACATAACTGGGGAAAATTAATCAGCACAAAGCTCTCTGTGATGTCTCTAATTTAATAAGGTCACAGCAGTGTAATCAGGAGGAGCATCTCGGTGGCTGCACAGCAAATTAGCTCTGGGTGTAATTGCACCGATGCTGGAGGAGTCACACAGACATTTCCTCTGATATTTGCTGCAGTTATTTCTGCTCTTGGAAGTGCTGCCAAACCAGGTCAGAGAAAGATGAGCTACAAGGAGGAGGAGGAGGGAGAAGCTTTGATCTGCACACCAATAGCCCTGATACCGTGGAAAGACCCCCTGGGACACTGTGGGTATTCCCACTGCCTGGCTGCAGGCTCAGGGATTGGATCTGGGAGAGGACAGCACCTGAGGCAGGTGTCACCACCACCCCCTGGTTTGCTCAGCAGAGCCTGTGTAGGACCCAAAGGACATTTGTCCCCTCACTTCAGCACTTGGGTTAAACCCCCAAAGCAAGGCAGTGACCTTTTCTTTTAAAAGTATCTAAATTATTCCTGCACAATTCAAATCATGAAGGGGGAAAAATGGCTGCATGAATAATGGCAAACACAATTCTGTGGGAAATAAAGACAAGAGTACAAACATCCTGCAGCAACACTGCCATCTGTTTGGGCTCAATTCAAGAAATAGCCTTTTTTGAGGAAAAGGAGTATTTTTATTCTTATATTCACAGCACATGCCATAAAGTGAAGTATATAATAATCCAAATTATTTTTTATAATGCACATTAAGTTTTTAAGGCTTAATTTGAAGATATTTTAGGACCAGATACATCCACAGAAAGCAAAACATGGTGCAAACATATCCTGAAATTAATGACCTTTTCTTAAAGAAATGAAGAGTTTCTGGAATTAAATATTTACATCACAATAATATTTCCTGCATGATAATATTTAAACCCAAGGAAAAATAAAAAGAAAAAAAGGCAATGAAAACTAGTCCAGTGTCACTCCATGGGAGAGGTTGGTAATTTGTGTCTCAGCCCACAGGTGAGTTCTGCTGCCACTGATCCAGAGACTGTTCCCAAACCAGGTTCTTTCTGTGACAGGATTATGAGACTGAACTCATGGGGTATCATCTGAGCTCGTAGCAGGCAGAGGTTTACACTATCTGAGGTGATAAAATAAGGGGAAAATAATCAAGATGCTTTACCCAATGCTTGAAGAGATGAGGGAATAGGAATATTCACTCCTCCTCGCATGCAGGGCTGAGGTGTTGGATGCAATCAGATGCTGTTTCCACCCTTACAGTTTCTTCATCAGCCTCTGAAGCATCTGACACCATTCACAGCCAGCACATCACCTTCTACAGATCTGTTTTTGTTTCTTTATCGTGGCTAATAACAGAATTATACTCAAAACCATAAAGTAACACTGAAATAAAAGTGCCATCCAGGTGACAGAAGCAAGTTAATAGAGAAAAAGATTGCAGTGGTGTTCCTTTCAAATTATAAAATAAGGATTTTTTTTCTTGGTATTCTGACAGCTTGTGGGAACCCCGCTTCTCAAAACCAAGTTTTATTGACTGAGGTGGTGTGAAAACTCAGAACAAAAAGCCTTTCCCTGCTCCAGACACCCCCGGTCTGAGTGTGGGCTTAGTGACTCACCTGAGGGAGCAGCAAATCGTGACAATGGGTTTAAAATATCCACACTTAGTCAGTCTGCACATTATGGAGGGATATTGAGAACCACTTTGACTACAGCAAACAGTCGTGTCATCAAAAGCACTTGGTTTTGTCTGCCATGGTGGGAAAAGTCCGGGTTTGGAAGGGGTTTGTAGGTGTTCACACAATGTCAGAGTTCCCAAAACCAGAGTGTCCCAGAGAGGCTGCCCCAGAGCCATGAATCCAGGTGTGCCTTGGAACAGGTTTGGGTGGCCAGAGTGCTCAGAACAGAAAATACTTGGAGAAGGCTGGGAAGGTGGACGGAGCTGCTCCACCCTCGCTGTGTTTGCACCCAGTGTTTGTGAGCACTCCCTGGGCTGATTGTGGAGGCAGAGCAGGGCAGGGGCAGGGCTGGGGGAGCAGCACCTCAGCTGGACCAGCTCTGGGGGAGCAGCACCTTGCCAGGGGCAGAGCTGGGTGGGCAGCACCTCAGCTGGACCAGCTCTGGGGGAGCAGCACCTCACCTGGACCAGCTCTGGGTGGGCAGAACCTCACCTGGACCAGCTCCAGCTCCCCGAGGGTGTCCCAGCCACCCTCCCCCAGGTAACTCCTGCTCCTGGTTTGCCTTTTCTTGGGTTTTGCTTTTGCTCTTCTTCCTCTGCTCGAGCAGCTCTGCCTGTGCTCTCCTGCTGAATGATCCTGGGATTTCCTGCTTGGCTCCTCTTGTTTGGGCTTTAAAGCACCTGCTGTAACTTTTCCCTTGCAGTGTACTGACTTTTTTTGCAAAAGGACACGAGAATACAAAGACCAGCCAGGCTGGGATTGTTCACCTTGTGGATTTATTGTACTGTTCTCTCCCTGAAAGCCCAGGTGTGAATGTTTGAACCGTTTTGCTTTTCCCATTTGGCTCCAGTGCAGAGTGGCTGAAAGCACTGTATTAAAAACTGCCCCTAGAGCCTTAAGGAGTGTGATTCTGCCTGCCCTGGATGCACAGGCAGCTGCCAGGCTGCTATTCAGGTTGTTCTTGGGTGTTTCTTGTTTGCTGTAGGTGAGTCAGCTCAACCTTTCCTTCTCCTGTCCCTTCACTGCTGTCTATTGTGTGTCCATTCCTCCTCCCCAGCCACTGGCAGGGCTCAGATGCTCTTGGCCCCTGATTTCATCACACCCAGCACGTGTCAGAGGTGTCTGTTCCTGCAGGACAGCAACTGAGAGCGGCACTGAGGGAAGGTAAGGAGACTCTCTAAAACTCTGTCCTATTATCAGTCCTTTCTTGGCTCCACATGAATCAGAGCAGGAGCTTCTGCCTTCCTACCTGGACAGGGACCTGTCTCTGTGCTCACCTGGGTGCCAAGAGGCAGGAAAGTTGATTATTCTTTCTGACATTTAAATACAACATATGGCAAGTTCTAGTGAGGAATTAATTGTGTACTTTTGACATTAATAGACACCGTGACACAGGTGATTGTGATATTGCAGCTCGGCCATTACATCAGAAAGGTCAGGCTCAGCTGGCCTCAGCCAGAGTACACAGGAGATCACAGGGTTTGGTGTAGTTTTTTCTAACAGTTTTCAAATCTTTTGCCACTCTGCCAGCACCTAAATAATGATTTTTGAGAAAGAGGAAAAAAAGAAGAGAATTTTCCCAGGCCTTCAACTTCTGCTCAGGCACATGATGCTTCATATAACACAAAAAAATTTTAAATACCTTTTTTCTTTTGTATTGTTTTCTCCATTACAATAGAAGCAGTGAAGCGTAAGTGGGGAAAGGAACTGTTTCAGAGCTATGTCTGATGTAGAGGCTGGTAGTTCATGTTCCCTTTTAAACCAGTTGGGCTGCATTCCACCTGGCCTGAAGGAGCCCCCCAGGAGGAAAATATCCTTGAAACTCAGTGAAAAAATCTGTTTCCAGAAAGGAAGCCTAAGGATGAGAATGAGCTTACTGCAGCTCCTCTTTACTTCTAAGGGCTTTCTTCTCATTTTGAAGAATGTTCTTACATCAGCATCATCTCTTTTCCCTCTCAATCATCAAATATTGTCCCTGTAAATGCTGTCAAATCTTCTCTCACAGACTCCCAGGTCTGGTGGAGGTTTGCTCTGTACTCACAGCTTACTACAGAGACCAGTTTTGTGCTTCTCAAACATAGAACAAAGGGCACAAATAGGTCTTTCCTGGTGGTTATACTGCTAAGAAATATGATTTATAACTGAGACACCGAAAGGAGAGGCCAAGTGAGCACCCTGAGGGTGGTGTTGGGCTCACAGCTGGACAGATGTGCTCAGTGCTTGGCAATATCTGAGTCTGCTCACTGGGAACAAGCTCTTGGCCAAATCCAGAGAGCTCCTGAAGGCTCCTGGTCCTCAGGCAGGTTCCTGCACACTGGGAGCCCTCAGCACCTTCTGGAATGGCCAGAAAACAAAACACAACAAGTTCCACCTCAGTGTGAGGAAGAAATTCTTCCCATGGAGGTGGCAGAGCCCTGGAACAGCTGCCCAGGGAGGGTGTGGAGTCTCCCTCTCTGGAGACATTCCAAACCCACCAGGACGTGTTCCTGTGTCACCTGCTCTGGGTGACCCTGCCTGAGCAGGGGGGTTGGACTGGGTGATCTCCAGGGGCCCCTTCCAGCCCCAATATTCTGTGATTCTTTGGTTCACAAACACATCGTGAGTGCCCTTTATTTTTTAGAAAACCTCTTTCGCTTCGCATTTAAGAATTTCCTCCCATTTACTCAGCTCTAGAGCCCCACATGTGCAATGAGCTGCAACAGTCTCTGCAGCAGCAATTTTGAGACGTGGTGGCAGAAGGGAAGAGCTGTGACATTACTTGCTTGGCAACTTGAAACTCTGCCGGTTTGATATCATTTTGTATGTTTATATTATAATTTCTGCTGATGCTCAGATTTGTCTGTAGGTGGCAGTGACCTGTCATTTTCTCCTTAAAATTGGGAGAAGCATTATGTACATATATATATATATCTCATAGAATCACAGAATGAGTTGGGTTGGAAGGAACCTTAAAGATCATCTTGTTCTACCCCCCCTGCCATGGGCAGGGACACCTTCCACTATCCCAGGTTGCTTCAACCTGGCCTTAGACACATCCAGGGATGGGGCAGCCACAGCTTCTCTATTCCATGATTCTGTATCTGTGTGGAAAACTGTGTTTGGTGTTTTTGGATCGTATTTTGAAAGGTAATGCAGCAAGTTTACCCAGTTTTTGGAAAAATAAAGCCTCCAATACCTACCCAGCTTTCTATGAGAGAGAGTTCTGGTGAGTGAAAATATTCTAAAATTCCACATGACCACTGTGTGTGTTTTATTTCAGTTAGAATTATAAACTTGGTTTTAGAAAATGGGTAATTTTTCCCAGAGTTCTGCCAGAGCTCAGAGCCTGTGATCTCTGCTCTGTATCATTTAAAGATAACTTACTTGATGTGAGTAGACCTGCAACAACAGGAAATGGGAGTGGCTGAGAATCAAGATACGAATCATTGTCGAAATAAAAAAGAAAGAGAGGAATTTGCTTCTCTCTCTCCCCCCAGATACAAACTGATTTGACAGTTCATGTTAAAAAGGAAGCAAACCTGCAAATATTCCATCTTTGCTTAAGTTGTCTCCTGGCATAAACCAGGCCTTGTGAATGGAAAACAAAAGTAAATCCTCCAGATTCAACCAGATACTAAATTTATCATCAAGACTAAGCAGTAGGATTTGAATCTTGTTTTCTTCTCTTCCAATAGAATAATTTTTAAAGTTGCTAGGAAACAGAATTACAGAGCAGGGACAAGAGGCCATTGTACATCCACAGGGAAGCTCTGGCTGTTTTCCACCACAAATCAGAACTTCTGATTTATACTGGAAATATCAGCTGAGAAGACAAAACTCCTGTAAAATAACTCTGCACCCTGAACTTGAGCTCAGCAAACAGTAACTGGAAGCAGCACATTCCAATTCTAGTGAACATCATTTAGCAAAGCTACTGTTTTCCTTCTTTTATCCAATAGCTACGGGTTGTTTGATTAAAATTTAATTTAATTAAAGGAGTTGTTCTCATCCGTGCCTTTGCAGCTTCACTGACTCATGCAGGCAGAAACCAGGGCAATAATAAAGCAGAAGGCACTTGGTACCCGTGGGGGCTGTGCAGGACATCCAAAAGGATGAGCACAGCTGCAGCCCTCTGCCTTCCTCTCTCTGGACACCTTCCTGTCTCCAGGTGTGGCTCAGAATACTTTCTCTTCATTGTTTATTTATTTATCAGCATACACACATCTATATCCTGAGCCAAAGTCTAATAGGAACTTCCCCCTTTGACTTCAGATTCCTTTGCCCCTCTACCACATTACAGGGAGTGTTTGGCCCCAAAGAATCTACAGCCCTAAAGCACAGCAAGATTAGAGGGCACATAAATGTATTCGAAATTATGGGAAAAGGAAAATAAAACAAAAAAACCCAGAAGGTTATGTGCACTTGTACACAGGAAAGAGACTGCAATTCAGATGCATGGGTGATGCCTTTACCTGCTGCCTCCTTTCTTTCTGCATTTTTAAAATGAAAACCAAACAAAAGCATACAAGCTGCTGTCATTTATTCACAGATTTAAGTGGCTTTCTGCTGCTAACTCCACGTTGCTCTCTCCTGAGCCCTAATGAATGATGCAGGTGTGATTGCAGCCAGTTTTCCTCAACAAACAAGAAAAGTTTGTTGGCTTGTACCATTTTCTGCGAGCACTTGTGAGCCCTGAGGATAATGGGCTTGGGGTAAGACTGGTTGGTGCAGCCTGATGATGGGGCAGGTGGGGCTTTTTAGGGACCTCAACAGCCTGTCTGTCCCAATTGGCTGCCTCTTAATTGGAACTAGGCAGCAAATTCATATTAATGAGGAAGAAAAAGTTATTTGGGTTTTTCCCTCCACCTGACAGGAACTATGGGGAATACACTGAGTGTCCCAGAGGAAGCTGAGGAGGACAACACCTGCACAGTGAAGAGCTACCAGGTAAGGGAGAGCTGCCCACTCTCATCTTCCCTGGTTACTTCCTATTGCAGTCTTTAAACCCTGTGATGTACAAGTCCTAAGAATTGTATTATTTGCTCTTTCAGGCTCTCTCTGAATCTCCTGACACTATTAAAAATGGATCTGCTGTATTTGCCCAGAATCATTCTCCAGCAATGAATGGTGAAGGTATGTACAGGGAAAAGTGCATTTGCCCTTCTTTTCCCATGAGACAGAGGTTTATCCCTGGGCAACAATAAATATTGGGGCACAGTTTCACAGAAGATGAGCTCTTGTGAATCAGTGTTTTACAGAAGCTTGAAAGTTTCAAGATAACAAAGAGTAAAATAAGAAAACACTTCTGAAGTCCTCTGGAAGCTGTTTAATAATTCTAGGAATTTTCTGGCCCACAAGAAGTGGGTTTATTGAGTGAAGGGTTTGGTTAATGTGAAGTGTCATCATGCAGGAGTGGTTTGGTGCTGGACCTTTCTGTGCTGCTGCACAAACCTCAGGGTCTGTGATAAACTACCTGTGCTTGGGCTCTGGTGGAATCTGTGTCTCCAGGGAGCCCTGGAGGAATTGTTGCTGGAAGGAGCCCAGATCTGGGCTCTTGAGAGGATGTAATGCAGCAGTGGCACCAGTACAAGGGGATCAGTGGCCTCTCAGTGAGGATTTGTGTTTGGGGGGCACACAGGGGAATGTTTTGCAGGCTGCAAAGAGAGTAAGTCATGTGTTGGAAGGGAGAGCAAAAAAGTCCATGTCCTGGCTACGTGTTCTCATCCACAGGGTTGTAGAGTCTTAGAAACCACCTCTGCATTTTTATATGAAACCATATTTCTGATCCTTTCAGTAGCAATTTCCTGTGACCAACATGATAGAAATGTGACACTCTCTTGTTCAATTAAACCTCTTGTTCTCTCTTTTTTGGTCCTGTGTTCTTGAGTAGCTGCATTGCTTTGACTTCAAAGATGCCAAGCAGTTTTTTGTCAACAATTAAATTTGTATGGGAATATTTTGTTCTGTCTTGTTTGTCATTTTAAAATTGTGATTTGTTGGGAAAAGTACTGTAAGGTGGCAGGCATTATACCTGCAGTGATGTTGTTGTATCAGAATTGCCTCTGGCCCTGAGCCTTGGCAGTGCAGTGCCCCTTTCTGAGTATGAGAATGGGTCCTAGTGAATATTTAATGTACAGAAACCTGCCTTGCTCTCCTTGTAGAGGTAGCAGACCTTCCTGAAGAGAGCAGGGAACAGCTAAAATCAACAGTGAGAACTTCATAAAAAATATTTAACTGTGTCAGCTGCCTGTGTTTGAATTCTAGATAACTTAGGGTGTAGCACAGTAGTTTATTCTTTCCCTCACGGTAATGAAATAAAATCTGTGTCCCTGTTGCACACAAACTGTGAGTGCAGGAGCTGAATAGTTGGTGAGGGTATGGATAAATCAGAGCTCAGTGAGTGCATCCCATCTCAGCCCTGTTTGGGTGGGGGTCGTATGGGACAGGAACAGGTTTCCAAGGGATCCCACCAGGGCAGGCTGGACCCTGAGCTGTCCCTGGAAAGGGGAGCCCCTTTTCCAGGGCTGACATCTCAGAAACCTGGGGTGAACTACATGGCCTGAGCATTCAAAATTTGTTTCCAGGCAGTTTTGAAAAGTTATCTCCACATATTCATGGGCAATTGCTCTCATCCAAAGACATGTGTGTCTTCTTGCTTGTCAGCACCTCATTAATTCCTTTTTCCACCCCTTGTTGGCTTTGGAGCCTTTGTGAGCAGCAATGCTCCTGTTCACAGCTCTGCAGGTTCAGCCATGTTCACCTTACCAGCATTTCCTTTGCATTGGATTTCTTTCTGTTTTCAGAACATGATAAAACCCTTAAATCTCTGTAAGGAAGGAAAATACTTTATAATTCATTGCTAAGAAAAATCCTTTGTTATTCATTATTAAGAGAACCCTCTCAGCCTGTTACATGCACTTGAAAAATCTAAGTTTAGACAAAAATAATCAGCCTGTTCTGGTGATATGCAGATGGCACTGATTACAGCTCAGAATCTCTGTTCCATGGCTAATTTCCTAATCCCATCTCACTATAAGGCAGTTTAAACAGTTTCCTACTAGAAAAGCAAAGCCTTTATCTGTGTGTTTCTGCTGGTGTAAACCAGCAAAGTTCTGGGGAGTAAATAAAAGCCAGATGATTTACACTGTCTGAAGATCTAAAGAATGCATGTAAATTTTACCCTTAATACATAAAATGAAGCATATGGGATTGTTTTACTTAAATGGATTACCTAATTAATGTAATTACTAAATCTGTTTAAGCAGCAAGTTGAAAAATTAGACTGTCCTATGTTGATACTACTTCTATTTTAACTTTATTTATGTTTAAAAAGCAGTTAAATTCATTAACTGTTTAGATACCACTGAAATCTCACTGGTTTGTGCAACATAATCAAGGTCTTGGTGGAATAAAAGTGCAAGTGCTGTTTGGAGATAGAAGTTATTACTATGGAAAACATAATTGATAGTATTTGTAAAATGAAAGGATACAGTAAATAGTAGTATAATGTACTTTATGGCATAAAGTGAGCATTTTTGGGGAAGACAAGGGCTTAAAAAAGGCAATTGAAGCGTGAGGATTTAATAAGAAGTGTTAGCTAAGGGCTTGTGGTCCTTATCCTGTTAGTTCGCATTTCTGTGACTGCCAGAGATCAGCCCATGTGCTGTGCATTAGGGGGTACAGCTGATAAATGAGTGTATGAAATCTGTATCTGTTAATACAATGGAAAAGGAATCCAGGGAGTTTAACTCCACATGACCAGAGGAAGGAACGTTGCTTGGAAGAGCCCGGTCAGCATCTGCTTCACATCTGGGGCAGCAGATTGGGGCCGGGTCCCTACGTTTGCTGCTTCTGCTCAAACAGGCTGACAGCTGTGTGGGCTCAGGGATTCCTTCCACGACTTGCCTTTCCTGCTCCTACTGATTGTCAGGGCTGCAGCCACTGCACAGAGGAGGGAGATGCACCTTCTCCCCCTGCAATGCCATTCCAACAGCAGCACTGCCCTCACTGCCCCTTCAGGACCTGTTGCTCTGCAGGCTCGAGGAGAGCAGAGTTAATCCTGACTTTTCCTAATGTTCTGTGCTGGCCTTTAAGTGCTTTAAGTAATTTAAGTGCTTGGTGGGCAACAGGTAAAGGGAAGATGTGCAGAACTAGAAGCTGTATCTCTGATTTCCACAACACGGAGCAGGAGAACACAATGGGAACAATTCCCCTGTGTTTGGGTGGTAATTACATGCAGATCAAAACAATGACCTGCTCATAAAAAGCACAAAGGAATTACAAACATTACAAGGTAAGGAAGGTTTAGTGAAGATGCAACTCCTTTGTCCCAGAGGATAAATCTCATTCAGCAAATCCTGCTCTAACCAGCATCTAACAGAAATTATGTATTGCAAGAGCTCCGTGTGCCTGTAAGGCCTGAAACATGTTACCTTTTAGGTATTTTTTCAAAGAATGATCATCATTATTCTTGCTGCTGGCTTCTCTGCCCCCATTTCCATTAATTTCAGTAAATCTGTTAGGTAAATAATGATGGCAGTTAACTTAGTAAAACAAAATTATTTTTGGAGTATAAATGTGCTGTCAACTTTTTTGCATGGAATAGTGGAGCGAGATTGCTAAAGAATGTTGGTATGTTCTTTCTTTAAGAAAGTGGGGAAATGTCTTATTTGGTACTTCTATAATGCACCTGAAAAATCAGCCATTTTAGCCTTGTCACAACGGTTTTTGAGGTCTTTTATGTCATCACAAAGTACACTTGGAGATGTGGAAATTCTACATCTGCTGTAGCATTATGATGCTGTTTTATGCTATAACAGAAGGAAAAATGAACCTACCAAATATCTATAAAAATCTGTGAGAAAAGTAAATGTAAAAATTTGCTCATTGTTGCTGGGTATTTAGGTTTTTAAGCCTAGTATTTGTGCAGTAATTCATTCAGGGCTATTATAGCCCATTGTGCTGGCCTACACTGATGGAATTGTTGGTGCCAAATGTTGCCTTGTAGCCCTTGCTGGTTCCTTCAGGGCCATTAAAATCTATTTTTTCCCATGACTAGCTGAGCTCCAGGGGAGAAAAAAGTGCCTTGTTACTATAATTCCATTGCTGAGCAAAATATCTGTTTGTAACTGGATTGTATTCAAAATAGTCCAAGATACTAAAAACTTATTTGTAGCTTATGGTTTGCTCTGTTTGGCTTCCAAAGAGACTTGACTCTTTTTCTATTGTCAAAACAACAGCATTAGCAAGTGTTTCTCCTAGGATTTATTTTATGGCATGTTCATGTGCTGGTGGCTGGAAAGATGGAGAGAGACTATTTACAGGGGCCTGGAGTGACAGGACAAGGGGGAATGACTTCAGACTGACAGAGGGCAGGGTTAGATGGGATATCAGGAAGAAATTCTTGGCTCTGAGGGTGAGGAGGCCCTGGCACAGGTTGCCCAGAGAAGCTGTGGCTGCCCCATCCCTGGAAGTGTCCAAGGCCAGGTTGGAAAGGGCTTGGAGCAACCTGGGGTAGTGGAATTGTCCCTATGGCCAATTCCACGAGATGCCCTTTAAGATCCCTTCCAAACCATTCCATGATTCTTCAACATTGCACAAACCATTACTCTGTGCAGTTTTTCTTAAATCAAGGGAAAAATGTTGGTCTAATTTACCGAATTTCAGAAAAAATATCCTTGTGATCTTCCAGAAGAGGGGATTTGTGCAGTTGTGGTGTTTCCTTTTAGCATATCCTGATGAAGTGAAGGGAAAAGCAAGACAAACCTTCTGCAGTGTGACTGTCTTTTGTTAAATACTTGAAAGGAAAATGCCTGTGCAGTAGTAGCAGGAAATGCAGCCTCACAGCAGTGCTGTAAATTGTGTATTGATTTTCATTTCAGAGCAGCTTTTAATCTCATTCAGAAAGAGCTGCTTTGATCTACTTGCAGACCTGGCCTAAAATCTGGGAGGTTTTTCTTCTCTTCCTAATTCTGCCTCTGGAGCGGGAAATAGTTTTTTGAAAGAATGGCACTTCTGTCTCTTTAAAAACAAGAATATCATGCACTTTTCATCCCAGTGCTGGTGTTTCAAAGCTTTTCTCTTTCAGTTTGCTGTGACTGGGACATGAGTCAGGCTCCTCTGTGCAGCCCAGCACAGCACTGCCTCCTCACTGGTGGTGGGATCTGCTTTGCCTGTGCCTGAGCAGACTTTCCCTGAAACAGTTTGAACTGTCCTGACACGAGAGACACAGCAGAGCTCAAGTCAGTGATATTTTCCAGGTCTTTCATTCCTTCCATGATAATTAGAGATAAAAGGAGCTTGATAGGTTCATGAGCTACTTCTTGTTTAGTTGATTTTGCTTAATGATGAGCTTATACTCCTATTTTTATACTGAAGACAAGTTTTCCTGTGTTTCATTTGTTATCTGTTACATAAAACAGAAGTTCAGGATCTATTACAATTATTTTCCAATGGATATTGTTTCTCCTTTCTTTAGCTGGGAAAGGATTTGCTTTTTGCTTCCTTCCCAAGTTTCCAACTATAATTAAGAGTTAGTGCTTCAGTTCTTTTCCATACATTACTACAGGAGGCTTAGGAATATATAACTGATCCTTAGTGGCCCCAGCTGAGTAGCTGAATAGGTGGTTGAGTAGCTGCTAATTTGTACCTTTGCTTTGCATGTCAGTACATTGAAATAGGTGCTCATGAAATATTGCAGAAGAATATTGCTGGCCAAGGATTCCTGCCAATGGAAGTTATTTTCTCACATGAATAATAGCAGAGAGAATCCAGGGAAAGAAACTTTTCTCAGTGTGCACAGAAAGAGAAAATCTCTCTCCCTGGCCAGAACAGGTTGTGCTGAGGCACTGTGGCCACTCTGCCTTGGCCTCAAACACAATGAGAAGGCAAATGGCACGTTAAAAAATGTTGGAAGTAGAGGAGTAGGAGCCAGGTCCCAGCAGCTGTGAGGTGCTGGTGGCAGCTGTGACTCCTGACACCACAGCCCTGACTCTGTCAGCTGTTGCCTCCACTGCTGGCAGGTATTTTGGTCAAGTTCCTTGAGGTTTATGCTGTCACACTCTGGCCACACCCCTCCTGCAGAGCTGCCTCCAGCTCTGGGGTCCCAGCACAGAAAGGACATGGAGCTGTTGGAATGAGTCCAGAGGAGGCACCAAGATGATCAGAGGGATGGAGCAGCTCTGCTGGGAGGAAAGGCTGAGAGAATTGGGATTGATCGACCTGGAGAGGAGAAGCTTTGGGGTGACCTAATTGTGACCTTCCAGTGCTTGAAGGAGCTCCAGGAAAGATGGAGAGAGACTATTTCCAAGGGCGTGGACTGACAGGACAGGGGGGAATGGCTTCAAACTGAGAGAGTAGGGTTAGGTTGGATATTAGGAAGAAATTGTTCCCTGTGAGGGTGGGGAGGCCCTGGCACAGGTTGCCCAGAGAAGCTGTGGCTGCCCCATCCCTGGAAGTGTCCAAGGCCAGGTTGGACGGGGCTTGGAACAACCTGGGCTAGTGGAAGGTGTCCCTGCCCATGGCAGGGGGTGGAATGAGATGATCTCTAAGGTCCCTTCCAAACCATTCCATGGTTCTTGGGTTTATGGAAGCTCTTACCCCCTGCTAGTCAGGACCAACAAGTGTGAAGCAGGACTCTCCAGCAGGTCACCAAGTTAAGGCCATGGGGAAGGGCTGGGTGTTGGAGTTTTGTTCTCCTGGATTTGCCCATGGATGTGACCAGGAGTGTATCCAGGGTCTCTGGCACTGCCACAGGGGGAGAGTATCACACACAGACCCACTGTGCAGTACCTGCTGGTGCTTGGGTGGTGTTATACAAAATCCTTGGAGGAGAGGTACTTCTGGTGTGAAAAGCTAAGAGGTGGCTTTGAAAGCTGTGATCTAAAAACATGCTGCTTGCCTGATCTTAAAAAAAGACTTTAACAAATGCAGCTGAACACTGAAGGTCTGTGCTGTGTGTGGAAGACAGGTGTTTCAGTCAGGTTTTGTTGGTATCTGGGATTTTATTTCTCCTAAAGTAAAATGTGAAAGGCATAATATTGACTAGACTATTACAATTATAATTTGAAATAATTTCAATTTTTCATTGAAACTGACAATTTTCACATTCTAATTTAGCAAGTCACTTTGAGGCTGTCAGGTTTTCACAGTTATAATTAAGTAGATCTAAATTCATCCCTGAAATCTGTGCTGATGATTGACAGGGAAGTCAGATCTATATTCTAGTCAAAGGAGGGAAGAGGAGCTGGAGCTGAAGCTGAGGGGGAGCTGTGCAAGGTTTACCTCTTGACAAGCCTCCTCTTGTGTACTGGGGTTTCACACCACATCATCTGTGATTCAGTCTGCCAGCCACAAAACAGATACAAGAAAGATTATTTTTCTTTTTTTCTCTTGCTTCTTTTGTCTTCTATAAAGCAGGAGCCATCTCCTCCTGTGCAAATCTGGTCCTAGGGATTTTCACCTCAGCTGTATTATGAAAGTGCCCCTGTATTATAAAATATACTTTTAAGGTGAAAGATATTTCATATCTAAAGTGTGATGTCCCTGTGTGTACACAAGGGGGAATGATTTGTGAGAATTTTCGTGAGGGGAAATGTGATTCATCCACACTCTTCGTGGGTAAAAAGAGTCAGAAACGTAAGGATAAGAAGCATGGCTCGGATGTGATTTATAAGTATTTAAATCAGGCTTAAAATAACCTACAGGCTATTGAGAAGTGCAAGTAGAAACTGCACTGTGAAGAGTAGGCAGCAAGGCAAGGAACAGTGCTGGAAAAATGAATGAAATAAGTCATGACTGCAAAGCCCCCTGGGGAGTTTGGCCAGCCAGGAAACAGGATCAGTCCTTGTGGTTTCCATTCTTTTTTCCTCTTTAGCTTTGGCTGAGGAAAGTGTAATATATTGACTGTCTCAAGTTTTACTGAGTTTTGTTGGGGTTTTTTTTGCATATTGCTAATTTTAATGTAATTTTACTGTGAGGTCCACTGGGCTAAGCAGTAAAAATGTGGGTTGTTATCTGACTTTGGCAGCTGAGAGGGGGGTGTGGAGGAGGTATAATTTGCACTGACTTGAATGAGGAGTGGCAGGAAAGAAAATCAGCCGGGCAGGTGTGATGGATGAGCAGAAGCTCGTGTTTAGCACGGGAAGGCACAGGGTCCCAGGTGAGCTGCCCCCCGTGTGCTCCTCCCCGAGGCCCCGCATTTCAGACCCAATTCATTAAAAGCGCCGTGATTAATTGTACATCCAGCACAACTCCTTGGCTGTGCCGGATAATTCCCGTTCTATCCTTCTGTTTGTAGTGGATGCAAAGGCGAGTGTTGCCCGGGATAATGTGGCCGTTTCTTCCCCGAAGACAATGGAGCAGGGCCCCGCTGCCGAGGCGGGCGGGCAGAGCCTCGGGAGCGCTGCCAGGAGAGCCGGGCCAGCTGCGAAACCCCGCTCTGTGCTCGCCTTCTCGTGGGCTGTACCAGGGCGTACTGAAGATCCAGCGACGGATTCATCACTTGGATCGGCGAAACTTGATGTCAGCCCCGTGTCCCCCGGCGGGAACAAAGCCCCGAGTGAGGGAGCAGAGGTTCCCGGGGCAGCTGTGCCAGAGGAAGGCTCCGATAAAAACCTGAGCCGGGCACCGCTGCAGGACATTGAGCTTGGAGTGTCACCTGAGGGAGAGGATGTGGCCACCTCGAAGCCAAAACCAGTGACCTTCTTTGACAGGATCTTCAAACTGGAGAAGGGAAAGGAAAGGAGTAAAGCACGAGGTGATTCCCAGGAGGAGCGGCAGGCGTTGGACATTCCCGACGGGAGCATCACGGCCGTGGGATTACAGAGCACATCCAATGGTGTCCCACAGGGGAAGGCAAGTGCTGCTGTAGAATATCCATTCACTAATGAATATTGGGAATATTAATGGAGTAGGACAGTTCCATGCTGTGATGGCTGTGAGTGAATGTGTTACCACGGGTGATGCCCCGCAGGGGTGGCTGGAGAGAGGTGTGGGAGAGGAACCTGTGATGAAGTGGTGAAGCTCTGGCATGTGTCTCATGGCTAAATGCTGGCACTGACCTCGAATTTAAATTAATTTCTAATTCTCTGAAAGGTTTGGCCAGGATTGTTGTGTCCTTAAGAGTTGGACTCGATGATCCTTGTGTGTCCCGTCCGACCCCAGGTACTCTGTGAACTATCTGTGTCCATGCTCCAAAACCAGGATGAACAGCAGCCAGCTGCCAGTGAAAGCAAGAATACCTGAAAGCAAAAAACTCAATGCTTTAGGAGCTTGGAGTTTGGCCTTGGATGGTTTTAAAGAAGTTGTTTGTCGTGTTTTGTGCCATTCTTAAAATAGTCCCATTTCTTGAGCTATAGCTGCTTGTTGCATATCTTACATATTAAAATAAGCAATATTATGCAGCAGCAATTTTTTTACTCCTGGCTGTTGTGTTTTTTTTTTTTAGTCAAGGAAATCTGGTCCATTAGAATTGATTTTACAGAATGAGAATGTGATATAAGAAACTAACTGTGAGAGCACATTAGTCAAAGGAGCTGAAAACGAGTATGAGTTTAGATTTTACACTTCCTGCAAAGTCTGATATCAGCAAAGATACTGTAGAATTAATTTTCAGGTAATTAACTTTTGAATAAGTCCGTTCCCTGGATGGGGATAAATGGCATAACTCTTACTAGTTCTGCTGGAGAGGTGGAATACACTAATTATTGTTCTAATTCAAATCCTGTCCAATGTGATGGACTGGAGTTTCATAACAACTGGTTTTATTGGCCTAGTTCAGGCTCACAAGCAAGACTGCTGTGTGATCACTAATGCTCTCAGTGGTGCTGAACATAGTTCACCAGGTGCTCACTGCTTGCACTGACAACATTGCAGGTTGTCCCCAAAAGTCTCTTTGATCCTCTACCTTGTCTTCTCTATCTTGGACCTTCTCAAATTTGAAGATCACATTTCTTGTATGAACTTACAATTTTTAATATTTTTCTGAAGCTTCATTTGTAAGACAAAACCTTTGCATTCATGACCACTGGCCTTCCAAAGTGGCCCCATCACTAGTGTTTCAGATGGCTACAGGTGCATTTTTTAAAGAATCCATAGTCTCCACCAAGCAGAATATAAAGTCATTCACTACCTAAACAGAACAGGGGGGATAGTTCAGAATGAATAATCTGTTCAGTGCACACTGGCACTTCTGTGTGTAGCCTATGAGAAGGAAGCCTTTCAACACTGTAAATTCCTGAAGATTTTTTTTGACTAACACACACAATAAGTTTTCCTTGTGGCTTGCAGGAATTGTTACTTTTACAACCAAAATTCATATTTCCTGTCTTGCTGTCATTGCAGTGACACTGCTTTTACACTGTGGGGTGTGAAAGGTCACAATTGCTGCTGATGAAGTAACACAGTGTGAAACTCTAATGGAATAACAATCTGGAGGAGTTTTAACCAGAAGTCAGAGTTAAACACTTGGTGGGAGCAAACAGTCATGTTGAAAGCCAGAGTAAACCAGTGCTGTATGAGCAGCCATCAGGGGACAGGACAAGATAATGTAAATTTTATTCTACCAGTTCTAACAGCTCCTGGAAGCACTTTTCATTCAGATCAAGCTTTGTTACATCAACACTGCCTGTATTTCTTACTAATTCTTACTGATTTGGAGTTGTCTTCAAGTTGTCTTTTACCCATTCACATCCTGGATCTCACTAATGGGAATACTCTGGACACCCCAGGCACTCCTCAGCTGTAGGTGATGTTTGGTGTCTGAGTGTTTCAGGATCCCTTGTGTGTGTACCTAAATCTGCACCATGAAAAGCCTTGAGCACTCACAAAATCAGGGTTCAAGTCACTCAGTGTAAGTGGCAGAACTGCATCACAGGTGAGTGAAATTTTAGCCTTACCCTTGAATTTCTGGACTATAATTTTGTATTTAATTCTTCCAACATGAAAAGGAAAATATGTCGGGGGCAGAGAGGAGTTAAGGACCTTTTCTGGGAAAAATATCTCAACTAAACACTCCAATATGTTGCCAAATTTAAGTCCATTTCTAAAACAAAGGCTGTGGCTCTGCCTTGCAGCACAGTTGCCTTCTGTTCCCCCTAAACTTTCTGGTTCTCGTGTAGGATGGGAGAATGACCAAGTCTAATTTAATTACTGTTACTGTAGTAACTACAAACTGTTACCAAATAGTCACATTAAAAATCCATATATTGCTGCCAACAGTTCCTTTTCTCCTTTTTTTTTCTTTTTTTTTTTTTTTTTTGCGAATTATGACTTGTAGTATCTGTAAAAGCTAAAAGCAAAGCAAAGTTTCCCTGAATTGAGTGCCAACACAAAACAAACAGCATTGCTGGTAAGTAAGAGAGAGGCTCCACAGTTGTAGCTTAAGAGCTGCACAAACATTCTGTGTTTGGTGAACCACTCTTTATTTTTGTGGTCTACAAAACTACATTCAGAACACAGCATAATTAAAACAAGGACAGAATTCATGAATTCATGAAGCATTTACTATGTAAGCCAAAGAAAAGATAAATTATATGCCTGAAATGTTTCACTGAGCCATGATTCATGCAAACAAAAGTGCTGGCAGGAATACATTCTTTTGATATGTTTTTTTTCTGATGACTGAACTGAAACTACAGTATAAGTATTTAAGGTGTTTATTACCCCTAAATTTGGCTCCTCAGAGAAATGAATTGAACATTTACATAGGATCTGTTAACTCCTAATACTGACCTTCTGTTATTTCTAGACTTTCTCTCATTATTTGCCCCCAGGGCTTTGCACAGGGAGCTGCTGCAGAGGCTTTTGTGGTGATTTTGTAGCTCTGAAAACGTGATAGTGCAGGACTGTGCATTATCTCTCCCTGATTTATATGCTGATGGCCCGAGTCTGTGCTCCTTCCTGCAGCAGTATTCCCATGGGAGCACAAGATGGATCACAGCATTTGTCAAAGCCTGTATTTCAGTTGTATCTTAGTAATTAAGGGCAGCCTTGGACTGAGAATCCTGGAGTGAGGATACTCGTGCAGTGGTGGGTTATGGGGCACACTCGTGCTCTGAAGTTGGAGTTCAGGGATTTTTGGACAGTGCTGTGCTTCAAACTCTGCAGTGGCTTTCCAGAGAGATTTCCTGGGATAGCCAATGCTGCCAGAGGTGGTACCTGGCACCTCTGGAGCTGCCCCAGCTGGTATCTGCTGCTGGAAACAGCTGAGTGCAGCAAAGTTCCCTTCCTCCTAAAGTGCAGCCCAGCATCAGGGCTTGGGCTTGTGCTGTAATAAAAAAAAAAATCTATATTGTTTATTATTCTTGATAGCATCAAGTAGTAAAGAGCTTGGTGGCATCAAGTCCTTCAGCTGTGAAGCTGGTTTTGTTTAGCAGCATATCTTGTGCCTCCTGCTCCTCTGATCTCCTGCCTCACGGCTCTGTTGGCCCTTTAACATCTGAAAGGGAGCCAGTATTTGTCATAGGAGCTCTTTAGATGCCATCCCTGGCTGTGGGGCTGCCCTGGCCACGCATGTTCTGCACGGGACAGATTGTTCCTGGAGCTGCTCTGGCCTGGAACTGGCAGCTGGACAAAGTGGTGTGTTAGGCCCTTGTCAGAAACTTCTGAATATTTGAGGCACTCAACCACTGTGCTGTGATTCTTCCTGGGTAAACTTGGAAAATGGTGGGTGGAGAATGAAACAGAAATCTGTTCTTGCATTTGAAGCCTTGTGTATTTAACTCCCTAAATGCTGTGTGGAGACTGACCACTCCAGGCTCAGCCCATCCCTGTCAGTTTATCCCTCTGAAGTTTTAAACCATTTATGCATCTTTAGTCAACTCCTTCCACTAGTGACCTGGAGAAAGCTATGTCCTATGCAAAAGTCATGCAAATACTGTGAGATTTTTAATTGCCTAGCAGAGGGAAAAATTCCAGAGAACAATTTTTGTTTTTTTTTTAACTTTTCACACCAAAAAAAAGCACTGAACTGTAATGGGTAGGGTAGGGATAAAAACCTTGATGTCCCTTAGACCTCCAGGAAGATGCTGTTTACTGGAGACACCCAGACAGGCTCATCAGTATTTCTTGTCCTGATTTTTCCTGTGGAGTAATCAGGGCACCTGGTTTCCTACAACTGCTTCTCTATTTGTTCTTTCCCAGTGACCAGATTCTTTCTTAGTGACCCAATGGATACTTGGGTACTGCAAACTAAATAGTTGGGGATGGTAACTTCTGCTGAAGAGTTATGGAACTGCCAGGGTGCTCTGCTCAGTTTTAAATCCTCACCAAAGTCAAGGCCACCATCGTGCCAGGCACAATTTACTTCATAAATGGGCAGATCAACCCTGCACTTACAGTGTAGATAGACTGATGGAAGGAAGGAGGATTATTGGTAACACTCAGACATCACTAGCCAGGTGTAGTACTAGTAAATATTTAAAAAAGGAGGTGCTGAATGGGCCATGAGGACTTGTCTCAAGCTGCTCTCTTGTGACAGCACTTGTGTTGAATTTACCTGTGCAGGCTCAAGGCAAAGTTGGCCAGAATAGCAGAAAACTGAAAGTGAAAGGGTGCCAAAAAATAGCCATGACCCTTGTTTAGGTGTCTAAACAGAAACTGAGTAACTTAATATTGCATACTCATGAGTGCTTGAGCACTGGAAAACTCTTTTTGGGCTCTGGGAACTCTAACTCCATGAAGATTGGAGGCAGCTCCATCTGGCTCAGTAGAATCGCTTTGGGTTGTTGCCTTTTTCCTTCTTTTAATCTGTGTCATGTTTGTGTTTGCTAGATAATAATTATTCCTGGAATGGCAGAATAGAGTATCAGAAGCAATCTTTGTATGGTACAATCAGACACTGAGCTGTCAAAGGCCAAAATCTCAGCTTTTATTCCCATTCTTCACAAGCTCAGCCTTGAAAAGAGAAGAGTGGTGTTTAGGATGCTGTGTGTGACTTGATTTGTGTTTGTTGTACTTGGTAGCTGAGAACAATGTTCCCCCAACCAAGATCCAATGCTGAATATATTAGAAAAGAGGGGAAAGAGATTTATAAATGCTTGATTGTTCTGAATATGTAGGCTGGGGAAGTATGTTTGGAATTAGGGTTGTGACTCTCTGAGCAACAGAATGCAAGTCACAAAAGTTACTTTTGCATTCCACTGGGAAATCAGGCAAGCCAGGACTGGGGAATCTCTGCCCTCTTTTTTTTTTTTTAGGAGATAGATGACTGCAACCAAAAGGACCTACGGGAGGACTCTGCAGGTGTCACCAGTGCCAGTGCTGCTCAAGCTGAGAAGACAGAGGTAAAGCAGGACAGCCCCCAGGCAGCTGCTGCAGGAGACAACTCCGTCATGAGCTTCCTCAAAACACTGGTGAGACTTTACCTCTCCTTTCCATCTCTTTAAGCTTTAAACTGCTCCTAAAAAAATCCCATGTGAACATGAGCTGAGTGTATGTGTTTACTGTCACGGGCACTGGGGAGGGATGAAGTGAGAGGTGTGTGAGGACAGTGCAGTTGTGATCAAATGATGGGCACCTGCTCTGGAAACCTTTATTTCTGCAGAGATGCTTGTAGACCTGGAAATATTTACCTGTCTTAAACATCTTTTGCATGAAGAAATTTATTTTGTAACATCTCCAAGTTCATTTTTATTAATTGATGTGTAAGCTTGAATAGTAAATATTTGGTCCAGGCATTTTTGATTTTTGCCATTGACTTTAAGTTGTTGTCAAGAAATGTTTACAGGTATTGCTTCCCCCTCATGTGGGAAAATTTATGCTTTCACCTTTGTGCTAGAAAAACCTGCTGATTTCAAACATATGATCTTTTAGATCTTTTGAAAGACTGAGTGGAGTGACTGTTTTTTCTCAAATACTTTTAAGGTCTCCCCAAACAAAGCTGAAGCCAAAAGTGATTCTGAAGACAAGGTAGGCAGATTCCTTGTTCAGTCACTAGAGTTTTTGACACAGCTATTTCCTCTTTGTTGTGTTGCTTTTTCAGCAATTGATGTCATTTGAAGCAATTAAAAATATTTTTCCCCGAAATAAATTTAAAAGGAAGGTCAGAATAAACAGTGCAGTTATTCATATCATCTGTTACAATCAAAATCTGAACTGTTGCATTTTCTGCAAGCTTGATGATGACTTGTTAATGCTCTTGTTGTTGCTCTGACTTGTCCTTGATCTAAAACTTCAGGTCCCTGCAGTGAAAACATCTGGATTCCACAGAAAAATTCCATTTGCCCATAGAGCAGAAGTTTTTCTTGCACTATGATAAGACACAAAGAATAGAACCCTAAAAAAAGGAATGTTTTACATATAGATATTAAGTAGCCAAAGTCACTGAGCAACAACATTTTTGTTTTCTCTCCTATTTTTTTATCCTTTTGTCCCATTCCATTTTTGATAAAGCCTGGTACTGAAACACTCAGCTTTTGCAGAAAGCTTCGTGAGGACGTGGGAGATACACATCACTCCTCAACTGTAGCTCAATAACTCTGAAATAACTCCAAAAATCATCAACCAGGGCTAAGGTCGTCCCAGACATGCAGAAAATGCAGTTCTCAGACTGCACTGGCTCAGTGGGACCTGCAGCTTTTTCACCAGCTGTGAAAAATCCGGTTGCTCAGTCCCGTTGACATACCTGGCTTTGTCATGTGCTGCTGCAACAGGTGACTCCTGGTGCTGGGCTGCTGTAATTTGGAAACAAATATGCTGTTTGGGTTTGGTTTGTTATCACACTGGGAGGGTAAACAAGCCCAGATGACTAGCAGGATATGCAAACTCATTATGCAGAGGTTAAGTGGGAGTTCTCTTTTACTAGGAATTCCTTTATCTTCATGATTTTCCTGATAGGACATTTTCGCTTTATTAAAGGGGAAATAAGTTTAAAAGGTTAATTTGTCAGTTTTCATGTAGAAAAGCTGCAGATTTTTCAGCTGATAGGAAATAATGTCGGGGTTTTTTTTCCCCTGAGAAATAACTGGGTCTTAAAGGTAAAGATGTGTTTTCCCCTCGGAGCAGTCTGAGCCTCTCCCAAGTGCCATGGGGCTCTCAGGTGGCTGCTGTGCTTTTGAGTCACAGAATCACAGAATATCCTGAGTTGGGTCTCACAAGGATCATCCAGTCCAACTCCTGGCCCTGCACAGACACCCCAACAATCCCACCCTGTCCCTGAGAGCGTTGTCCAAATGTTCCTTGAGCTCTGGCAGCCTTGGGGCTCTGAGCACTGCCCTGGGGAGCCTGTTCAGTGCCCCACCACCCTCTGGGGGAAGAACTTTTTGCTTTTTGCAGCAATGTGCTGCCACCAGGGGTATCCGTGGCTCTAATCAGCTGGGTGAAGCCATGTGTGCCTCCAGCAGCCTGGGCACACCCTTAATGACTGTCCCTTCATCTGTGTAAACACGGGAGTTGGAGCAGAGTCACTTCCTTGGAGGAGCTGATCCTTTGCAGGTTCAAACAAACCAAGAGGGTGTTCTGAGATCTGCCCCAGACCACCGACCTGAGCCTTCTGTGGCAGACCCTGAGTTGTTCCCATCTCACTCTGCATTTGGGAATTATGAGAATTTTGCAGGATACTGCAGGAAAAAAAGACCAGTTTCCATGTGACTGGGCACAGCTGCTTCCCAGCACAAAGCATTGGCAGAACTGGTGACTGCACTGCAGGACACAACCCTGGGACCAGGATCTCGGCTTCATGTGCTCGTGTGTGTCACATTCTGTACTCTGGACCTTTCCTCCCACCCTGTTAGTTAAACAACCCCAATATTTGTCCCTGCACAGGACAACCCCAAGAAGCACATAGCTGGGATTGTTGGGGTGTCCTGTGCAGGGCCAGGAGTTGGGCTCTGATAATCCTTGTGGGTCCCTTCCAGCTCAGGATATTCTATGATTCACATTGTAAACATCATAGGTTGACTGTTTCTTTGGGGTTTGGGTCTCTTTGTGCTTCCATAGTTCCTGGAAAGTTTTGTCAACTCATTTTCAAGTTTTTTGCTGGTTGGAAGCTTTTTATTTATTTTTTTTTTTTGTCTCTGAAATGTAAATTAAAAAAGAATGAAGCTTGCAAAGGGACAAGCTAGTTACCTTGGGTCAACAATCGAAGTCTCAGTCTTTGTGGGATTTAGGTTTCAATTTAATGGAGATTTTAGAGAGAAAATTGTGATTTAATTTGGAATCAAGTGGGTTGTCTTAGCTTTTATTTCACTCCTCATATGAAAGAAAGTCTAAGGAGAGCTGAGTAACCACTCAGAAGAAAAAAAAAAAACAAACCC
The DNA here is from genome assembly GCF_003984885.1 of Neopelma chrysocephalum. NCBI lineage: Eukaryota > Metazoa > Chordata > Aves > Passeriformes > Pipridae > Neopelma > Neopelma chrysocephalum. The sequence goes on from NW_020897781.1 coordinate 6,327,888, forward strand.
ATGATTTGTTGTCCAGGGCAAAAAGGAGATGTTTACCTTTAATGCTACGTGTGTGAGTGTTTGAATGTCTTTCATGAACCAAATAACTTTGCAATAAGTGCTCAACTGCCACTGGTGTTGTACAAAGGGCTCAAGAGCAGAGAAGGGCCATGGTGGGCAGCCCTCTCCGAAGGCAGAATCCCCAACCAAAGGAGCCAAGAAAAAGAAGGCAGAGAGTCCCAAGCTGGGACACAGCACATTTAGTAAACTCTTTAGGCACAAGGTCGGTATGAACCTCGAGCAGGAGCAGAGCCCTGAGCAGCAACAGATGGCTCCTGTCAGAGAGAGAAGTTGTTTAATTGGTGACTCCAAGCAGCATCTGGCCAGATGTGCAGTGCTCTGGGAGTGCTGTGTGAGCCTTCCTGGGCCGGGTGTGATGAAAACCATCCTTCTCTCGTTGGGCCATCTGTGAGCTCAGGGTTCTGAAAGAACTCCTCTCACCTTCCCTGCTCTGTGATTCCCAGTTACTAACCCTGACTAAACCTCCCTGGCCACTACAAACAAAATCGAAGGTGCTGACAAACAATGAATTATGTAAATGTGAACAGAGCCTGCAACTGCAGAGCTCAGTCCAGCTACACTTCAGGCTTTATGATCATTAACAGGCACCATCACATGGCTAAAACTGGTAAACTGGGCCATCTGATATGGCACAGAGAAGGTTGGAACGTGGAATTTCCTTCAGAAATAGGTATTTCTTGCTGAAAACAAGAAAAGTAATTGTCGATTGAAGTCCAGGTTTAGTTTGAAGGAAAAAAAAATTGGTTTTGAAGGGTAGTTTAAAGTGTTTAAAATGCACATTCAATCAAAGGGTTGTTTCAGAGGACCAAAAATCACTGAAAGCTTTTGGTCTCAAGCTCTGTATTTGGGGATTTCTGCAGTCTCTGAAGATAATCTGCCATGGTGCTCCATGGCAGGGAAGCAGAGAATTGTAGCTTTTTAGCCCAAAGAATGCAGGAGCAGAGACCCTTTCACTGGGGGAGGCAAGTAATTAATATTTAATGCTCACTCAAGACACCCACATGGAATTTCTGGTGAGTAGGGGGCTTTATAGTCAAGGGCACAAGTCAAAGGGAGTTCTTTAACACATTTTCAACACAGAAATGTTCTTTCCATGTCACATTTTTGAGATAAGTCATCTGCATGTTGCTGAAGGAACAATAATATTCCCAATGGTTTTAAGTCTGCAATTCTTGCCAACAGCCTAAAGTTAAGATCTCATATATATTGTGTTGATAGCTAATAGTTTTGGTATTTAATGCAATGAAAATACTAATTAGTCATTCATAATGAGTTAGGGCTTCCTGGTAAAAACCACACCTGTCTGGCATTTTTTAAGACCCTTCTACAACAATGCAAAAATCTTGCAGTGAATTGTAGGGAGAGATGCTTGGCTTTCATTGGAATATTTAATGGAACTTTAAAAAGTTATGCTATGGAATGAGAGCAGTTATCTTTAAGGAAAGCAATAACACTAAATTTTTACGCCAATAAAAGCTGTCTTATAAAATGTCATTACTTTTAAAACAGCTTTTTCTTGTTTCCAAATTTATTTTCACACTTTCCTTTCCACATACAAACTAAAGAAGCAATAGCTGAGAGAGCATTTATGGTGTATTAAGAGTAAAGGGGATGGATTAAAATGGTGCCAACAGTTTGCTTGTGAGGCTGATTGAAAGTGGCAATTCAGATTGGAGCAGTGATGTGACAGGCAGGCCTTCAAGCTACCAATTCTAGTAAAAAAAACCCATAGTTTGTATCTTTTCCTCTGAAATGCCTTACCATGATGTGTGAACTAGATCACCAGGCAACAAATTCCTTTATCTGAAATGATAATTTTAATCTATTTATTCATATTTAGTTTTGAGCACTTCAATGTCTCCTCTGAAAGTTTTCTCTGCAAGTCTTCCAAAATAAACAGCTCTGTACATTAATTAAGATTAAGTTGACTATTAGCTTGACAGAAACATTGTTTTTCAGTCTCCTGTTATGTGAATACTAACTTAAAGCAACTCCTGAATGTTGTTTTCAAACAGTAATGCACATCCTGATATAAACCCCTAACACAGTGCAGCTTGTCCATTTGACCTCAGACTGAGTTTGGGTGGCATTCCAAACTGGGTCCCTGTCTGCCCTTTCATTCCCATCCCCGTGTATTTGCCTTGCATTTCATGCCAGTTTTGCAGTGTAACTGTGTTGTTTTGTGGGGTTTTTCCTTGGAAGAGAAGGGTTGATCACTTACTTTGAGCACTAGTGCTGAAGCCAGTCCATGGCATTGTGCTTGTTCTTCCTACTTGCTCTGGATCCTGTTCATTAGAGCTGATCCCAAAAAAGATCCTGGCTCCTGCAAAATAACTCTCACCTGCTGTCTCAAGAAGTCCCCAAAGCCCAGGGCTGCTGGGCTCAGTTTATGGCTGGTTGATGTTTTATGGACAGCTCAGGTAATTCTTCAGTGTGAGCTCTGCTGGGTGTGAGGGCTGAGACAGTGGTGTATCACTGCCCAAGGAGGAATTTCCTCCTGGATTTGTGTGTTTTGAGGAAACCAGGAGACACAGATCTGAGGAGGAGGTTATTACAAAAGGGAGACTACGAGGAAGATGGAGAGACTTTTTACAAGAGCACATAGGGACAGGACAAGGGGGAATGGCTTCATAGTGACAGAGAGTGGGTTTAAATTGGGCATCAGGAAGAAATTGTTCTCTGTGAGGGTGGGGAGGCCCTGGCACAGGTTGCCCAGAGAAGCTGTGGCTGCCCCATCCCTGGAATTGTCCAAGGCCAGTTTGGACAGAGCTTGGAGCAACCTGGGCTAGTGGAAGGTGTCCCTGCCCATGGCAGGGGAGTGGAATGAGACGATCTTTAATGTCCCTTCCAACCTAGACCACTCTATGATTATATGAAAAGAGTAAATCCTACCCAATGCCCAAAAGTGTGAGAGGATGGGTTAAACCAACCTCCAGCACCTGCAGAGCTTCTCTTTGTGGAACTGCAACTCCTGCTCCTACAAAGCTGTGGCTGTTCTGTGCCCTTGCTTTCCAGGCTGTCATTTGCCTGTGTTTTATATCCCAGAAAGTGAAGTTCCCCACTTTGAAGGCAGTGTGAGCACATCCCCATAGGAAACACCCAGCTCTGGTGTGTAAATGTGCACTGAAAATTGCACACGCAGACCCAGTGCAGAAAAACCTCTGCTAATATCTTCAAACCCTACATAATGTGTTATCTGGACAGAAGGGGAATATATGGAATATGGTAATGCAGATATAAATACAGCTATTTTTAAAGAACAGGTGGAGGACTGCAAGCACAGCAACATGAGCACAAAGCAGTGCAGGTAGAAGGATGGGACCTGGCAGTGCTCTGGAAGCCTCTCCTCAGCCTGGGCTCAGTTTCCATGGCTGCAGGAGCCAGGACTTTCACAAACGTTCACTAAAAATAAAATAATTTGTCCCACAGACAATTTGAGCACTGTGACATTGCCTCAGACAGACTTGTCTTTGTGTTTTGTTTCCCTTCAGGCTGCAAAAGAGACCCAACAGACAACCAACACCAAAGTGAGTAGGACGGCTGGAGTTATCTGTGTGAATAATGTGGGCAAAGGGGAATTATTCTCATTGTCATCTTTAGCCTCCAAGACAGTGTTTTAATTCCTTTATCAGTTACTCATCTCTGTGAAGGGTGGGTTCCTGTGCCACTTGCTTCCTCTCTTCAAGATGTTGCTTCATTTGGAAGGGCAGAGATGCACCTTGCTGCCCGTGTCACCCCTGCAGTGGTGCTCACCTGTACCAGGTGATGCCTGAAAATGCTCTGGGTGTTTTGTTCTCCACAATAACCTGCGTGTCCATGTTCCTTCCAGAGCCCTGAGCAGCAGCCTGTTACCTCTGTAAAACCAGACAAAACTGTCCCTCCCTCCCAAGAGCCGCCACCAGCCAAGCAGAACCCGAAGGCCCCCGAGGCTGCAGCCGCCCCTCAGGGAGCAGCCAGTGAAGCCCCCAGGGAGGGGATGAAGGAGAAACCATCAGCCACCCCCATGCCCCTGAGCAAGCTCTTCTGGAAAAAGGTATGTCTGGATTGTGGAGCTGCTCCCTCTCCAAGCACTGTGACAGCAGAGCAGTCAAACCTGCCCAGGAGAGCAGCTCCCATGTGCTGAACTTTGTGTGCACGAACAAATACACCCCTGTGTCTTTGTCTCCTGCTTTTGTCAAAACACACAAACCCAGGAGGGATCCAGTTTGTTGAATCTTGTAATTTTTTTATTTATGTGGAATAAGGAATGTTTTTCTCTGTCAATTCAATGCTTCTGTTAAAAATCCCACAGAGATCACAGCATTCTTTAACAAATTATATAATTAATAGAAATAGAACTATAAGACCCCATCTCTCTATGATACCCCATCTTTTGGAACTGTTTGCTTTAGTTCCAGATGTCTAAAAACCTGGAATCTGGTGGGCCTATTCTTACTCAGTAGAAAACGTTCCATGACAGAGCAGATCAGTCTTTAAGTCTGGGCATTTAGTTGCTTGGGAAGACACATTATTCCTCAGGTTAAATAATGATTTTAACTAAAATTAGGACTAACTCTGAAAACACAGTTCCTGTTTCCATGATCCTCATGGCTTATAAGCTGAAAGTTTATTCTTTCCTCATTTCAGTCAAAAGAAGGGCTGTATTAAACTCTACTGAATCACTGTATGTTGAATAACTGCTTTTCTGGGCTTCTGTTCAAGTCCAAATCCCAAAAATTAACTGCTTCCAAACACCCAGATGCTGCTGAGTGGCCTTCCAGCTTCTTTAGCTTGAGCTGGAGATACATTTTGGATATGTTATTTATGTAAAAAACATGAAGGTGTTTAGTAAATAGTAAATATGCATGAAAACAATCCAAGCTTGAAACATTTGCTACTTGGGATTTAATTTCCTGGGGAACTGGGTGAATCAGGTACTTGGAATGAGAAGGAAGTTGGGAAGAAGAGGGAGAGGGAGGGTTTTTTATGTAGGTATTGCTACAAAAACCTCCTACTCTGAGTAGTCTGGCTTATTTGAAAACAGAGCTGGGAAGCAGGATGTATGTTGAACATCAGGATGAAATAAGGGAAAAAAAGAGGCCTTCTGGCAGACTGTTTTGTGTAGTTTCAGTGTAAAACAGAGTTATAAATTTGGTCTGAATCCAGCAATTTCATAATGAAGTAACACAGTCTTTTAAAAAAGAAAAAACATGTAAGAAAGGAAGATTTTCTTGCAGAAAACTAGTGAAAATCACTCCTTTGGGGGAGAAATTGATGGTGAAGGTTTAAAAAAAATAGTCTGATAAGGTTTTGGTAAGATTTCTAAACCTTATTTTGAAATATTAACCCAAACTAAAGCAGTTATTGATGTTTTACTGCCCACAGTGAACACCAGCTCTTCATATCCCATATTAGAGCTAAATTAGCTCTTGGTCCCTGCTCTGTGCTGCTTTAACCTTGTAACAATCCTCACGTGAAGTCCAGGGATCTCAAACATCTCAGGGGTACAAACCTTGTCCCAAAATCCTTTCACTCCTCTTGGTTGATAAGGCTGCATTTTTTTTATCCTGCACCATCATCAGCTGCTTATGGAACAGAAAGTTTTGCAGAGAATCCTCTACAAGCAGATTTTTGTTGCTGCCAAAAATACTAAGGGCTGGTTAAAGCACTTACACAAATGCACTGAATTACAATAGTGTGTGAAACCTGAACTCTGAAAAATGAGCCTGGTTTTGCTTACTTAGAACTTCTTGGGTCTGGAATCATGCTGAGGCTAAAGTTTTTGCAAGTTTTCTGGAGCGAATTTCTGTGATAGAGAACTGCATTTGGTCCTAAGAATTAAAAAAAAAATCTGCCTCTTTGAGCACTGAATCCTCACCTGTAAAAGGCTCATGTTTCCTTACTGAGATTTCTTGACAGAGAATAACATTTCCTTTGATGAAAGCCCTTGGTGACCCAGTCAGTTTGAAGCTAAAAATAATGACAGTAGAGGTACCAAAAAAATAAAGTCCTTAGATTACAGATTCGGCTCAAAGTCAGCTTGGTTTGAAGAATCCGTGGGATGTTTTCCTGCAGTGATTTTATCTTTCTGGCACACTCAGTGCACTGTCCCCTTGCTGGGACAGAGAAATGAAGCTGGCAGCTGTTCCAATAGGTGTATAATTCAGAGTCAGGAGTAGTTTTCCTTTTGAACCAACCAACAGCAACCACAACACTCAAAAGATCCAGGACTGAGATCCAGCTTCTCCCTTTCCAGGCAATCTCTTAAATATCCATCTTCTGATGAGCTTTCACTTCAAAGTGAAGCCAATGAAGTGCCTGTCAACACGTTGCAGTTGATGCTGCTGCTCTGACTGCAGATGAATAAATATGGAAAGGGAAAAGGAAAAATTCCTTTTTCAGCTTCTCAGCTGGGAACCACTTTGTATTTGCCCCATTTCCTGATGGGTCTGCACAGGAGTTTTCATAGCTGTTACTCAAATGTTTGCCATGGCAGCATTTCTTTTCTAATAAGGAATACTGATAGAAAACTACAGTTAATGATTTCCAATACTTGTGTTGGAAAGCTGCCTTCAAGGCCTTGTAGGTCTTTCACCAGGGCAGAGGAACAGGATGCTTCGTATTTGTCTGATCAAAGCAGACCAGTAAATCGTGGAAGGTGATCAAGGCAGCATTATTTGGATTGCTCTGTGAACTATCTTTGAAAGCAGATAGATTTTCTTAAAAAATTAGACTTTTAAGCTGTTGCAACTCTGCTGTCAAACAACTGCAGAAAAATTATGCTCTTTTTACTGAGGGGTATTTCTGTGCTGATATACAAACAGCAAACTGGTTTGCTCTTGGGTGAAGGAGAAGAGTCACAGAAGGGTTTGGGTTGGAAGGGACCTTAAAGACAACCCAGTTCCACCCCCTGCCATGGGCAGGGACACCTGCCACTAGACCAGGTTGCTCCAAACCCCATCCAACCTGGCTCTGAACACTTCCAGTCCCCTCAACAACTTCATGGCCTCCTCTGGACTTGCTCCAACAGTTCCATGTCCAATCTCACCTTTATTGCTGAGCCTGCAATTGTGTTCCTTCATAGGAAAGCAAAAAGAGGGAAGTGTGTGAGGCAAATGTTAAAATTACCCAGGGCTTACCAAGTTCCTTCAGCCCTTTACCTGCTCCCATGCTGGAATACACACCACCTACCACGGGGAAGAGAAGGAGATCCTGGCTGGGTTTTGCTGAGTAAATGGATGAAGGCACTTGGAAGAGAATTCCCCCATGGCTGAGGGAGTGAGGGGGGCAATAAGGTTTGGGGGCTGGTTCACAGCCTGACTGCTGGCACAGCTGCCACCCTCAGAGCAGGGAGGGACCTTGACCTCCCCAAGGGAGGGATTTGGGGGTCAGCCCCCACTCCTGGGCTGTCCAGACCCGTGTGGTGTCAGTGGTTCACAGTCTGAGCTGTCACAGCCCAGGACCTGCTCGGTGGCACCTTCAGGCAGTGGTTGCAGGTCTCAGGGGCTTTGGGGGGAGGTCCAAGCCCAGGGTGAGGGCTAAAGCTGAGCTGCCTTGACTGCAGCAACCTCTGTTGGCTTTGCCTTGGCCAGGGAGGGCAGGAAGGTGGGTGAAAGTCTCTCCAACCCTCCCTGCTCCCTGCCTGTGGGTCTGGAGCAGATCTCAAGCCCGACTGCCCTTTTAAGTGGAAATTTCTTGAACAAAAGGTCATCTTGTATATATTGTTAAGATAAAAGAAAAGCTGCTTCCTAAGGAAGGTATGACCCAGGGAAAGCAGAAGTGCTCCTCGTGTCTAATGAAATGCAGTGGGGAGTGCCAGCTCAGGCTGCAGCACGAGATCAAAGCAGGGTGCAGTGTTTATCTCAGTTTGGAGGAAAGATGCAGCCAGCCAAAGGAAAACTCCAATCCAAGTTATCCAGGTCACAAAAAAAGTTACACTCTCATAAGGCAACAATTTGTGTGCTCAGGAACCCAGATAAGAAAATGGTGTAGTAATAGTTCCCCAAAACAACAGGAGGGTTTGTAAGAACCAGAAGATGTCTCAGAGTAGACACAAACTTTCCACCACAAGTGATTTAAAAAGCTTATTACTGAAAGAAAATTAGGGACAGTGTCATTTAAGGGAATAAAAAATGCTTTCAAAACAGTGAAAAATAACACAGTAAAATACTCTTATAAAACACAGATAAGATAAGTTAAAATATTATTTTTGAAAAAGAAAGCAAAAGCTGCTCTGTAACAGGAAGAAGAAAGGATGGAGCTCATCTTACTTCAAACAAATGTATCTTGAAATGTTTTCTAAATTTGGCAGAGTGCCTTTAAAAAAGAAAAATAAAATAACCCAACAGCCCTTCTGTCCCCACGGTGCATAACTGCAATAGCTGCTGACTTAGGCTGGATTTATTAAAATTTGTGTTTAAGGAAACTGGAGGCAGAATTTGGACCCATGAATGCAGCAACCTCAGCTGCATGGCTTATAGGTGTAAGGAGAGAACTTTTATGAGAACATTTATGCATCAAAGCTGATATGAGCCAGGCTGTTTGCAAATTATTATTCTATATAAATTGGGGGTTCTTCCTAAAACTGGTCACAAAATTTGATATAACTTTTTTTTTCTCTTAAGTGAAGTGGAGAAGCTGAGCCTGTTGCTCTAGAGAACAGCTAATGTAACATCATTCAAAGTTTATTGACTTCAGCTTTGTCAGGCTCTTCCTATTTCACTCTCAGTTCTGCCAGAAACACCTTGGTGATTTTCTTGAACGCACAAATGGAAATTTTTCTTCAGATTTCTTAGGGGGAACAGGAACAAAAATTAAAAATTCTTCTTAATTATGTCAGAAAACCTTTGCTGGAAGGGGTTTTGTCATGAGTCTTCATTTGCCACCTCAGCTTTATTTGAGAAGAGGACTTTGTGATGTGTCTGGAGTTTCCTCTTGGCCCAGCATGTCTGAAATACCCTGATGTGATTGCACAGAAGTTGTGGAATCTCCAGCCTTGGAGGCACCACAAGCTCAACACAAGCAGTTCCTCAGCAGCTTTCAGCAGGAAGGTTGGACCAGGCTTCCACAGATATCTTTGAGATCACAAAATTGTGAGAGAAAATCTTCAGAGTTAGTTAATTCAGCCTCACAGAGGGAGATGGGTTCACAGGAATAGTTTCTGGAGATAATTCATACCATTTTTAATAGCCAGCCTAAGATCTCAAACAAGATAAACCATAACTTCCACAACAACTTTGATATAATAATACCAAATTGAAGTAAGTGCATAGGTGCATTGGTGTCTAAGTTAAAGAAAATAAAAGGTGTTCTAAATCAGGATTTAAACATTCCTAAAGCCTCCAGCAGAATCAATCAAGAAATGTACAAAAATCATTTATATCTGTGCAACTGGGAAGAGGAACTGGGGATGCAGATGTGACCAGCTTGAGAATGCTGGGGCTGGGATGTTGCACTCCTGTATTTCACTAGGAACAATGCTGTACAGTTTTAACAATTAATAATGTCCACAATGTGTTTTATTTAATCCTATTTCTGCTTTTGTGTGCAAACTCCTGGGTATGATCTTTCTCACATTTACTGGTTTTACCTGAGTGTCATCTTCTCAGGATACATGTTGCTGTATGTCATTTCATTTAAATTTTCTTTTAAAATTGCAATCAAATGTAGATTCTTGCGTTTGAGAACTGGTACTGCAACACAAGAAAGGCCATTTCTTCAATTATATAAGTTGGTGAGATTTTAACACTTTTTTTATTTGGGATGAATCAAATTCCTGAAACAACACGTAGAGATCAGTTAAGCAAAGGATGCTTTCATGCCACATTTGTTCCTGCAGTGCTGCAGCACTTTGTAACCTCTTTAAAAACCCCAAGCAAATCCTCACTGATTAAGTGGGAATGTTTTTTTCCCCTTTTTTCACGTTTCCCAACCCCAGAACGCATCGGAGGAAGCGGAGGCCGTGAGCAATGAGAAAACAGAGGTGTCTCTCGAAGCGGTGGCTCCGGACAGGGACGAGAGCAAGAGCCCAGAGGGCTCAGAGGTGAAACCCAGAGGAGCCGAAAGCAAAACGCCCAAGGCGAACCTGAGGAAGTTTTTCAAGCTGGTAAGCGAAGCGCCGCCGGGATGGGGGTGATTCTTGGGAAATCCTGCGTCTGGGCGGGCGGAGCGTGACCCCCCTCCCCGCAATTCCCCGTCCTGCATCTCCCTCTCGCGGCTCCTCCCGGAACCTTCCGCGGTCCCTTCCCCGCCTGTCCGGGGGCTCCGGTGGCCCTTTCCCTCCCCCAGGTGGCCCAGGGAGCTCCAGGGGTTGAGCCACTGAATGAGCCTCAGCTCCACAAGCCGCTTCCCCCGGGATGATGCTCCGGGAGGATCCCATCTCCAAACCCGTCTCCCGTCCGTCCAACGTCCCTGCGTTTTGTCGAGTCCTGCACTTGCTTCAGGGAGTTGTATTTTCAGTAGCTCAAGCTTTTTTTTTGGCAGCTTATGTAGGTTAGCTAAACTGGCATGTGAAAGGATGCAGTTGCTGCTGCAAAGGTCTGTTAGGTGGAAAAATGGAAGGCATCAAGTAGCATCTAATCCTTTTTCCCAGAAGACCAGAGGGAAGAAGGAAACCACTGGGGTGATCAAGTGGCTGGTATTGTGTTGTGGCTGTAGGTGTGAAATTATCCCGATGGATTTGTGTACAAACAGCCAGACAATATTTCTTAAAAGAGTCCAGAAAAGTGGCCAAGAAAGAAAAGAATCCAAGTCTGGGAATAACATGTCTCTGATTAAAATCGTAGCAGACCTTGAGGATTTATATGGCAATTGATCTATTTTGGCAAGGTTTACAAATGCATATGGAAGATTTCCATTTTTAGTCAATGCTGGTTTATTTTCAGGCAGCTACGTGGTGTGGATATCAGAGTAGCTTAAACATTAAAATGTGGAAAATGTAGTTTCTTTTAAGCTGATGTGATGGCCAGCCCAGGTGTCTGCCCACAGGTGAATGCCTGGTACATACCTGTGAACAGTCACAGTGTCACAGGTTAAAATTCGTGACTCAGACTGTAGGAGTGCACATCACAACCCAAATCTTGATTTATTTTTTATTTTCAAAAGATTAGCAATTCTTTTATTCTCAGCTGTTTGCTGGGCTCAGCCCAATCTGTGATGGGTTCATTTAGGTTTTGTTCTCTGGTGGTGCTTTACTACAGGGCCACTCTTATGTATTTGAGGATCCAAGCAAAAAATTCTTAATATCAGCCAGCAATTGTGCACCCAACCTGCTTTTAATTCCACGTAAGATTTCAGTCAGTTTAGAAAAATCTCCACCTTATTCCTAAATCCAAGGAGCCTTGTGGTTATCCTGCATATCCTGATTATCCTGTGGTGCCTGTCAGTGGCACAAGCTGGGCATGCAGAAGGGGAATTGGGAGCAATGCATTTCAAACACTAACAACTGTGGGGATCATGACTTCAGATCATGTCACTCTACCGAAAAAGTAGCACCCATTAAAAAAATAAAGCTATTTCACACCCATCTTAGTCACCATGGAAGAAAACAACGCTGTGTTAAAAGCAGTAAGATGTATCACTGCTCTAATCAGAGCAGGGATTTAATCCAGATTTCGGCCTAGAAAACAGAACCAGTACTAGACAAACATCTACCCACAGGGGAAACAGAATTGTGTTAATGGTGTAAGTGGCTTTGCAGCTTTTTGGAACCCTCAGTGTTCATCTGCTCTACTTTTGGTCATCGATTTCCAAACGGATCGAGGATTATTTTAATATCTGTATTGTCCCTGAAGTTTCCTGGGCCATTTCCTCTGAATAACTTTGGGATTACTGGATCACTTCCACGCTTTTGTGCAGAATCAGCTGCCCAACAGCTTTGTGCCAACTGCTCAATCAGTATTTCTGATTCTGAAGGCAGACACAAGGATTTTAAGCCACTGCTAAACAAGTACCTTCTGTAAAGCTTTTGAACTTTTTTGAGTGCTGCAAATGGGTGAAAAGTCTGAAATTCCAACAGAGGCTTGATTTTTCTCACAAGGAAAAGTCAGGGAAGCTCCAGTGCTGTGGAGAGCTGAGATGAACTCTGTGGAGGTGTCTAATAGGGCTTTTTGCTCAGCAGAGCTGCACTGGCAGAGCATTCACTGGAAGGTGTAATTTCCACTCAGAAAAGGTTTCTACTGTAGTTTTCTCCAGAGGTCTGGCTGCCCTACAGGAACAGCCATAAAGTGGAGGGAGAAATTCTTCCCTGTGAGGGTGGTGAGGCCCTGGCACAGGTTGCCCAGAGAAGCTGTGGCTGCCCCATCCCTGGAAGTGTCCAAGGCCAGGCTGGACGGGGCTTGGAGCAACCTGGGCTAGTGGGAGGTTATTAGAGCAATAATCTCTCTCCCAAGAGGTTGACTTTTAATTTTATATGAATATGATTCTTTACTGGGTTTCTCTTCTGCCTGCAGAGGAAGATCCCAAGGTATTCTCACAACATCCACAGTTTCATATTACACAGGTCACCAACAGCTGCCCAAGGAAAGGTAGTTTAGCATTTTAGGATTCAAGACTTGGACCTAGAAATTAAGATTAATTCTATTGCAGTCTATTGTGAACCTCCAACAGGCAAGTTAGTTACTCTCCAGATGCCCCAGTTTTGACATTATTCTCCTCAGAAAGCACAAGCACAGGGAGATAGCAAGGAGACATTTAGATCCACAGCACTGTAATTGCTGCTGTCGACACAAGGAGAAGCCTTTGGGAGAACCAGGAGGAATTTCCCTTGGAAAAGGCAGTGTGTATCCCAAAGACTGCCTGCTGACTTGCTCAGTGCAGATGTCCTTTCTTATTTGTGCTGAATTATTTGCACTTGCAAAGGTCACAAAAGCCACTGCTGTGATTAAAATAGGAAGGGGTTAACTAATACTGTAAAAGATATTGGGAAATTATAGCAAGATAATGTGTTAGTCTAAATCCCTGGAATTCAATAGGAGATGAAGAAATAGCACTGCTCTTTTATCGAAGTAATCCACCTATGTGGATTTGAAATCCAGCTGAAAGTCATTCCAGACTCATTAATCAAAAACCAAACAGTTATTGTGTTATTTCCAGGGTGGGATATATCAGATCCAGTGCAGGTGTCCTGATGGAGATGTTACACCTGAATTAACCACCCCAGGTCCCCTTGTGGAGGTTGAGCAGGTCTGAGAGCCCCTTAGGACACGTCAGATGATGCGAGCCCTGGAAGTTCCTGCATAGGATATAAACAGGTGCAAAGCTAAATAAGAGAAATCCTTTCAAAATGGCTGGTTTGAGATGTTTTGTGGAGATAAGAAGGGCGTAAAATGGCATTTTTAATAAGAATGAGATAATTGCCAACTGTAAACTGAGGCTGTAGCTTTGTCCTCAGCCAGGAAGTTTATTGGCAGCACAGATGGTCTAAGATAGTGTTGAGTATGGATGTTCCCAAGGAGAGTTTATCTTTCTGGAATAACTAAATACTGTTTCCACATTGTCTGCTGTGTCTGTGCTGGCCTACTTCCCCATGTAAATAAACTTTTAGGCAATAAATAGCATTTGGAATGAAGAATAACTATTTTACGCTGTCACAACTTAAATTTTCTTCATTATTCATGAAAATGTAGCAAGTGTGTTGGCTGTCCCCACCTTCCTCCATTTAAAGACATGCTGATCCACCCCTTATTGCCACAGAAAGCAGGGAGGGGTTTTTGGGAAGCTCTGGGCAGCAGCAATCCTAAGTGACCAAAGGCAAGGATAAGAGGTCAGCAGTGCTGGAGAGAAATCCTTGGGATCGAGTCTCACTGACAGCAAGAGGGAACTTTGTCTAGACCTCAAGGTCTTTACTCTGTTATTTTTGGTAAAAAAAATAAAAATAAATAATGAAAAAAAAGAGAGAGAGATGGATTACTAGATGTTGGCTAAAGCAGGGCTATTTTTTTTCTGGGTTTGGGGTGTTTATGGAGGGAAAAGGTAACACTGGTGGATGTTACAGCATAAACTTTTTTTTCTGGAGGCATCTGAGCCTTGCTGAGATAGAAATGTGAACTAGATCTTATCACAGCACATCTTCATACGCTCTGGACTGAGTTTGTCTCCTGCAGTGTAAAGACAGACCACGCTGTGCTTCCTCCCCTCCATTTCTGCAACCTCTTGCACAGATAAAGCGTCACGAGCACAAACACAGGAGGCTGAGCAACAACACGTTCCAGAGAGAGAATTTTTCCCACGAAAGTAATGAATTGTCACGGAGTGGTTTGGTTTTCTATCCTGCTGCTGGCACACATTGATTTTCTGTGGTTTTATAGGAAAATCAGGGACTGAAATAGGTCCTTGTGATAACATCGTTTGTAGGACGGAGCTGACACTGTTGTGCTTCACGTTACAAATCTACAGGCTGCAGAAAAACCACAATTCCGCCTGATCTATCTTTAGAACAAAAGTCACATCCTTTCATTGTTTTCATTGAACTCAGGCAATGAAAAATGACATTTAAATTTGGGCTCTTTGAAATTCTGGAGTTTATTTTACGCTTTGCTGCTGAGCTCTGTGGCTTGTGCAGCACTCAGGGGAATACCACAGAACACGGCTCCTAATTACAAATGTACACACCACTCCTGTTCTTTCTGGGGCACTAATTGTGACTAAAGCTTAATTTAACTGTCACAGAGCTTGTGATATTTACTCATCGAGCTGGTTTTGTCCAACAGGGCTTTCTCATTTTTAAAGCTAAGTGGAAACAGGGGATTGTACCTTAAAAAAAGGTATTTCAGAGTCAAGGTTTGCTCTGAGTGACCCCTCAGTGCTGCAGCCTCAGGGTCTACTTGGATTGGGAAGAGTGGGCACCAAGGAGGGCTGTCACTTAGATGTGTATAGACTGCAGGCATAAACTGGGAAGCAAAAATTGGGAATAAATGGACGCTGATGATAAATTATAAAAATATACCTATAGAGCTGAGTGGGTTTTAATTATTCGCAGGACATGCACTTGATTGGATAGAAAGGAAGTCCCACTAGATCTTGTAAGATGGATTTGGCTCTGCAAAGCAAAAAAAGCTCTTTCCTAGAAAACTACAGTGGCAGGGCTGATAGCACTGTCTTGTTTAGCACTGATATGATCTCAGGTCCACTGAGACCTCACTCATGTTTCTCATTTTTTCTTAATGGGAAAATTGGCTTGCAAGAAACAGGCTGACAGAAGAAAACCTGCAAAATCTACCTTGGGGTTGTGGGTATTTCAGAAATGTTGGTGGAGTTTCTGAAGTGTCTGGGTTTGTTTTAGGGTTGCAAAGAGTGGCCTTAAATCAAACCTTTATTCATGTGTGTCAATGAACCCTGTTAGAAGTCCTGTAACCCTTTGTTATTTTAGTCAGTCAAGGGTGATGGAGGGACAACCAGTTCCGAAGTGGTAAATGGCCCCAGTCACCACGTAAGTGCCTGGATTTTTTCATCTTTTGGTGATGGGTTCCTGCCACCTCCTTCCACACAACTCCACCTTTTGAAATGTAAAAATCACTGAGAGAAAAGTTGCTCCATGCTCATTGATTTCTTTCCTTATCTATTTATTTTACCTATTCGTGCTATTAAACAAGATTTTAAAGGGTCACTATCAGATTTTAAAAAAAACACCCAACTTTTTTCCAGGTCTGTTTTTTTTCTTAAATTAATTAGTGAGTTTATGATCAGGTTTGCTCCTCTCTCTTGCTGCTATTTTACCTTCTGCATGTAGCTTGGCTTAGGCAGTGCAACTAAATACACACAGCTAGAATTATTTTTATTTTGTTGATTTACTTGTCTTCTGAGGAAAAGATCATTTAGGTGCAAACTCTGTAAAGGAGAAATGAAAGTGAGAATGAAAACTGTTTACTGCAATTTAACAAAAGCCATGGTAGTATTTTTTCTTGTTCTGTTTTTGTTTCTTTCATTCTATGTTCATGAAAGCTAACCCAAAACTTTGGATGTGACATTTACATTATATTCTGCATGGCTTTAAAATGCTTCCGAAGAATTATATTTTCATTAGAAATACAAATTCTGTTACCTTGTGTGACAACAAAAACCTCATCTGTTGCAAGGCAGGATACCCAGAAGAATTACTTTGAGTAATCTTTCAGTAATCAGAGATAAAGCAAAGCTCTGTGTATGGACAGTGTTTCCTTTAAGAGAAAAACTGAAGTTGTATTAAAAACTGACATTTCAGAATTTCCTTTTTTAATTAACAGTAAAACTATTTTTCACTCTTCCTATTTTCATTATGTCTTATGACACCAAGGTTAATCTTTATGAATTAGTCACTAACAGCATCCCAAATACAGAAGTCTTGTCTTGTGACATTTGCTCCTAATTTCATACAACAGTTTTGTGAAGTGATCTGGGTAAAACACTAAAAGTTACAGTCCTGGATCTACTTTTTATTATTTTAATTAGCAGCCAGTTGCCTTCCATTTTTGTAAATCACCTTATTATTCTTCCTCCTTCTCTCCCTTGCCCTGGTGTAAATTTAGTTTTATTACACAGAAAAGCCCAGTGAAAATTGAATCTGCTGTTGACTTCTTGGGGGGATTTCTGTGAAAGGATCACCTTAAATTATGCCATTGTGTCCCTGGAATGCTGTGATTCTTCTCCACTTTCCATCACTGCCATTCCGAATGCTACAGAAATTTATTACAGCACTGACACAAAATCTGCAGAAATTTCAGAATCTGCCTTTTTCACTTAAAAACCAACCTTGGATTAAGGTCTCCTGTAACACGATGGGGAAAATACTCTGCTGTTCATCTTTTCTTTTCCTATTTCTGTTGCACTGCCAGCGTTGAGAGAGGAAAAGCAATCTGTCAGGTGCAGCTCACCCTTTAGAATAAGAAACATTAACATGTTTCATTATTCATGGGCTTCACTTCGTATTTCCTGAGCTGCTCCCATCAATATCAAATATGCCAATTTCCTGCCTTTCAAGGTTAATATGAAACACCTCAAAGAGATTATCTGATAGGAGGTGGGGGTTTTTTTCCCCCCTCTTATTTTGCCTGGAAAATGTATTATGAATATTTTTTAAAAGTGTTTTGTTTGACTAACATCAAAGGCCCAACCTGCTCGTAGAAATAATCCTGTTGCATCCCACTCGGGTTTGGCTCAGTACTGAACAACCAAGCACGTGTGGTGAGGAAGACCCTAATTTTACACCCACAGAGCAAACCCACAGATTTCACAGAGTGTTCATAAAGGTCAGAGGTTGTTCTGGCACCTCTGAACTCAGGCATATCCAGTCTCAGAGCTATATTCTCTCTCAGAGCTGTATTTTGGGTGCTGTGGTTGTTTTTGAACTGAACGTGCACGTTTGCAACTGCACCAAAGAGACATTTCAAAAGCTGAAACAAATAAGAGTAAGAAGGAGCAGCAGCTGAGAGCTCCTGGACTGAGAGTTAAACTGAGTCAAACAGAGGGAGACACAATTAAATCTGACTTTCTGTTCATCCTCGTGCTGGGGAAGCTCCTGCATCACTTGAGCCACTCAAAAGTGCATCTGAACAGGTCTCTTTTCTCAGGTGAGGTGAAGAAGACGCACGTAGAGTGTGGTGTCTGTGCAGCCTCACAAGACAGTTCTCCTTTATTCTGAATTATTGAATTTGCTTGAATAAAGTGGTGACTCCCAGGTGGTGTGTGAGGCCACTGATCACCTCCATCTCCATGGCTTCATGTGCCTCCTGCAGATCCAGAGCAAAGACAAGCTCCTGACTGGATTTTTAACTCTAAGAGCAGACAAATCCTGATGTAAGGAAATATATACCCACATATGTCTGGCCTTTGGAAAAAGAAATAGTTCAACACAAGCAATTATTTTGTGGAGGACTTGAGCCTTCTGGTCAAGACTGAATGTATTAAATGGTTGCAGGCTCTATAACTTAAATTTGGTTTTTTTTAAGGTTGAGTGTGGAAGAAAGGTGAATCAAGCGAAAAAGGCAAGCCTTGCTACCCCCTCTCATTCTTGTTTCCCCAAAATTAGAGTGGCTTGAGGGTATTTTTAAAAATAGATACAAGAGGTGTATTTGCATTCTGTTTCTCTAGAGTCTCTACCTTCAGGTTTTTCTCTGAAATCACAGTATCTAAAAATGTGTTTGTTTTTAGTGAAACCTGAGCCTGTCATGTAAGCACAAAACCCCAGGCCTTTAGAAGAACACCAAATATTTCGAGACTAACAGTAAAATCCCCAAAGCTGTAAAAATTAAACAGCATTAAGCTCTGGGCCATGCCCTGAGGGGAGATGTAAGATTTCCACCTTTTCGACCTGGCAGATTTGTGCTGTTTTAATGATGTTAATAAGTAGAACAATATGAGTCTTTTTTTGCAAAAGAAAAAAAGAAAATCCCATTTGCAAACAGATTTCCAGGCAAAGCATCATCATTTGCTATTCTCCAAACAGTGACAGTTTCATTGTCTGATCCTTTTTTTGCCACATATGAGTTTTCTCCTGTGAACTTCAAACATATCCTGCACTTCTCCGAGTTTTCTGTACTATGAATAGTTTGCTCTGTGATTGTGTTTCTTTGGAAGATTTGCTGTCTCTTCTTTTCCATTTGTACATGAAATTTTCTAAGATGCTGTGGCCTTCCATAGCCAAACCCTATGCTGTTAATTTTTGGATGGAGTGTTGCAGTTTTGCAGCAGATTTGTTTTTATCATTTGCTTTATGGTGCCTTTTGCTTCTTTTCTCTCCCAAATCTTTCCCTTGCACTTTTTAAGTGCTTTCACCATTTGGGATGCAAAATCTGGAGGAGTCTTAGTGGGCAGTGCCTCCTTGTGACTCTGCATCTCTCTGTGCGTGTTCTCTGCCTCCTAAACCAGCTTCAGCAGAGACACAGACAGAAATAAGGCAGGTTTATGCAGGATGGTTTGATCTTGCAGTCTTTGCTCATGTAAGTCCATCAGCTCCCTGGGAGCCCTTCCCTGAGCCGAGGCTGCAGGAGTTCATCCCAACCTCTGTAAATGAAAACCTGTTGGACAGCAGGCTTTCTCTCTGCCAGGTGGCCTTTCCTTTTTTTTTGTTTTGTTGTTTGTTGTTTTTTTTTAACATATTTATGGGTTGCCTTCCAAAATATCTACATTTCCCACTGAAAATAACCCCTGTCTGAAACCGCCGCAGACGTTAAATGCCACAGAGAGGCCGCTTGCCCCGGCTGAAGGTGACCCTGTGGGCCAGAGGAGCAAGGAGAGCTCCAAAGACAAGAAGTCCACGGTGGAGCTGAGCAAGCAGAAGGGCAGCAAACAGGAGAGCAGGGAGCAGCCAGAGCCCCGGGAGCAGCCGGCAGCCGACACCGACTCCATCCAGAATGGAGGAGACGCTTCCAAGGAACCCTCCTACAAGAAGACAGAGAAGAGGCAGTCTCTGGGAGGGTTTTTCAAGGGCCTTGTATGTTAATTCACCTTCTCTTTTTAGTATTTCCCAGCTGTTTAACTGCCCAGCCTGTAGGCTGTTATCCATGGGGGATTTGTGCTCTGAGGGAGTGCAGCTTTGCGGGGCTTGGGCAAAAGAACAGCAAGATTTTGGGCAAAGGAGGGAATTTGGGGCCTCAGGGTACTGATTCACAGGTAGGGTTTGCCATGGGAGAGCTGTAATTGTTCCCACACCACTCTTTTTGGGGTTCATGCCTTGGCTACGGGGATGACTAAACTGCTCCTATAGCAGGCACTGAACCACCTTCAAATTAGGGTGTGTTTATAGGGGAAAAGTGGAGGTGGTGCTGGTTTACCAGAGTAACCTGCCTGCTCTCAACCACCCTGATGGTGGTTCAGTGTCTGCTTCAGAGCAGCTAGGATATCCCTGCAAAATGGGAAATCCCTGCAAGGAAAAAAACAAGGGAGGCCACTGGGGTGGGTAGGAACCAGCATAGTCGTTGCAAGATAAGCACATTGTGTCAGCAATCAGTGATAGACTCGTTAAAGCACACCAAAAGTACACATGGTATTTTATTCTTATTGCTTTTTGTTAAATCTTAGCCTACATTCACTGTGCCCCCTTCATTGAAACCTGAAATGCAAAAATGAAAGAATTCAGCACACTGAAACTCAGAGTTTCCAGAAGACTTGGTGTTTGTTACTGGTGCAACTGGTCAGAGCATTAAATAGATGGAGATTTATTTTTCTGCCTGTCCGTATTCAGGGGCACAGGTAGAAACAGAAGCACAGGTTAGACCTGGGACTGCCTCTTAAGCCTTGGCAAGAGGCTTTTTATAAATCAATTGGAAGGATGCAGCTTAAAGCTCTTTCCTCACATTGCCACAATAACAACAGATCTGCAGCACTCTGGGGTCATTTTTAGCATCTTTGGAAACTTAGTGTGCAAACCAAGCTTCACCACAACTTCCAAGTGATGCAAAGAAACTCAACAGATGTGTCTGTTGCCTGCAATGATTCCTAGTGAATCTGGCTGCCCTAAGAGGTGTGCAGCTTGCTTTGTCCTTCCTCCCTTCCTCACTTCTAAGGCTGTCAGGGTAGAAGCAGAGCCAGGCAATCCTTCAAGAAGAAAAGTCAGGCAGTATAGACTGAAATACTGACTCAGAGCTGGAAACCAGCCCTGTGAGGACACTGGGTTATAAAGCCACTGCCATGCACACCAGTGTGACTCATTCCAAGGCAGATGTTTTCCCACATCAGAAGAAGTGCTTTATTTGCACCATTTCACAGAATTACTGTGTATCCTACAGAGGGTGATTTGCATCACCAAAACAAGGACATATTACAAGGAGAGTTAAGAACAAAAGAGAAATAACTTCTTGCAGTAAAGATTGGAAATAGTTCAGCCTTGTTGTTCTAGAGTAAAATCCTGGTCCACCATGGATCAGTGGGGTTTTCCTGTAGTTTCAATGGAGCAAAGTATTGGAGCTCACCTGGAGTAAAAACCAACTTGCATTGGCTTCTGCTCATCTTGTCTCCCACTGAAGCCACAACGAGAGATCTTTGTGCTTAATATGCCATGAAAAAGCCAGAATTATATGATGATACTGGTTATACAGCTCCGTGAAGCTGTGAGCTGACTGAAGTTACCAAAGACATACTCATGTGTTTTTCTTTCTTCACCCCCTTTGCCTCCAAATTCTGTGTGGATTTTCATTGTGCCCAACATTGGTGCAAGTGTGGAACGTGATCCACGCTCACAAACGTGGTGTGTGGGTGTCATATCCTGCTCTGGGTATCACCAGCTTCCAGGAGGAGCAGGGCTGCTGTTAAGCTGCTTGGATGGTGGTGACATATCTCATGTCAGCTGGAGGGGATGAAGGCAGCCACATTTTTCTAGCACAGGTTGTCTAGAAATTAGGCAAATGTTACCTGGCGCTATTATTTCTGGAGAAAAGTGAGATTTGTTTCTCTGGTTTGAAGTTTTCTTGATGTTAAGCCCTCCCTTGTTGTAGTTCTCGCTGTGTGAGAAAGGGTTTATCTGTTGATAGTCACTCTTTATTTTGTATAGTGTCATTCATTCAAGCTGTATCCAAAAATCCTTCGTAGAGTTTAGCAAGAGTTACAAATTTAAAATTATTCCGGAAAGGGAGATATGAGGAAGTGCAAGTTAACAAGGAAACAGTCTTTCAAGGGCAAGATCATGAGAGACACAGAGAGAGGCAGGAAAGGTGTTCAGATTCAAAAGGCAAGAAAAAGCTTTTAGATCAAGAGAAGAGATTGTGAAGAGGTAAAAAGGGGAATAAAACACGGAATAAAGGTAGAGGAAGTAGAGATGTTCTGTGGGATCTTTTTGCTTGCCTCAGTTTGGCTGTATAGCTCCTTATCTTGTGTTGCAATTATAGAGGCCAACAGTACTCCTGCAGCTTCCTTCTCCCATTAACAGAAGATGGCTCTTAAAAAAAAGTATTTGATAACAGTTAAGCTGCTTTGGTCAGTTTATTGTGCTTTTAAAGTGGCAGAGGAAAAAAAAAAACAAACCCATAACAATGAGGTCTGTGTATGGAACATCTCTCATGAAAAATTACCACCTCTCTTTGAATATCCTCAGGAAGATTATCCATACCTAAGAAACCTAGTTCTGCAACACTCCCAAAAATAATCTGCATCTCCCAGGTGATCAGACTCAGCCCCAGGAAGGTGTAATCATTAATCTCAAAGTTTTAGATCACACACACAAACCAATGCCAGAATCTCCATTTCAAGATAAGAGCTGGAGTATTTGGTGGCAACTCAGCAGAAAAATTCAGCTTTATGCTGATAAAAGAGAAGGAGGAGATATTTAACAGGGCCTGAGCAGCTCCCGTGCCCTGTGCCCACTGAGCTCCTCCTGTTCTGCTATTTCAGTAGCAGATATTTTAACACCACTCTCTCCTGGATCTCAGTTCCTCTGGGAAAGGGCACAGAGCAAGAGGATGTCAGAGTGCAGGAATGCAGCTGATGAGAACACTGCAGTTCCAGCATCTGCTCCCAGTCGGGCCAACAAAGGCTGAAATTTTGGCTACAAATGACCCCACTTATGCAAGCAAAGAGTGTTCCAGCCCTGCATGGTTTGAGCACAGCTGATAAGGTCCAGTGGTTGCTCCTATGGCAAAAGAGATTAATTTATAAGCTATATAAAATGTATTTAGTGAGTCTTAGAGAGATTAGATTAGAAAGAAGCAGAAAGGGGAGGGGGAGGAAAGGTTAATGACGTTTTCTGAGCTGGAATAACTCATGCTCAAGTTGTCAGAAGCTGGGAGAGCTCAGCATGTGGAAACTACTGGGACCTGTTCTGCCCAGAGTATCTGCCCCACTGACACAGGCTTCTCCTGGGCAAAATCTGGGAAAAAAATATACTCCAATACCATGACATTCCTGCGTGTGCACTCAAAAGTGCTCTGCCCAAAATAATATATTCCAGCTTAGCTGCCAACTTCCACTGCTCTGCCAGAGAGGAGCCAGTGCTACCTGTGCTGCTGAATCCGAGGGCAGAGCTGGAATTTGTCCGTTAAAAGGGCAGGAACAAAGTTCTTTATTTCACACCCGGCTTGGAAATTCCAGTTTAACGAGAATCATCAGCCAGTCTCCCTCAGAGCTTCCTGCTTTAATCAGCAACCACCTTGAAAATGGGTGCAGCAGGGAGACGGCAGTATGAGCAAATAACATGACACCACTGCAAATGTGCTAAATGAGTCAAAAATGAGGATTATCTCCAATGAGCTCCCCCTCCTGTCTCCTCCCTCCACCTATTTATAGGAAGAATGGCAAATAGTATCATCCTGTTTCCTAGATTAGTCTAGAAGTAGCTTAATATCTTCGTGCCCAGACAGGAACAGCTATAGCTGACAGACTCCATTACTCTTTTAATGTGGGAAATCTTTCACCTGATGTGTAGGTTTTTGGGGTTGCTGGATAAATTTGGAATGACTGGGTCCTTGGTATTGTTTGATGGATAAATGATGGATTTGCTGCTGCATGTAAATGGCCAAAAAATTTTATTCTGCTCTAGAGAACCTTCCAAACTCGACATCAGTGGAAGCAGAAGCAAACCCACTGCAGCCAGTTGAGCTGCACAAGGTTACAGTTAAGACAGGGGATTCTTTCAGCCCATTGTGATTTTTGGCTGCTCTTTTTCATACTTAGATTCTCAAAGGTGAAAATGTAAAAGGAGATCAGTGAGGTGGAGTGTATTCAGTATAAAAACCCCACTGTTTTTACTTCCCTGAAAGGGATGAGGAAGCTGAAATCTTTCACTCTCCATGTCTGACACAGAATTGTCCTGAAGTGATGAGTCAGGTTTCCAGTAGAAACAGACTGTGTGAAAGGACAATTCACATATGAATCTGCAGAGTTCCCATTGCAGGGAAAGCACACAGCAGTCACCTTTAACTTTGTCATGCTGGTTTTTCTGTTTAGCATGTCATGATTTGGGCATCTGGCTACAAACAGCATGGGCATCCCACGCACTGCTAACAGTGACCTCTGAAACACTGCTTGTGGGTCCATTCTGCTGTCACATTTTGAGGTTTTGATGACTTCAAGACCAGTAAAATTAGGTCAGGCACCTTAAAGTAAAGCCAAGTTTTTATCAGTTACCAGTGAAAAATGTAGTTGGTATAGCTGGAGCTATACATTGCCTTCATCTAAGCTGGATTAGTGTCTTGAACTGGTGCCAAACCCAGAATTATACTTGCAGTGTAAGAGAAGCTTTATCACTCTAACATTGTAGAATACCTGTCATGCATAAAACTATTTAATGTTCCCTTAACCTAGAGCAGACCAAGGCTGGCTATAATACACTATTAATCATGCTTGAAGGGCTCTTAGCATGGTTTCAGTGAAGCGTTTAGGCCAGGGAAATTTTAGAGAAAGTTATGGCAAAAAACCAGTACTAAAAGCACGACAGCTTGGCTCTGGTGTGTTAGTCCAGTGTCTGAAAACAATTGTTTTCCATGCCAATTGAGAAAATTATATTAAAATAACCGACACGTTTAGGCAAAATCACAAGCAGTAGATTTCTGGGGTTCTCGTGATACAGGTAGTGCTCACATACTTATGCATATTAAATAAAGGGCAAATGAAAAATAGCAGGGAGGTGAAATGAGTGGGAAATGTCTGGTAGCAAAACTCTAAGATAAAATTGCAGACTTAACCACTCTGAAGTATTTGAAAGTATTTCTAAAGATCTCCCTCTTATTCCACAGGGTTCCAAAAGGATGTCTGATGCAGAGGTGCAAACAGATCCAGTGTCCATCCTACCTGCTGGGAAATCCAAGTAATGACTCCACGTGGCTGCTGGAGGCTCAGCAGCTCTCTGTGAGCTCCCTTGCAGTAGACATGACTCATTCCTTTCCTTTACATGGCTGTCATCAAGTGCCTGAGGCTAAAGCAAACACTGGTGTATCATTTAAGGTATATCATTTACAGGGTTTGTTCCTTAGATGTTAGAAAGCGACTCTGAAGATCACCAAGCAACGTGTTGTATGTTTAAAGAAAGGTCATGTGGATGATTTTAAATCTGTAGAGGGCAGGGTATGTAAGGTAGGAAGGTGGCAGTGAACTAAAAAAAAAGGCAGGAAAAAAATGCATGTGACAAAAGAATGTAGATTGGGCAGCAAGGCACGAGCAACAAACCCTCCGCTTTAGAGAGCTTTAAAGCAGCCAGGAAAAACAAAAATCTCCTTTGATAAATGTTATACTCAAATGTAAAAACAACCGAGTCACTTTTTGTGGTTTTTCAATAGAGCTGAAATTAGCAAAAAAAAGCCTGCAGAATAATAGAATCAGCGGTTATAAAGTTATGCTTCCTGTTGGTTATTAATGGAAATTAAAACGCTAAAATGTAAAGGCTTTACGTGATTGAGACAAGGTCTCTCTCGTCTGGGTGAGGTGGGATAACAAATTAAAAGCTATTTAAGGTTCTAATAGGAACACAAGAGGGCACCCACGTCCCCGTGCACTCCTAACACCAGGCTGTACCTACAATCCTGGGATTAATGTTTCTCAGATCATAGGAAACTTAGTTGTTTATTCAGATATTTGTTTATATCCATAATTGTAATTAATCCTAATAAAAACCAAAATCAAAGCTGTCCAGGCACCTCCCTGCTTCACAAGACTCCTATAATAACTGTAGTTAATAAATTTTACAGAAAATTAAGATTTCTGTTTGTTCAGTCCTGGGCAAACCTGTACAGGGAGCCACAGGCCTGATATTTTAATCCACACTAGCATCTGAATGATACAGTAGTGTATATTTTGACCTCCTTATCTTTAAATAAACTAATGCTTATCCTTTGGAAAAAAAAGATCCTTTGCTGCTTTAATTTTAAAACAAAGTTTGTTATTTATGTCCCCGTGGTCTGATGATTGACGTGATATTAAGGCAGAAATGAGCACATACAACCCCTGCCTGTGGAGGGAATAGCTGTTATTCATTCTTTATTGGAGTGAAGATTATAACTGGAAATCAGGGGAGAATTCTGTAAAATCCACAGAATTCCAGTTCTAACTAGTCAGAGAGGACAAAGAGCTTTGTTTGTCCATGAGCCAGTGTAGGTAGGTTGTGCCTTTGCAAACCTGCAGACTTGGGGTGAATGATCAAAACTTGCTGCTGGTTCTGTGCACAGGGAGCACAGACAAAAGGTTCTTCAGCTCTAATGGTACTTTCTGTTCCCCTCCCTGGCACAATGGGCCTCTCATGCCATATAAAGTGATATCAATTAAGAGGGACCCTTTAGAGAGTTTCAACCTGATCTGTAATGTCCTGCTTGTACATCTGTGTGGGACCAGTGACTCCAGTGCATCCCCCGTTACGGCAGCGTGAGAGAAGAACTGGGCTTGTTATGTCCAGCCTTGCTACACAAATACACAGAAAAAAAAGAAGTTTTAGGCTTTGTCTACATTACACGAGCTTTAATTAAATCAATGCATGTAAGGCTACATACAGGGAGACAACCACCATGGTTACACAGTGGTATGAAAGTGCCAGATGTCAGCACAGTGTGTGTTACCAGAGCAGAGAATAAGCTGCTGACTTCACACTGCTGTAATTGCCTCTGTGTTAGAATAGTATTTGGGCATTTTTCAAATAAAAATATGCTCTGGCTACTCAATTACATTATAGAATCTCAGAATGGGTTGGGTTGGAAGGGACCTCAAAGCTCAACCAGTTCCACCCCCTGCCATGGGCAGGGACACCTTCCACTAGCCCAGGTTGCTCCAAGCCCCTTCCAACCTGGCCTTGGACACTTCCAGGGATGGGGCAGCCACAGCTTCTCTGGGCAACCTGTGCCAGGGCCTCCTCACCCCCACAGGGAGGAATTTTTCCCTAATATGCAATCTAACCCTACTCTCTGTCAGTTTGAAGCCATTCCCCTTGTCCTGTCACTCCAGGCTCTTGCAAAAAGTTTCTCTCCATCTCTCTTGTAGCTCCTTCGGGTGCTGGAAGGCCACAATGAGGTTACCCCAAAGCCTTCTCTTTTCCAGGATGAAAATTTAGACTGTATATATATTATTACATTATAAACAGTGTAGATATCAATGTTAAATTATGGACAGATCAGACCTTCTGTGGAGGAGAGCAACCCTTCCCCAGTCCACTCTTCAGGAGCAGGTCCCTGCTGGTTGCACTCTGCATTCCCGAGGCCATTAGGACTGCTGACCACGTGACTGGACCGTATCACTTGGCAATGGGGCTAATTTCAGGAATCAGGAAATCCTCTTGGCAGAAAAACAAGAAAAACAGTGAGTTTGGCTGTAGATGCCCCTCGTGCCACGGAGCCATTATTGCAGATGAAATAAGGGTTAGTGTTGGCACTGCCTCCCACGGAGAAACTGCCCCAATTGTTTGATTCCTCTCTGATAACAGGAACAGCACAAGCTTTGAAGAAGCCAGTCGGCCTTCTCATAAAGCAGCAACACATGGAGCCCCCAGAGGAAGAAAGGTCTTAGGAGATGCATCCCCAGTTAAGTTGAGCTTCCGCATTCCACACGCCATATAAGAAACATAAAAGTACAGCTTTTATGTTCAGGCCCGGTAAAGCTTAACAAGTCATTTGGAAATCAAAGCTTTGGAAGAGGCTGCAGTCCAAGGCAAAGGAAAAGAGCAGCCAAAGCAATGCATTGCATTTAGAGACTGTTGTCAACAAATAAGCTCTGGCTTTATGCACAAGATCTTTTGAAGCAGCTCAGACTGTTTCAAGGATCTTAAGATGTGTTTCATGTAGGCATTTTGGAAGAATTTTAAGCAGATAATGCTTAATATAGATATATCTCATAAATATAAAAGGGAATGGATTAAAATTGCTACTTTTTGTGTAAGAAGTGCTTCCCTCTAATGGACAGATGTTTCTCTCCCCCTCAGTAAAAGAGCAAGTTCCCAGGTGGAGTTCCTGGCTCTGCCTCAGGTGTCCATCCCACTGTCCCCAGGACAAGCCCCCAGTGAGCCGAGCTCATCACTGCACACAGGGGTTGGGTGCTGCAGTTTTTCCTGACCTGAAAGCAAATTATCTCCATGGAGGTGTATCTGAGCTCGATTGTTCTTCTCTGGAAGGTGCCCAGATGTGTAACTGTGCTGCCTTTCAGGAAGGTTTCATAGATAACTCCCAGCAGAGCTGTCCTGTGCTGACCCCACCACGCTCAGCCCCAGCAGGACAACATGATCTCCAGTCCCAAACTGTCTGTCCATTAACCAGCTGCTAATTACACACACCAGGTGATTGCACTTTAGCGGCTATTACTTATTTGGTGTAAGCATTGTCTACAGACCAAAAAAAAACCCCAAAAACCTGGTGGTTTTCCAACCTGCCCTGTCTAGTGGCTGTCTCCTGAGGGGTGTCTGCGAGGGGGCCCTGTTGGAGGGCATGCAGAGGCTGCAGCGAGGGCCCATCTCCATGTCCCAGACCCATCTCCATGTCCCAGACCCATCTCCATATCCCAGACCCATCCCCATGTCCAACCAACCACCTGCCCAAAGTCTCCTGTCCCCAGGGTGGGGAGGGGGACTGGCAGACTTGTTACACTTCCCCTGACATTTTAGGGGACAGAGGGACACTGAGGCAGCGCTGAGGGCTGGGTTCTGTGCCTCTGCTCAGGGACAGTAGGTGTGTGATGGCTGCTGTGGCCCTGCTGGGCTTTCCCATGGTGGGGCTACTGTGGTGGGGCATATTGGGGGCTGCAAAGTGTCCACGAAGGATGAGGAACCATACAGGAGGTCACAGAAAGGGAGAGGCCCTGGCTGCATGTGACCTGTGGGGCTGAGGTGTTGCTGGCACCAAACCATTGCTGGTTTTTTTGGGGACACCACAGCTGGTGCCCCAAACCTGTCCATGGGCTGCCTCCACCTCCACTCTGGCCTGGACAAACGTGGGGGGCTGCCCAGGAGCTTTTGAGAATCCCAGCTCCTGCGAATATGTGCCTGAAAAGACCATAATTGCACTCTTGATCCTGTATAATTGGATCTTGGGAGGTTCCTTTTGGCCACCTGGCTGCTGAAAACATTTGTTCTGATGAGTTAAGTGCGTCCATCCATCACGCTGGACCTGCACTCCCGGGGAGGTCTGCAGAGCAATAAACTCCTCTGAGAGTATCTAGGCTTTCTCCCTGTTGACCATGTATCTACCCTCAGCCTGGTGTTACTCTGGAGCAGCTTTCCAGCTGGGAATCTGATCAGGATCTTACCCCTTGTAAGTATGAGATTCTTCACTCTGCTCACACCGAGACCTGGCTCTGACATCTAAGGGAGCAGCAAAGCTGCTTCCAGGGTTTATGTGTTTCAGAGCTCTGCACCCAGGGCTTAGAACATGTTTTAAGAATACCTTAATACCTTTTTATATGTAAATGTTTACAGATGGCTTTGAAGCAACTCGGGCGACAAAATCCATGGCTTCATCCATGGAAAAGGCAGCGTGACAGGAGATCAACACAAAGGCTTGGTGTGCAGACGGGCTGGGCTGTGGGAACTGACCCCATCTGGCAGGTTAGAGGAGGAATAGCTCTAACTTCTGTATAGTCATACACTCATTTGAGAATATCAGTGAAGAATCTGGATTTGCTATAGACTCCACCTCTTCTGGATAACACACCCTGGTCTTTACTGGCAATTTCAGCAGTTTAGCAGTTCTGAGAACACAAAAACAGGAAATTCTGCAGCAGCCTTGACGGAGGCTGAAGATGTGTAGAAATTCCTTAAAGAAGTGTTATTTTCTGAAAACAAACTATCAAAAGCCTTGAAGAAAAATAAACCTCTTATCAACACTCTTTGCTTTTACTTAATCATTTCCTATTAAATTTGTCACCTACTGAAGTGCAGAGGAAAACAGCCTCCTGCACAGGAAGCAGGAGTGATTCCACTTGGAACCGGAAAGGGACAAAGTCCAAATTCCTTCTTTATCACATCCCACTGCGAGCAGGTGATGCAGCATTTGGCATTACCCCTTCACCTACCTTTACACAGCATAGGAATGAGGTCCTTTATTATCATCACAGTGCCCAGGGAATGGTAAAGACAGACCCTGAACATAATGACATCTAAAACGTAATTAGAATTTTGCAGACTCATCTTTGTTGCAGTGCTCCACAAATTTTGGGGATGGTTGTGATTACTTCATTAGGGTTGTTTGGAAAACAGAAGGGAAGCGGGGATTAAGTTGCAGAGTTTTCACTTTTTTTTTCTGTCAGCAGTTTCTAGTCAATTGGAGAAATAGTTGGTATAGTCTGCAATTTTATTACTTCAGTAAATGGAACTGAAGTAGCCCAGAATGTTGAGGCACTGTCACCACAGGAAGCTTTTCCTTTGCAGCTTTTGAGCCCTGGCAGTGACTGTCATAAGAGAAGGAAAAGGATTGCTTGTGAAAAATTTGCTTGTAAAATTGAGCTGAAGCTTATTTTTCTTTTTCTTTTTTTTTTTTAACCATTGATTCACAGCATTGGAAAGGCATATAATTATCAAATGCCCTGTTCCTATACAAACAGATTATATAGCCTCTGATAGACAAAAGACTGAGAGAAATAAGAACATATGTCTGTCTGGTACAGCTGAGAATCATCCTATCAGTCATTCACTGTAGAAGGCCCAAATCAAAACTGTCACGATTCCTCTGTGGGCAGGTTGTCACTGAGTGCTGCATTCAGGCAGTGATTCCTTTCCAGGGCACAAACAGAGGCTTTGGAAGAAGGTGTGGGATTTTGCCTCCCCCTGTGTGGGGTAGCAGGGCAGTGAGAAATCGCTGCAGTCACTGTGAGGAACAGCCAGAGTCGAGCTTGCAGATGTCCTGCTGCCTGCTCCTGATCCCAGATCTGCTCCTTCTCAAAGCCTTCTCACCCAGCCTCTCTGTAGGACACCATAAATTCCCATCTCTGCAGAGTTTACACTATTTCTAGAAAATCTATGGACATAAGTGCTTGTTGACACCACTCTGGAGGTGATACCATGTCATGTGTGAATGCACATCGTGGCTGAGGAGATCAGGTTCATGTAAATATCTAGATAAATAGACACTTGGTGAGTCTCTAAGGCCAAGTGGTTCACACTGGACTACTACTGGAGACTTGCAGGAGTAAACCTGTGCTAGCTCTTCAGCTATTTTATAGCTTTAGATACTTATTTCTATAAACTAAAATCCCTGGTGTGAGCTGAGGTGGCTGAAAGGTGTTCTCTCAGCAGTCAGAACAGGACAGCAAGAAGAAGCAGACAGCACCCACTCAAATTCCTGCAGCACAAATTAGCAGGCATCTTTCATCATAACTTTATTAACACCTATTTACTGACACAAAATGCTGTATCTCTGTTCACATCCCCAGTCATGGAGCAGAACCTGCTCTTAGAAGTTATAGAAACAATTCCCTGTACCCAGAGAACCCACTAATGGGTCACACCAGGAGCACTGTGGTGATTGCAGTTAAGTGCTTGCAACTGTGTGAGCAGAGCAGCCCTGCCAGAGACACAGCCACACAAATTTAATTCCAGTGTGACTGAATCCCTGCAAAGGCTTTTATCCATGTTGTGACTGTACTTGAGAATCAGTCCTGGCTCTCTTCTCCCACCTTCTTGCCTCCAAACACTCCTGCCGGTAAAACTGCCAAGTAAAAACCAGGTTTGGTCTCTGTCAACCTGCTGCTGAGGTGGGATCTGCAGGCGTCACGGGGACCTACCAAGGTTTAATGACTGCACTGGGGTGAGTCAGCCCAGGTGGGGTTCATTTCTGAGGTGGTGAGAAGGTTTAAGCTCCTTTGGAAGGGATTGGGATGGAAAACAGAGCTAACACATGAGCTGGATTTTGATGGGATCAGGTAGGAGCTGTGTGTTACCCTGTTTGGGTAGACAGGATGGTGTGGGATGGTTTTGTTGCCTTTCAATCTGGGGTGTGTGCTCAGCCTTTTACAGGGAGTCCTCTTCTGGTTTCCCAAGGAGACACCAGTCCTTGATAAGCTTTTTGGGGTTCAGCTTTCCCTGGTGCTTGTGGGGTGATTTGCCTGGAAGTGTTGTGTGATGCCTTAGTTCAATCCCTCACTAAAACCTGACCTTTGGGAAGCTTTACACACCTGTAACCCAGTGCAGCCATTCACTCTCCCACCTTTTTGTTAGAAGCCAAAATGTGGACTTGGCCACTGAACTTGAACCCTGAAATCATAAACAACTCTATCAATATTTAATTAAAGGTAAATGGCAATGCTAAAATGTAAATTCACCGAAGCCCAGAACTACGTGGGAACATTCATCACAAAAATAACAAGTGTGGTTTTAAAGTTGCTTTTCCATGTGGAATGTGCTGGGAAGTAGGGGATATGTCACTAAAGCCTCACTGAGACCCAAGCAGGGCTTGTATTGAGTATGTGAGAGAAATGATGGTGGATTTTGGCATGTCAGCATCAGAAAACCTGCCTGTGCCAGTGGACATAAAATATCATTTCTTGAGTTAATCTTGCAGGGGGTTGTTTGTGTTTTTATTCTTTCTCAACAAACAAAATTCTCTATTTCTCTGATGTTTGTAATCTCCCTTAAGTGCTGCAAAGAGGTTTAGGAATGGTGCAAAAGGAACGTGAAGTTTGGTGTGTTCAGAGCCGGGGGATGTGGCAAGGGGAGGGTTAAGGCAAATCTGCTTCCTTTCCTTGTCCCCTGTCAGCGTGTCAGTCAGGAGAGCTGACCTGCAGTGATGTAACATAATATGGACACCCAGGCTTTTAACAAATGTCACTTTGAAACAAAGCATGTGCTTTTAGAGAAAGTTGTTTGTTTTAACTGAACCCAAAATCAAGCATTCATCATCTTGTCTCCTGTAAAGCATATTGTTCTAGCTTGGAAAAAACTGAAACTAAACCATATGCTGAAAGTGGAAGAATTTAGAAAAACTTGCTCTCTTTCCCTCCAGTCTGTGCCTCATTTTTTTAACTTCAAGGGGGGGGAGAAGGAATTGCTGTAGACAGGGTAAAGATGGTAGTTGCTATTCCCAGTCCTTTACACGAGAGTAGGTGCTTTCAAGTACTTGGAAACAAACACTGTACTAAAATTACTACTGGTTACTGGCAGAATTACTTGTAAATGTCTATATTCTAGGATGGAAATAGTATTTAGGGCTTTGCAGAAAGTGTTTCTGAAGCGTTTTGTTCACAGATGTATCTTTGTTCTTATGTACAGGGTTTGCCAAGAATTCCCTAAGCAACTACTGATTATGCATACTTCAAATTTGGGTATTGGGCTTGTAATTTCTCAAAGAACTGAACCTTTTATGAAGGCTGATTCTTTGGCAGGGAGATTTTGTAAAGGTCACCCCAAATTGGCATTGTTACCACGCTTCCAACCTTCTACTTTATCTTGAATTTACTCCTCCAAGTTGACTCTTCAGAAGACTGCAGTGTTACTCCTATAAAAGTTTAAAAATACTACGTTAATTCAGAACTGAATTTCAAAGTTTGAGGGCAAATCACTGCCTGGTTTTGTGGAATATTTTCTACGTTTTCAGGATCAAAAATTAATTGTTGAGCTCCACGCATCAATCACCTTTATCTAAGTGCTTTTTTTTATATCTGACTTCCTCTTAACACATTTAGTTGATCTCTGCCCCACCACCAAGACAACATGAAGTACTCCTGAAAGGTTTGCAGCCCGAGATGATCAAAACTCATGTAAGCAATCCAGTTGCTATCATCAACAATCATCTCGGAGATAAAAGTGAGATTTCTATTCCAGTTGTTAGTCTGAATTTCGATTTTGCTGTTAACTGTCTATAGGAAAAAAATAATTACTTGGCAGTTTTTGCAAGTTGATCTTCAAGACAGACACCTCAAATGAGATAATGCTTTGTTCTTATTTATACTTCCTAGTTGTAATGGGGCTTTTTTACATGAAAGCCAGGGATACAGAGAACATGTAAAAAGATACCTACATTTATTCTTTGATTTCACTTTTTCAGGTGTAGTATACACCTGAGACATCTCTCTATAAGCCAGGTTTATTAATTGTCTCCAAGGGACAATGTTTCCACTTCACCACAGCCCTGATTCACACGTGGGTGTTGTTCCAGTGAGATGTGTCCATGCTTAGGCAAGACAAGCATTTTCTTTCTCCTTTTTTTTTGTTTGTTTGGTTGGTTTTGGTAGGGTTTTTGTGTTCTTTTGTTTTGTTTTATTTGTTGTTTGGTTAGTTTATTTGGGTTTTTTTTGGTTTGTTTTTTTTGGGGAGGTGTTTTTTGGGTTTTTTTGTGGGTTTTTTTGTTTGTTTTGTTTTCTTTTCTTGTTGCATTTGGTGGGATATTTAACTTTCATTATCAGAATTAGTCCTGAGCTGTTCATGATTTAATATCCGGCCCACGAGGAGGTTTAGGCTTGGGCCAGATGATGAATATTCTATAAAAGCTGATGTTGCTGTGCTGCATAAAGGAGCAGCTCAGGTGGAAAAGGGAAGGTGCCAAAAGGGAGGTGTTCACACTGAAATGGGCTGCAAACAAGCTGCTGCAGAACCATCTGCAGGACCTGTTCTCAGCAGTAAAATATTAAAGATTAAGCAGATAAAACAATCCTTGCTATTGAAAATCAGATTGCTGCTTTCATGCATGTGTATTGGCAGTGCAGCCCTGCCACAGATGGACACTATTAAAGGGAGTAATCAAATACCAACATGTGTTTCATACAGAAAGAGACCCTGACCAAACTGCCTAGCAGGAGAATTCTTGTATTTATTTTTATATCAGAGAGGTAACCAAGATTTTAAGCTTTTTTTTTTATGCTGATCCTGTGTTGGTTACTGGGAGCTCTCTGTGTGATTCCTGCAAGTTCCAATCTAAAAATGCATAACACATTTTTAATTACTTTGAAGAAAAACTATAATGCACGAACCTGGGTTCACACAAGGCCTTGTCACTCTTGCAGGCAGGTTCCAACGTGTGCTGGGATAATTCAGATGTCAAAAATTGACTTACTTTTCCTGTAATTAAATGGGTGTACATCAGGATTCCCTAAACTGAATTTATTAGAATCCCAGAGTGCAGAACAGATGCAATGCTGCAGATCTGTCCCAGCACAGTAAATATTGCAGCCTCTTATGGAATTACTTGGCCTCTGATGTTGCTGAAGCTGACTGTGGCCGGAGCAGGGACGAGGGCATTGTGCACAGATTTGCAATTGTCCCCTCAGCTCTGTTCAGGCCGTGCAGGGCAGGCTCCTCCCCTGCCTTCCTGGCAGAAAAACACACGATATTGTCACTTCCCCGAGTTGCTTCCTCGTGCAGCAGCTGAATCCCATCCTCATCCAGCTCCGTTCCCCCAGCCTTTGTGTCCTGGGAATGCTCAGTGACTCCATTTCTGCCACGGTCTCTTTAGCAACTCTGAAAAAAAAACAAGTTGCTGCTGTTATTACAGGATTTGAAAATTATTTTCTCAGAATTACATGTATTTTTAACAACCAGTTTATCAAAGTTTGCTGCTTTTCTTTTTTTTTATTATTATTTTTTTCTTCCACATAGCCCTGCTGTTCCACTGCAGTTAATCTGTTTGTCTATAATAATGTTAGGTTTGTTTTAACTTTTATGGAGGCAGTTGATCAGATCCTGTGGATTACTGAACTCAATAAAATCTCTGTGCCCTGCAATTCTATATTACACAGTATTTCTTGCAAATTCACTAAATGTCAGCACAGTGGTACCAATAAAATCACACAGGCTGCTTTCCTAACAGGGCAAGAATGAGTTGTTCTGTCCAAAAATGACTGTCTGAAGCAGATTTTCCATGAACTGTTTTGTCAGTGTGTGCGTGCACACACACACATCCAATCCCGGCGTTCCTGGGACCTCATGGATTAAGTTCCCCTAAGCATCCATGATATAATTTCTTCCAGGACCAGATTCATGTGGTAATGTCATTGTTACACAACTGCTTTTCTCAGCTTTAAAATAATGACATTAAGTACTAAATAATCAAAAGTTTTCTTCCTTGCCTCCCTCACTAATTTTTTCCAATGTGAAATTTAAAAGCCAAAAATAATTGGGAGGGGGGAAAAAGGTAAAAAAACCCAACCAAACAAACAAAAAAAAACCAACAAAAAGCAAACCAACAAAACAAAATGGTCTTCTGTACCAGAAGTACAGACATTATGTTGCATCAAAAAGAATTTGGTTATCTCCCCTTCCCCACCCCCGAAACAGAAGTTGTTTCAACATCCTGGCTTGTCCCTGCTTTCATACCAGCAATATGTTCTTTGGCATGTCCTGAGCATTACAGCAACAGCCCAGCCTGCCAGAGTTTAATAGCTCTGCTATGTGATTATAGTTTTCAGGCCATACCCACTTTATTGACACAGTTTCCTTTTACTGTTGCTTAATATCACTTCCCTCCTCTTTCTGCCACCCCCTTCCCCCCGTTATCCAGCCCCAGCTCTCCCTCCAATGCCAGTAGAGGGCACTTGGATTTAGTTTCTTGGACGTTTCAGTCGCTAAAACTGTTCAAGCAGTTGCACTTAGAGGTTGTTGGGTTTTTTTTTTTCCTGTCGTCCCATTCATAGAAACCTGGAGACTAAAAACAAAACCCAAACAAACCCATAATCCCACCCTCCACGATCCCGATTTCCCTGGAGCTCAGGGAGGGCAGAGTGGTGCCCGGAGGAGCTGATGGGTGTCACTGCAGGCAAGGCACCATTTTGGTGAACTCCAAGACGTGTTTTCTTTAGGAGAATCATCCTGATCGTGGAGGGAGGATAATGAAAGAGTCCTCCAAGATGTTTTCAGAGCAATTTCTCCACAGTGGTGCCCTGGGTAAATAACACTTCTGCAGCCTCAGCGAAATGGGGGCTTATCCCAACTCCAGCTGAGCACAGGGCTCCAGTGCACACCTCCAAACCTCCCTCCTCTCTTTACTCTTGGGTTATTTTTATATTTTTTCGGGATTCACAGCTCAAGCTGGATGTTGTGTCCAGTAATCTCTGTTCAGGTTTCCTGTTAATCCTCCCTTCCTTCACAAAGAATAAAGCAATGCCACTGTATGGTTTAATTCCAAACACTTGGCCCAGAGAGCTCCTGTTTGGGGTCTCACTAGGGATGGGGTTTCATTTGGTGCCTTTTTTGGGATCCCAATGATTAAAAGCTGGTGTGTGACTGGGAGTGGGGCAGATAAAGCAAAGGAGTGTCACTGAATGGGAGAGGGGTGATGATAAAGGGGAAATGAGAGACCTCTGCCTTGTAAAAACTGAGGTACATTGGACAGAAAAAAGGGTCTAGAAATGTATCTATGCACACTGTGACCTGAATGTTAAGCAAGTGCCACAGAAGTGCTTTTAAATTAAAAAGAGAGGGGATAAATGAGAATAAGTGCCTAATGTTTATGAAAAGATATATTCCCCACTCCATTCTCTCTTTGTCTTTCAAATGCAGAAGAAACAAAAAGGTCAGGAGAGATTTGGTCATACCATAACACGGAAGTCACTTTTTGTGCTATTGTGATCTTGCTGCCTTGTTCACGTTAAGAATGAAATAAAAACAATGCTAATGACAAGAGAGGGACAAAGCCTGTGCTGGGCCAGATGGCTGTTGGGGAGGAAACTCTTACCTGTGTTCTTTACCACATTGCTTTGAAGAAAAACTGCGCTGTTTATTCTCACTGTAACCTTCTCAGAAAGCAACTTTCAGTTTTCTGCTTGAGCCCCATGAAATGTCTCACTGAAACCTTTCTCTCCTAACACTGCCATCCAACTGGGAAAGCTGTTACCTCACAGAAGTTACTGAAGTGTGGCCGGTACAAAAAACAAGTCACGTCCACGGCTGACAATAGAACACAGTTAAAGACAACTGATTTGAGATTTACATATCTGAAGTGCATGTGCAGTTGTACAGTCAGTTATGTCCTTTCAGTTCCTGTGGAAGTCAGATAACTGCATAGCTGCTTCGTGAGACACGTAATTGCCTGGTTATGTACATAATTAATTAAATACTGTGTGCAATCGTAGCTGTGTGAGTAGAACAGGAGCACAGTCATACCTGTCACGATAAGCTGAGCCTGGACAGACAGCTGAGTTATTAATGCTGCACATACTGGGACAACTGGGATCCTTTACTTGTCATGTAACTTCAGTAGAAGAGCTGCCACGGAATCAGTTGCTTTTAAAAGGAAGTATTCTTCCCCTACAGGCTGCACTGGCCCAAAGTATTCTCAGTCCTGCCCTAAGCTGAAGCTGAGAAATAATTTGCCAGCGTTTCTGGCGTTATTTCCAGTACAAAACTCATCTGGGTTTAAAAAGCACACTCCTGGTGCATTATCAGTTGCATCCTTTCAGGATAAAGAGAAGCTTTTAATCTCCTCCATTCTCCATGTGAATTGGAGAAGGCATTGTCTTTATGAAGTCTTTTTGTCCAGCAGTTCACACAACAGGGTTTTGGTTTGAGGCTGCAGCTTTTAGGAACTATGATATTTCCTGAGACTGGAAATGGTGAAACCCTTCTAAAACTGACTAATACAAATTTCAGTTTAATAATGGAAAACGTGTATTCAGAACTCTCTCTTTAAAGGTAAGGGATGTTCCTACTCCTCTGCTGTGTGAAGTTCCCAGTATTTGGTGTCAGCACTCTGGTTCAGGCAGATGTGAGTCACGGATCCAGAGCAAATCTTTGTGTGAATGAGGCAAATGTTCGGGTTCTTCAGTGGGTTCTGACTGGCACATCACAGCTCTGACATTTCTTTGGTGACAAGAATAAGTACTTAAATCTGTTGGCTGAAGCAATTAGCAGTTCACTCTTTAATCACAACTTGCAGGCTAAAAGAGATGGTATGTGCTTAGATAACAGGAAAAAAACCCTAAATTTAATTTGAGGTCCTTGTGCTTTACAACTGCTGTGCTGTGTATATCCCTGGGATATATTGCTGATTCTCCATGGATTTGAATCCTGTGATGGACGAAGGCTGAGTTACCAGAGCCAGAAAGATTTTTATTTACATTTTTAACACAGTCCGAAAGGAGAAAAACAATTTGCTAGTTGGCCTAGTAAAGAGTATTATGTTTCCCTATAGCTTTGCCTGCCATAAGGAAGGGTGGGATAACCTGCTCAGGTTTTCCTGTTGCATTCCTGCCAGGCAAACATTATCAGTGATGCCATTCCTGTAAGTCAGTCATTCTCTTGGAAGGGGTGACACAGCTCTGTGGTTTTTTGGGTGTGTAGGGAGTGTGGAACAGTGCCCAGGATGGATGCAGGGTCCCACTTCCACTGCTGGAATGATGTGCAAAGACCATGGATGCACATCTTCACCTGGCTGGGGCTGCAGAGTCTCTGCCCTTTGCCAAGTGTGGAGCCCATGGGATGGTCCTAAGCCCACTGTGGGCACAAGGAGCAAGGTTGACAGAAACCTTCTTGCTTTTGTGTTCATTTATTTAAGGCCAAATAAACCGGTGCAGCCATAAAAAGGGGTTTGACAGCAAATTCTGAGTTGGCAGCAACGAGTGGGGATGGAGACCTGCCTGTGGTTTAAGATTTGGTGATAAGCTACTTCCAGCTTTTCCTCCATGGGGAGATATTAATTTATTATATAAAACAGGGAGTGTCACCAGGATCAGTCTGGGCAACCAGCATAAATCTAGTTTATGTGCTTCCCCTCAGTGTTCATGTACCTGCACAGTATGAGCAGATACAGTAAAAGCTGTGGACAGTAAGAACAGTAGGACAGTAAGAAGCAGAGCAAAAAAGGGCACATTTTCAGGTAGTTCTTTTCTGCCCACAACCCCACTAGAGCAAGTGAAAGCTTGAAATAAAAAGCACAACCAAATGCATGTTGGACATGGATGCACAGAACTTGTTAGGAGCAAAAAACAAAATAAAACCCCTCATGCACTATTCCACATCTGCCTGACAAACTCCACAGTGTTTCCTTGCTTCTAATAAAGATCACACAGAGCTAATACTCTATCAGAGCTTAAAAACCAAATAAATGCAGCATTCACCTCCTCCCAGGGCCTGTGCCCTGGTTTTGCTGGCATGCATGGCACAGGCAGTGTCGTGAGAGGCTCGTGAAATGCAACTTCCCACATGCAGCAAGGCTTTCTGATCATCCTGCTGCAGATTGTCTTAAAAGATACCAGTGTTCTTAGAAAGAGCATGTCTGTGCTCTGAGAAATCACTTCTTTTAGGCTTGTCAATAAAACTCTGGAGGGGGAGAAAGAGAGGGCTGAAAGAAGAACAGTCTAAGAAGTGCAGCCAAGAATATAGTTTGCAGGGCACAGAGTGGTTTATTGGAGCTGAGCAATCGATATTTTGCAGGGTGGTTTACTCTGTGAAGCAGGAACAGCAGTTCCTCCTTCAAAGCCTACCAAGTGACAACAGAATCGAGGCAGAAACTCTAATTCTGGAACCTGATATATCCAGAAGATTTGGGGGTCTCTCCCCAGCCTGTGTGTGGTGACTGATAACCTATCTGAAAGCTCCTGCCTCTTTGGGCCGGGAGCCGTTGGTGTTATCTGTGTCAGAGGTGGCTATAGAAAGAGAAATTGCTGATTTTGTTTCCACACAGAAGGTGGTTTTGAATATTGGTGTGCTCAGAAAGAAAAAAATACGGTATCTGGAGCAGGGCAAGTGACATTTATAACGTCAGTGAGAGTCAGGTTTGGGTTTGGAAAGAGCAGACCAGGCTGAGTAAAACAAGTGACCCAAATCTGAAGTGTGCAACATGCTCAAAACTTTCTTTTTCTTCACTTAAAACATCACTCAGTGGGTCTCACTTTAAGGATTAAATGCCTTAAATGTAGGCATTGGCTAGTTTGTTTAGATGAAAAGTAATATTTTGTTGAATGAGATAAAAGAAGCCACTTACAGATTTGATCACAATAATCGTGAATAATCTAATTTAACCCTTTTTTCATTTTAAATCACCTGATTCAAGTTGATTTGTTCACAGTGATTTATCAAATAGCTTGTGCAAACAAACTGTGTCCTGTGATTTTTCCATAGATAGTCCAGCAGGAGGTTGACATTGTTCAGTTTTCTGTCACATGATTGGCCACAAGTCACATTCTGTTATTTCTGTTTCCTGTTTGACGATCGAAATAAGAGATTTTTCAGGTCTTGAAAATTATCTGATCTATTATGCAAATAAAAACCCGGCTGCTGAGAACTGACCCAAGAACACTTTCACTTCTGACTGTTCGACCCAAAACATGTTTGGCTTCGGGACTCACAGTGGAGCTGCTTTTCCTCAGCATTCTGGAGAACAGGGAGGCACAAATCATTTATTCTCTTGGGTTTAGTTCTTTAGTAATGCTTTATGCACCTTTTGGTTTAAAAGCTTCATCTGGACAGTTGCTCTTTTGTTGTATCACGGGGCACTTTGTTCATCTCC
Organism: Neopelma chrysocephalum; assembly: GCF_003984885.1. NCBI lineage: Eukaryota > Metazoa > Chordata > Aves > Passeriformes > Pipridae > Neopelma > Neopelma chrysocephalum. Next base: position 6,369,161 of record NW_020897781.1, read on the forward strand.
CTGTGGAAAGGGAAGTTTGGAGGTTTCATATAAAGGCTGTGCAGCTCCAAGCGTGAGTGGGTGGGTGTTGCCACAGTGCCCCAAACTGCACACACCAAAATAGAATCACAGGTGGTTTGGATTGGAAGGGACCTTAAAGATCATCCAGTCCCATTCCACCCCCTACCATGGGCAGGGACACCTTCTACCAGCCCAGGTTGCTCAGAGCTCTGTCCAACCTGGCCTTGGGGCAGCCACAGCTTCTCTGGGCAACCTGTGCCAGGGTTCACCACCCTCATAGCCAAGAATTTCTTCCCTAATACCCAATCTAACCCTACTCTCTGTCAGTGTGAAGCCATTCCCCCTTGTCCTGTCACTCCAGGTCCTTGTAAATAGTCTCTCTCCTTCTTTCCTGTAGCTCCTTCAGGTCCCGGCAGGCCAAATTAGGTGACCCCAAAGCCCTCTCTTCTCCAGGCTGAACAATCCCAATTCTCTCAGTCTTTCCTCCCAGCAGAGCTGCTCCATCCCTCTGATCTCTTGGTGCCTCCTCTGGACTCTCTCCAACAGCTCCACATCCTCCCTGTGCTGGGACCTCAGAGATGGAGGCAGCTCTGCAGGAGGAGTAAATTTAAATTAGACATCAAACTGCTTGTGCAAAGGCCACAGGAACATTGCAGGTCCCTCTGGCCACGCCAAAATAGCACCTTTCACTTGTGGTGGGCAGGCTGTTGTGGCCCCAATATTATTGTCTATTAGTAATTGAATTAAAATAGAAAAAAGTAGTACAAATGAACGATGGCTGAGGAAGAGATTCGTTTCCTGCAACCTACATGACACTGCTTTTAATAATCTCAGCCACAGTTTTAACATCAGTTTAAATTAAAATGAAAGACCACAAGGTAAGATCACACTAAAACTGAATGTTGCAAAACTAATTCTGTGTTTGCTCATAAAAGGCATTTTTATAAAGGTATGGTTAGTAGAAAGCAAATGTTCAAGCAGTGTCTGTCAGCAAACTCACAGCCAGTTGACAAAACTGGACTTGCTGATTGTAGCTCCCTCTGGAAATTAAGAGGGTAGAGAGGAGACATAAAGAAAAACCCATCACAGAGAGTAGATGTCAGCTTACAAGAATAATACAATGATATACATTAAATTCCTGTTTTCAGACCCTCTAAATCATCAAGCAGTCCATAAGGACAGGCAGGCAGCATGTGCTCTGTGTCACTCCCTCAGCAGCAAAGGGTGTTCCTGGAGGTGGCAGAGTCTGGTGTAATCTGCAAATTGGGTAATTCACCCAGAGGAAATCAGGAGCTGATTATCTACAGGACTCTTGGACTTAAAGTGCCTTGTGAAATCATCTCACTGTAACCAGAATTCTGTTCAGGTCAAAAGCAGAATGGTTTGACAAGGTTACTTTTAAATGAATGTTAGCAAAAAAAACCCCTTGGAATTTGTTTTTGTCTATTTATTTTATAGTTTAGACTACAGTGCTATCTATTCTAAAAAGAAAACCACAGAGTTTTCAAGTCTAAATATGTGAGACTTTTTTTAACATTTGGAATAAATCCAGTAATTCAAGATCTCTCAATCCAAGGTCAAGTCAAACTCCCTGCAGAACTGTAGTTTCATTTTCTAGGTTTAGTTTTATCTGAGAAAGGGGGAAGGACTAAATGAATTTTGGTATAATTCGGTTAGAATAGAATTCTACCACTTGAAACTGCAGTGCCTAAAATAAATATATCTGATCTTTAGGTGGATTTGCCAGTACACCATTATTTGCACAAATTCATGCCTTTGAAATGGCCACATCCATCACTGTTAGAGCAGGGTGGGCTTTCCTGGAAGTGCACCAGGAGCAGCCCTGCCTCAATAAGACAATAAGAATGACCAAATTCCCATTTGCTTTCAGATGAAAGTGAAGTTCATATGAAACATGTGAAACTGGTCATGGGTCACATCCAGCTGTGGTTATTCTGAAGGAAGAAAGGGGATTTCTGTTGTCACAGCCTTTAGTTTTGTGGAGCCTGTTTGGAACACTTTCACTTGGGTCAGTGAAACAGAGAGAGAGTTACCTGAAGTATATAAACATGACAAATCATGACAGCAAACTTTCCTGATTACACCAGGCTTTGATGACTGGGTTGGACTTATGCAACATAAATATAACAAGACAATGCTTGGAAACTTCAATTTTGTGGCATATACACAGACTCTGATTGTAAATCAGTAAATGCCTCTGTTCGTGTTCATTCAATACCCTGATTTTAAACAGCATTTTCTACTGGGTAGGCTATAGGTGTAATTTTTTAACATTACTATTTTTAAAAGGAGAGTGAGATAAGTTTGGGCAAATTCCACTTACTTCCCTGTCATTTCAGGATTCTTCCGCGCTCTGGACATGTGAGGTTATTTATATGTGAAAATCAACTCTTAGAAAATACTTATTTAACACTTCTGCTGGAATAACTCCTCTTTGGGAGTAAGGAGTTTTATTCAGAGGTCAGGATGTGGCCGCACTGCCAGAAGGAGAGTCTGTACTGGACTCAGTGTTGGATCATTTCTGCGGTTCAGGATCAAAGCTCTTCTGGGATAAGATCTTTGTTTATAGAGAAGTTGGGGTGGTGGTGTGTTTGGGTTTTGTTCTCTTTTTTCTTTGCCTCCTTGTAGGCAGTTGGTTGCACTTTCAGAGTGGAAGGGACTGGGAGCATCGTGTCTTCTCCTGCTGGAGACACTTTGGAGTGAGACGGTTTGTGTGTCCTAAAGATGCTCCGACTCTGGATCTGGCTGATCCCTCCCCTGAAGACTCTCTGTGTCCAGCTCTCCTCGACAGGGCAAGCTTTGTCTCTGGCTCTCATGTGCTCCATCCTGAGCTTTGTGATCTGCATTTTCCCAGCGGGGCACAGCTGTCACGGTGACTCACAGGCTGAAAATCACCCTTTGATGTAGCTGTGGCTCCAACCATGGAGTGTGTTCTCCTCTTCCTTGTCCCGTCTAGTTTGAAGTGATTCAAACACTGCTCCTGTTAGCAAAATATTCCATAGTCTAGGAGACTGTTGTTATTCAGCCTAATTTCATTTCAGCCCACACTGTTTCATGCCAGCCTTTAAAGTTTACACACGTCAAATATTTTAAGTTCTTATCATATCCTCCCTTAGTCATAATCTTACCAAATTAAATGCATTCAACCTTTCTGCTGCTGTTTTTTTCTTAATAAATTAATTTACCCAGAAGCCTTTTTTACTCTTCCATTCCCTGAGTTAGCAATAGAGCTCTTCAAACAGATGGGAATTAAGGAGGGGGAAGGGGGAATTTTTTAAAATCAAAGTGACTCATGCAGAAATATTAAAACATACTCAGAAATGAAGCAACTTTTTTTAAAAAATTGAAAGTGTTGAGACTTTTTAAGAGATAGAAAGCTCTCTAAAGATTACAACAATTGTGCAAATCAATCCTGTGTTCTTGCTGTTGTTGTGTTGTTGTTTTTTTTTTTTATTTAACAATCCCCTCTGTCTCAGTTCAGAGCTCCTGAATGACTCTAAATTTAGTTAGTGATTTATGCTGATTTTTTTTTCCCGGGGTCTTCAATGGTGATTTAATTTAAGCACACTTATGATTTATGTGAAATTATTCATTATGCAGTTGGCCTTATGTAAGACAATAAATTGCCCCTTTCAAACAATAGACTGGCTTTTGGAGAGGAGTTAGGGCTGAGAGAGGAGTAAGTAGATAATACCAGAGAGACTGCTTGGAATTTTAAACTGATATTAGGATGGTCTGTGAGTAGGCAGGGAGGCTGCCCTGCATTTCCTCCTGTCTGGAACATTAAGTGTTCAAGTGCAGTAATGGTGCTTCCTGTCAGTGGGAATTGTTTAGCAGCTGATCACTCTATAAAGTGGAAGGGCAGGGGAAGCGACTGAAATAGCCGGGAATAGGAAATTCCTGCAGAAAAGAGAAGTAAAACCCTTAAAGGCCTCGAAGTGAGTAATTGAGGAAGATGGAGCTGCGGTGGCTTCTCTCACTTTTCAATTAGTTCGGTTTTCTCGACTCTCCCCCGGTGGGAGTGATCCGATCACTGGAGGCTCCTGATGCCGAGTCCTGCCCTGCATTGTTACACATCACGTGGCCAACAACAAAAAAAAAAGGATTCGTTCCTTCTCGCACAAAGCCTGCTTTCCCCCCCCCTCCACCCCTTCTCTTTTTCAAACATCCAATTGTCAATTAAAAATTGCAGTATTTTTTCAAATGGTTAGGGAAATGCTATTTTCCAGTGGGATATGAGAAGAAAACTTTACAAGCTGGGGGAGGGGAGTAACAACAAAGCACTTATTCTTCCCTTTCCCCTCCCCCAGGAGAGGGAGGAAGCAGAGGAGTGGTAGTAGAAGTAGGAAGAAGAAAGGAATTAAAAAGTAAAGAAAACTTGAAAGTGGAGTACAGAAAGGAATTTAAAGGGGAACTGTGCACTTTTAGCAAAACTTTGTCAAGAGGGCTAAATTCTGGGAGATAATGGAAACTCTGCATTAATTTTCAGCTCGTGTGTTGCCCTGCTGGTATCAGTTTAGTTACTCCAATTGATTCCAACCGAAGGTGTGGCCTAAAGGTTCAGGCTGAAACCCAGCTGAGATGATTTGTGTAACATCCTCGCTGCTCATGTGTTGGGGGAGAGGTAACTCGGAGAGTTTCACCGGGGAGGTTTCATAACCTTTAAGCTGGGTGTGTGCTGATTCAGGGTGCTAAAAGCAGCATTCAAAAGGAGTTCGGCTTTGTGTGGCGAGGGCTGTTTTCTGAGGATTAGTCCAACCACCTGTTACTAAAACATGAAACCCAGTCAGAGGAACAATGACATACCTTTCCAGATGCACACAGAAAGGCGCACCTTGGGTGGAAGAGCTGCAAGAACATTTTGGTGGGGGACACACCAGCTTTTGTCTTTCAACGTGAAACTTTTCCACTGCTTTCCCTGCGTGCCAGCTTTGCATTTCTGTGATTTTTTTGCTCTGACTTCATGCACACACACATGTGCACACACACACACTCAGACACAACTCACTGAATCCTCTGTTTGAGCACAGTTGCACTGTCCAGGCTGTTGATAAGCAAAGAGGAGCAAAGTATGTGTTCCATGTTTGAAAGCGCGTGTTTTTCCACTTGTAGATGTACACACAATGTGGGCAAAAGATATATAACAGATATATAACAGATATATAACATTGACCAGTATTGATCCGGGGTAGAATCTTTCCTGACTGATTTTTCTCTTAATTTTTGGTTTTAAATACAGAGATATTGTTTGGTTTTGTTGTACTTACTCTTCAGTACAGCTGCCTTGAAAAGCAGCATTTCCAGTTCTCAAGGATTTCTTTCCCATTTTTGTTTGCTTACTGGTTTTCAAGTTGCTCTGGGTTCTGGGATGATGAAGTTTTCTAAAAAGCAGTGCCTCGGGCTCCACATCCCACCAGGAAAATTGACAAGGACAGCAGGGAAAGAGGGAAGGAACCAGAGTGGCCCAGCAGCTGCCCCAGCCCTGGGCTGGACCCTCCCCAGCCTTGGTGCCTGTTTGTCAAACCCTGGGATGTTTTAAATAACATGTTCCAGGCTTAGCAAATTGTGATTATCCAACAAAACCTCGCTTTGTCAGGAAGTTTCTGACCGGCTTTACTTTGGAGTAACTTGCTGCATCTGACCCAAGAGAGTAAAAGCCTCGGCTTTCTTGGGGCAGGGAATGTATAAATAACTGATAATGCATACCCAAAGTTCTCCCACTGGGATTAATAATAGCACATAAATATTTATGACAAAAGTGAGTTGTCCTTGAATTAGATCTGGAGCCACCGTTCAGTTTTGAATGGAATTGAACCTGCTTCTCCCAGATTTGTATTTGGGCCTGAATGTCTGTTCTGGGAACTATTAAAAAGCTGTTTGGCCTCTTCTGAACGCAGTAACAACACTGCTGAAAACTAAAACCGGGAAAGTTCCTCATTCCTTCTTCCTCATGCTAGGGCAGAACGCTTAGTTTTTGACAATGACCTGTACAAGCATAACTGCCTGTTTACTAGCTGTTGGAAACCGGTTGTAGAGGCTTTGTGCATTTACTTAGCAGCTGTAAGAAGAGATAGGTGTGTGTGAAAGCACAGCCTGGCTCTTCCTCATTCCCTCCCAGCGCTGCACAAGGTGACAGTTTGCAGCACCAAGTTGCTACTGGCTGTGTAGCCTGTTTTGCTTTTTTTTCTATTTCCTTAACAGAGAGGGTTTGGGTTAAAAGAGGAAACAAAAATGTGCAGCTATTCCTATCTGAAAACCAGACCTTAGCTCCCGGTGGTTCTTTTCTTTTCCTTTCAGAACACGACCAAGATTAAAAATAAAGAAGTGTCAGTGTGCTAATGTTTCAGTTTCTAATCAGTTCACAAATGGCAGGAAATTAACTGGCTTTTCATGAACATCTGTTCCACTTCTGGCTTGAAAGGTTGGAGGCAAATGCTATCTGTCAAATCTAATAGCAAACAGCAGTAATAAATATACTTTTCATTTTTCACCCCCATTTCTCTATTAGCCATTCAAAATAATACATAATAGCCAAATGCATTGTGTTCTTTTCCTGTTGTATTTTATTTGAGGCGGGGGGGGAAGCTGGTAATTAATAGGATGATGAACCAGCTCAGAATAAGGCTGAGGAAGAAGGCTGTGATTCCAGCACTGCAGTGCTCACACCTGCTGGATGTGTCATGAGCAGACAACACTCACCCCGAGTTCTTCTTGGCTGAAATGTTCTTTTCTGAAAACTTCAACGTGACTTACAAAGCAAAGTCTCTTTCTTCCTGGTATTATTTATCTTTAAGTGACTCGAGGAACTAAAGGTCTTGTTGCTGCAGCAACAGTGTCTATGGGGATGTCACATCAAAGTGACTTTATTTAATCACCTTTTCATGCCTTGTGTTCCCAGGTTCTTCAGTCTACAGTAACAGTACTCCCCAGGACAGGTGTAACTCATTTTGTACTGAGCTTATTTTCTTGAGGTTGTTAGGAATTAATGAATATCCAACCACTCTGGTAGTTACTTTGTCCCCAGGAGAGACTTTGCTACTACTGCGTTGCCTCACGCTGGGCCTGGAATGTCTGCACATTATGCTCTTTTCATTGCTGCTGGTACTGTGTGCTAGATGCTGTCTCTTCCTTTTAAAAATGGACAAGCATCCAGGATTTCTTGTTCCCTAATATGAGGTGATAGGGAATTCACAAGCCCAGAATCATCTGGAGGTTGTAAAAGCTGTGCTTTTCTTGGTTCCCAAGGACTTGAAATCCTTGACTGAAGAGACATTGGGAAATCTACAGTATACTCTTGTAACAGTTGATTATTCCTAAAATTGGTTTCAGAACCCATTCAAAGAAAAGTTGCTCTGGAGAACAGAGGAGCTGAGTGAAACCTTAAGCAATGCACAGTGTAGATTGCTGGTGTTTGAGCAATCCACGGCTGAAATAGAGAATGACAGCCCAGATAATGCAACAAATGGCCTAAAAAGCACCAAAAGCTTCCCAGATTCCCTCATGGGGTGTCCAAAGAGTAGGACATTAATCAGGACAGACAGAAGAATCTGTAACCAAACGGGTCTGGCCATTACACAAGAATACTGTGCAAACCTGAAACTAGAGGAAAAGATCTTTATCTGCACCTCGCATGCAAAAAACATACAGAGGGGAAATTCAAACAGCATTTTGTGCTGCCCTGCAATGATCCAACTGCAGATGGATGTGTGAGCCTGTTTGCTCTCATTACTGGCAGTAATTGCTGGTGCCATATTGAACAGTCAGTAAAAGGACTTCCTCAGTCTGCTTGCTCAACATCAGGACTGCTTTTCCCACTCTTCTGGATGCTAAACTTCACTTGAAATAGGGCTAGGGCTTTATGGGGCAGAGAGGCCACATAGAATCAAAGGGCTTCAGAATTAATAAATTTTTGTGAAGAAGAGTTATAAGGTTTTAGAAAAATCGGTCCCCGCTGTCTTTAATCATATAGTGGAGTGAACGCTGATCTGCAGTGCCACGAGCAGAGCTCAGCTGAGGGCAGAAGGCTGCTTTGATATCCCAAGTGCAGCAGATCCCTTAAATTCCCTCTATAGGTGATGACTCTTTCTGTCTTGCCCCAGTGAGAGGCACTGTGTTGATATTCCCCATGAGGGCACTTTGTTGATTTTCCTGTTGCCTTTTTGGACACAGCTTTCCTCAGCCCTTGTTTCCCTCTCACATCACCCTCTGTGGGTGTGGTTGGCAGTGGGGTCGGTGTGACAAGGGTGAAACTTTTCATTGTTGCTTCCTTCCACCTAAATCCAGTGCAGCAGCATGGCCGTGCTTGGAATGGGCTTTTCCAGTTGGAATGGCTTCCTAAAGAAGTCCTGTGGTGGAAAGGGATAAAGGGCACTCCAAAATGATGGTCACTGCTGCAGCTCTTCTCCTCCTGGTACCAAAAGGGCAATGGGACTGCAGAGCCCCCCAGCTCATCCCATCACTCTGGCCATATTATCATGTCTTGTCCTTGCTTGTTGTCCTCAGTACTGCCTGATGAGTTTATAAAGAGTGTAAGTCATTTACTATTTAGCTCTGAATTCTCAAAGCTTCCTGGAAAGCTGGGGAAGAATTGTCCCTGTGTGACATGTGGGAAACTGAAGCAGAGCAGATGTGCTGGGAGATAGAGACTTGCTCAGGCTACCAGGAGTCAGGTTTCCTCAATCCACTGAGTAGTGCCAGGTTCATATTGTTCCTTCCTTGTTTTAAAATAAAAAACAAAACAAAAAACCCCCAAAAGTACTTTGTACTGCCTGGCTGATGATTTACATATCCTTGTTCAAACAGATGCAAAAATCTGGTTTAATGAAAGGAGAAGCAACATTGTCTATCAATGAACTCTGAATAATTGTATTATGCTCTAAGCATTGAGTACAACAGTTCTCACTAGGGGAGGAAAAATCATTGGGCAAGAAAAATAATTGTCTCACTAGCAATTACCATTAAAGTATTAAAGAAACCGATGTGCTTATCATTAAATAATCTCTCTGGAAGCTTTTGTTCCCTAATAAAGTGCTCATCTTATGGAGTACCATCAGGAGTACAGTAATTTGATTGTGATTATGAGCCTTCACCAGCTTACCAGAGAATTGCTTGTAAATATTAATAACACCACAGGAAAAGAAAGCACAGCTGACATTCTCGAATTATGAAAAAGGAATCCTTAAGGCCTAGGTGGCCTCCTCATCCTCTGTTATCAACGTCTTCATGGCATCCAAAGGGTCTCAGCATGCTGTTTTTTCTTGAGATTGCACAGTTTAACCCTCTCACATAGTGCTTTTTGGTTGACTTTTTCATATCAAGATGGACTGTCTGCCTCTGTAGTTCAGTGTTTACATTGGTGAGTCTTTTCACCCACTCACTACCTTTAGTTTTTTACTTGCAGGTGGAGAGTCTTCCTTATAATATCATCATAATTTCCCAGAAAAATTAGGTGGATGGAGAAAACACCCACCAATAAATAATTTGGGGTTTAGTTTTGCTTTGGCCAAAAATACAACATAAATCTGCCATTTCCACCATTCCACTACCATTTCAGAAGCCCTAAAGTGCTTCAAGGCTGAGAACAAGTACATTTAAGCACATCAAAATGCCAGGAGGTTTCTACAGCCCCTCTTCAAAATGCCAAGGCACTTATGCCACTTTCTACAGGTGTCACAGTCTCCTATGAACATCACTTTAGAAACTCAGCTCTGCAGATTTACTCTTGAGTTTCTGCTGTGTCCCAGAGCAACCTGTTAGGTTTTTTTAAAAACAGCCTCAAAAATAGCATTAATCTTGTAGTTTCGTTTTTAAATACAGCAGGTTGTAAATCTGCAGGACGAGGTGTGAATACCCCAACAGGAAGCTTCAGAAGGAGAATTAAAGGGGTTTTTTTTGATATTAAGTGTTCCTAATGTAGTGAAAGTTTTGTCTAAAAGGCAGATGACACATTCCCTGCACTTCTCTGCTGCCCTGTGGCTTGTGGCTGTCACTTTTGGACACTGCCAAACACTTGAGGCATTGATATGATCAGCACTTCCCAACAGGAGCCTTTCATCCCTACCATTCACCTTTATTTTATTGCAGTTGGTGACAATAAATGTGGAATAAGATGCTACATTTGTCCCTAAATGCTCTCCATTTATGATTTCATATTGTAGGGTCAAAGTCTAATGGGTTTTGCTTCCTACTGTACTGAGTGTGGCCTTGTGGGGCTCTGAATGCCTGTATTGTGCTTTATTTGGAAACCCTCACCTGAGAGCTCATGGAACAGCAATCAAAGAGACATTTTGATGCTGATGGTTATTATTCTGTCAGCCATTTAAAAAGGTCTTTACAGGAGAGAAAAAAGAAAAAAGCTATAGAAAAATAGGCAAATCATGAATATTTGTCTGGTTTTGTGGGGGTGAGAATTTCTAGTGAGGGTTCCAGACAATTTTTTTAATACATCTTTTCTGCAGGTTTTATTTCCCCATCTCTTACAGGTGTTTTTTGAGTAATATTAAATCTAAGCTTTGAGTCACCAACATCCTGGTATGCATCACCACACTTTTTGTATGAAACACAGAAGAAAATCTTTCTGTATTATCAGGAACACACAGAGCATTAATTTGTATTTTTCTCTGTTTTCCTTCTGAAAAGGGGGAGTTGAGATACCTGGCCTGGAAAACACTTACACAAAAACTTCTCTGCAGAAGTACTGTCTGTGGAACATGGAATGCTTTTCAGTCCATTAAGTGTGTGTGTGCTGTTCAGATAATATTCATCTTTAAAAAAATATCGTCTTTCTCCAATTTCTTCATGTTCTGTAAGTGGTAGAGAACCCAAAGGACTGTTGTGCTGGAGCCCTCCCCACCCTGCACCCCACATTGCAAACAACTGTTATCTTTCAAGCTGTCATAGTCTCATGACTTTTGTACTATTTTATGAACCTCTTTGTATTTAATTCAGAGCAAGCCTACCAGGGCTGAGATATCTCTCTTGTTCCCTGGTTTGGTTTTTGTGTCTGGGTGTTGTTTGTGTGTGTTTTGGTATTGCAGAGCTAAAAGGAAAAATTAAAACCATGAAGACAGGATATAGAACTCAGAGTGTGAGAACTTTTTCCCACACTGTGGAACTTGGTCAGCTCAGCTTTTTCCAAGCATCTCAGCAGGTGGGATGTCTACTCCCCTCACCTCAGCTGGAAGATCAGTTTACCTGGGAATACTGGGAATTTTAGAATCCCAGAATGGTTTGGGTTGGAAGGGACCTTAAAGATCATCCCACTCCACTCCCTGCCTTGGGCAGGAACACCTTCCACTGTCCCAGGTTGCTCCAAGCCCCGTCCAACCTGGCCTTGGACACTTCCAGGGATGGGGCAGCCACAACTTCTCTGGGCAACCTGTGCCAGGGCCTGCCCACCCTCACAGGGAACAATTTCTTCCCAATATCCCATCTAACCCTACTCTCTGTCAGTTTGAAGCCATTCCCCCTTGTCCTGTCACCACACGCTCTCCTAAATAGGAATAGTTAATTTATTTAGACTTCTTCATTTTTCTATCTTGACCTATGAGCTTTGTCCAGTTTGGATTACTTTGGGCTAAGATAATAAAGTCTTTTAAGCACAAGAGCAGTAGAAACTTAATCTACATTTATACCACAGTGAAATAAGAACAGTGTTATGATCTAGACTCACTTCTGCTGGGTTAGTTCAGGTAACACAGGTAACCAACAGCAATGAGAAGAATCAGAAGGAAGAAAAAATTCTCTAATTGTATTCAGGATACTCAAAGGCATTGCTCCTTCTCCTTTACACACTGAAATCTCTTCTTCCATCCGTGTCCATGGAGTTCTGACTCCAGCTGGAACCCCCAGAGCCAGGGAAGGGCAGGAGGATGGGATCTGCCTGGATGAGCTCAGGTTAGGCAACCTGACCCTAACCACTCCCAGCACACAGCCTGGGATGTAGATGGAAAGATAAATGCCCAGGTAGCTTCCAGGGATCTGTGTTGAAGGTTTCCATCTGTAAAGTGCAGAAGTAGCACTTCACTGGCATTAACACTTCTGCAGAAGAGGTGTAAAAATACTTTATGGAAGTTTGCACTTGTGTAATTACAGCTATTCTAAACATCTCTTTAGAAGGCTTGTAAAAAAAAAAAAGGTTCTAAAAGCTTAAAAAGATGAAGTTACTAAACATGACGATTCTACAAAATGTTACAACCCATCATGGAATGTCAGAAATTTCATTTTATCCAGAAAACAAACAAACGAGGGAGTGGAGAAAAGAGAACACAGTTTTTATCTCCACAGTCCTCATTTATGTGAAGGGGGAGGCGTACAGCAAAAACAAACCCAGTCCCCTTACACTCACAGATTAAAACCTTGAAGACTCGTTTGTAAACCTTTTAATGTTTTGGAAAAGGGTGTCCCGGTTGTGTTTTCACACTAAATTCTGTGTCTGACCACAAAACAGGTCCACATTCAGGCCCAGCCCTTAAAAGGCAAACACAAAAGGAGCACCCAACATAGTTAAATGAAATCATTCTGTCTGGAGCTGGAGCAATCCCTTGGGTGCTGCAGCTCTTCTAAGAACCCCAAAGCTTTTTGTCAGTAATTCAGCACATACCTGACCAAAAAAAAAAAAGAAAAGTTGTCTGACTGGTTTTGTTGTTTCAGCTGTGCTGGAGCGGGGAAGCAAACAAAGCTTTAGCATTTCAATGAAGTTTCAAGTCTGACTATATTTTCAAGTAAATATTTATCAGTGTTGATGCCCTCTGAGTAGCTCAGCTTCAGCATTTTATATTTAACAAATCGTTTGTTGCTATCACAGAAAAATAACTCGGGTATTTCTCTCAAGGAGGAAACATGTCACCGCAGGGTTCCCTCACTTACTACTTAATGCACACAAGTAGCGAGGAAAATAGTGGTTTTCTTGTCTCCTATGCTGGAATTTGTAACTAAAAATCAAGGGATGCCTCACATCTATTTTTTAACACTTGACCAGCTCGATGCCCTGTGATATCAGAGCCTCACGATCTCGGTGCAAGTTGCAGTAAATGTAGGTTATTTTTTGTGCCGTCAGGAAGTGGCTGCCAGGCCCTGAGATTCTTTCTGCTCCAGTGACATAAACAAGCACCGAAGGATGTCAGGTCAAACTCTCATCTCTCCCTTTTTACCGTCATTAAGAAGAATAAAGTTTTGATTTGCTTTGCTGCGGGCTTCAAGCTGATTTTAGCAGGAAAAAAATGCCGATGCATCTTAGTGTTTTCCTTTCAATATTTTCAAAAGATCTTCCAATTAACTGGTAATAATCCCAAATACAGCACTGCGAGAAGCTGTGGGGTTTATTGTGACTTGGCAACTTCAAAGTAACAGCAGCCGGGAGATTATCCAATTGCAGTTCTTGGCAGCAGCTGTTAAATCTTAAATTGCTGAAACATTATCTCCCATTCTGCAAGATAGAGCCCAGCAAAACTGTATGTAAACTCACACGGACAAATTGGAAACTTGCATCCTTTCATACTTTAGTAAAACTAAAACTTAACTAAACAGGGAAAAGGCCTTAGGAAAGTAGTGATCACCAGACAGCGTGGAGACAGCTTATCTCTTTGATCACAAGATACTGGTTTTAAATCACAGGTAAACAGGCTTTTGAAGTATAGCAGGCTATTTAATCTGTAACCACCAACATAAATTTTTTTTTTTTTTTTTTACCCATTTTCATCAGGAAAAGTGAATATTTCGGCTGGGGGAGAAAGTGTCTGTAGCAAGGTGACCCGGTTATGCTGCGAGGTGACGCTGCGTTCGCCACACCCACACCAGCACTAAACACTGTTAAATAACTCAAAAAGTCCTGCCTGTATAGGAGACCTTTTATAGGTGTGCCTGCGAGAGCGAGGAGTGCCTTTGATTGGTATTTATGCAGCCCAGTTATTCAGTTGCCGTGATTAACACACTTCTCTGGATTTCCTTAGATCGTTTAAAATCTGCTATTTCTGCACAAGCAGCTGATCCCTTGGTCCGAGTTCTGCCCTGCACAATTAGGGGTCGGTGTGTAATCGTTCCTATCTAGTTGAGTAAATTTGCCTCTTGATATCCCTCCCCGTGCATTCTTTTTGGAAGTGTGATTGTTAAAATCGGTGAGCAATCGCTGGAAGAAAGAAAAGCTAAATGCAATTTAAGTTTGAACAGGCCTTTTATTTGCATGCAGATAACGCCATTGAAACCCCTTTTTCTTAAACATTTTTTTTGTTTCCTCCTCTAAATCTATGTCTGTGGAGGTTCTAACAGCTTAGGGGAGGTTAATTTGATTTATTGGAGGCTTGAGGAGGGTTGTTATAAATGCCTGTCTCCTCATCCAGTAACTCAAGCTTGAGGTCAGATTGGATGGGGAGCAGTTATAATTTGTCTGTGGTGATGAACTTTCATTATCTTAATATCCCAAGCAAGGTACCTGCTAGCAACCAAACCACTTCCTTTGTATCACTGGGTGAAAAAAAACACCCTGGGTCTGTGTATTATTATCTGCCAAACTTTAAAACTCTGCACTTCCTGAAGAAAAAGTAGCAAAAGTCCCGAGCTCGGTGCTCAGCTGGGTAAGGGAGTGAATATTTATTAGCTTCATCTCGCATTTTATTTCCTAAATCTCTCAAAAATTAAATAACTTCACTTCTTTTATCTGGGTTTACTGGGCAAAACTTCAGCAAAACTGTGGAGGAAAAGAGAAAAAAGTAAATTAAAAAAATTGTGAGGCCAGCAGCTGGGAGACTGCTCGGATAGTAAGGAAATGCTTTGGAGGAAGAGGTTTGGGTCTGACACGTGTGTAATCATTGCAAAACTTCTTTTTCTCAGTGAATTGAATCATATTTATCTGATCCCTCTAAATTCAAGAGAAGGCAAAAGTTATTTTTGCCTCAGAACATTTTTACATCCCTTAAAATGATCTTTGATTAGTTTGAGGATGTTTAACAACTCAGGTGATGAGGTAAGAGGAGGAACAACAACCATTCTTGTGACTCTGTGTTAAGATCTTTGTGGTTCTGTTTTGACTACAGCAATTAAATACAGAGGTGCTCAGACTGAAAATGTTATTAAGGATAAGAACTGGGGAGAAAGTGAGAGATTTTTGAAGGTTAACCATAAAAGCTCTGTCTGAAGGCATAACAGAGCAATACCCTTCCATCCAGGCAGCCTGGAATATCTGGTTTCCTTCGCAGTTCCCACCTCCTTCTGCGAGGACTGAGCAGTAGAAGGTGAATTTGGAAGCAAATAGCAAGACACGAGAACTTTGCCCTGTAGATTCAAATGTATTTTAGAACAAAAATAGACACAGAGGTGTCATTACAGGAGGTTTTTTTCTGCTCACTGATGTGGTATGCACAGTCAAGTCATCTGTAAAGCAATTAAAAGCTTTTTGTTCTAACTCAGAGTAAGAGAAGTTTCTCTTGCATTTTTACATGAAATTTCTCATGTATTTTTAATGTTGGACTAGATCCATTAGATCCCTGATGTGGACAGACACATCCAGCAGCATTTTGATATTGATTAAATATCAAACTAGCTATTATTTGTGACTGATCCTCACTCGAGGAGCACAAAACATTTCTGTGAGACAGCTCCCACGGGTGACATTTTAATGGCTCAAAAGGCTCCTCCACTCTTCAGTACAACATGTCTGCGAGGAGATGTCGCAACACACGCATCTCCCAAGTATTTAAATCGAAATCATCAGCACAACCCCCGTTAAAGCTGCACTGTTCCTTTTTCTGAGCCCTACAAATACAGAAGTAAAATGACAGCTTGGTAAATCCTGCCTGCACTTCTGCAAACGCCGTAGTTCACCGGTTCAATGTGTGTGAATATGTGCATATGGGTCTTCACTGCGCTTCTATTCACAAAGCAAGTGGTGATTTCATGTAGCAATAGAAAACGTGAGGTACAGCCGGGAGATCTGGGTCTTTAAATCTGCTTAATTGGGAAAGGAGTGTGGAAATCTTGAGAGCCGTGAGTGGCGTCTGAAAGAAGAGCAAATGTCTTGCAAGGTTTCATTGTGCAGCCAGTCCTCTCTTTCACTGGATGTTTTCGATTATCTTGACCAGATTAGCTCCCACAATGTAATGACAAGCACCTAGCCAACTGTTCCGATAAGGGATGTGCTTCTCGTCCTTTTGTTTTCCTCCTTTTCCCTTCCTCCCCCAGCCCCCTGTGTCCTGGCACTGGGAAGAAGGGAAGGTGGCACGGCAGATCTTCATTAAGCTGCTGCAATTAAACCCTTCTAACACTTTTAGAGCGAAAAACTGGGATTAAGGCAGCATCCTTATTACTGAGCCCATTCTGCACTGCAGGTTTCACCTTATTCTTCCAGGAGATGCTCAGTATCTCCTTCTTGTAATACTTAAGCATGGAAAAGCAGGACATTACTAAATTTCCCACTCTGTGCCTGTCTGCATCATGCTACTACAGGTTGTAAAGATTCCATTTAACTTCCTGCAAGGAGCTACTTTAATCCAGACATCAGAGCATTGATGAAAATTAATTATAGAATGAATCCCAGAATGGTTTGGGTTGGAAGAGACCTTTAAGATCATCCAGTTCCACCTCCCTGCCATGGGACACCTTCCACTAGACCAGGCTCAAGGCCCCAGAGGAGAGAAGTGCCAAACACCTCTTGCAGACAGTGACAGTCCAGATGTTGGTTTGGGTGTTTTTTTTTCTAATTGCACAATGCCAATTATAAACTATCTTTGCTAATAACAAGAAGATTTGATGTAGTTTTCCCTGAAGCCATTCAGAACAGAATTCTTAGTTGAGTCATTTCAAATCAAATAATTGTTTTTCTCATGAAACGAGGCTTTCACTCGAGTTTGAGTCTCAAACTGTACCAGAACTGGGGAGAGGAGGGGCAAAAGTTTCTCTTTCTTGCAAAATGTCAGAGTCCCAGATTTTTAGGATGAGTGAAAAGGAGTATAAAGCATTTAGACGAACTAACCTGTACCTTGAAGGAGGAATTGCCTTCAGGCACTTGGCTCTTACATTTGTATAAAAAACAAAATAAATAAAAACAAGGCTCGAGTTGTTAAGTCTTCCATAGGAAGGTATGTAAATCATTTGCCTGGAATTGCTCAGCTCTAATATAAATAATATAATATAAAATATAAATGTTATCTACCATCGTGTAATATAAAATATAAATGTTATCCTGTCTAATTAAGACACAGAAGATTTTTTTTTTAAGCAATGAATCAACTGTAAGTAAAACAAAAGGAAAAAAAACCAAGAAGAGCATAACAAACAAAGTCCAAAACCCCAAATGTTGGGAGGTTTTTATTGAGGTTCTAGTTTGTTGTTGTTGTTGATGGAATAGAATCCATTTTATTGAAGCAAATTAAATTCTTTTTAATGAAGAAAAGCACAGAGGACTCAAAAAGGAACAATTGTAGCTCTGATCTCTAATCATGTTCTTTGCTGCTTTGTCTTCTGTTACAAAAAACAGAAATTAAAAAATTAAAAGCCAAAATAAATAAGTTTTGCAGGTTATCTGAGTGTTTAATTAGCTGCAGGTTGTGCAATCTCTGTACAGTTCCCCTGTGCTGGGTCACTGTGGGCTCGGTGTGACCTCCCCTCTCATTCCCTGCAGGATCCCACAGTTTTTATCTGTGATGGTGTCTCTGAGTTTCAAAGCACAAGCTCAACGATAATTTTACAACTCTGGCACTTTCAGACTTGCTCAAGCAAAGAACACAATCTTTAAATCCAGCTGAATTCAACACTTGTATTTATTAACAAAGTGGCACCCGGCCAGAATTGTGAACACGGAACCTGTTTGCTCATAATGCTGCCTTTGTGAGGATATCTGAATTTCTGGAATTCAGACCCACCAATTTGCTCAATGAACCAGAAAGCAGTTCTATTCCATGGCAGGAGGAATTAGGAAAAATTACCAGGCTTGCATTTTTTTTCCTCAAAGTCTGTAATAAAATTATCTTTGAACTTATTCTTCTGAGTATTGGGTTATTCCTGTACATTCCAGTCATCTCAGGATGACCACATGAGAAGAAGAAGAAAACAAAAAAAACACCCAGTACTGAGACAACAGCAAATATTGTAATTTCCTAGTTTCTTTTTCCTAGAAATAACCTCAGCAAGGCTTCCTAAGTAAAGATGTTGAGTAATGTAAGAGATTTGTTCAGGAAATTTATACAGTATAACTGAAAATACTCTGAAAAGATCAGCAAATGATGTTTTATGGCTTTCAAACTTATTTTTGTAATTATAAAGGCTTGCAGAGTGGCAAAAGTCAAACTTTATTTTGTGTTTCTTTTGAGAAAGAGGCACTTCTGAAAAGTGTTCTGCCTTCAATTTCTTCTCTTTTGTGTATTTGTGTTTGTTTTGATTTTCTTTTTAACAGCAACCGAGATTTTGGCTTCTCTGAAGAAGTGTGAAAACATTTACTGTAATTTCTTGCATTACTTGAAGTGGCAGGAGAGCTTGGGCAGTGCCAGAATGTCCCATCATTAACATGTAAGTCTACGATTTTTTTTTTTAAGTGTTTAACAAAATTAGCCCCATTTGTTTAAGTAAAAATCCCTTCCCTTTTGGACTGTTAACATTCAGTTATTGTGACACTGTTATTTCACTAAGTCTGTATCTATCAGTGTTTAGGTTTAAGAGTTGCATTTGTAAATAAAATTAGAAGACCACCCCCAGCATATATTTTTTAATAAAAAGACTGTTTATCTTGCATGTATCCATGCAAAATAAGGAAATACAACTTCTATTTTACAACTGTCATATTCTTCATCATTCTGGTCTTGTTGGTAGAATTAGAGGTGCTTTGAAGAGACCAGTGGGCTTCTGGTAACTCCAATAGCTCAGGCTGAGTATGAGCTGAGGAGATGTTTGGATGATGAATTGAGAAGAATTCCACAAACTTTGCAGAGTTCAACTCCCAAAGAAATTAAGTCACTCTGATACCTGACAATCTGCTCACATGGCACAAAAGGCTGGCTGAAGGTATAAATCATAGAAACACAGAATGGGTTGGGTTGGAAGGGACCTTAAAGATCATCCCATTCCACCCCCTGCCAGGGGCAGGGACACCTGCCACCAGCCCAGGTTGCTCCAAGCCCTGTCCAACCTGGCCTTGGACACTTCCAGGGATGGGGCAGCCACAGCTTCTCTGGGCAACCTGTGCCAGGGCCTGGTGGCAACTTGCAGATGCTCTGATATGAAGAGTGTTAGTGGTGCTCAGCCCGTGCCAGCTGGATGCACAGGGATACAACCTAGTGAACATGGGATGCCTGGGATTTGGGGAAGACCAGTTCCTGTTCCTGGTTATCTGAATTTCACCTTCTATTTGATATCTGCATTTGGTATCTGGCTTTTCTCTGCAAGTCATTTACCTGGATTGTGAAAGATTTGGGATATCTTATGACTGGGTTCAATCAGGGCTTCTAGGGGCTGTCATAGCATGAGTTTTAAACTAAGCTGTGAATTTCTGAACACGAGGCCAGATGTCCCAGTGATGCACAAGCCATTTTCACCAAGGAAATCGTGCATCCTGCTGTCTTCTCCTGGTGGGGATGGGAGTGGCCACACAGTGCTCGTGGCTCAGTAGCTGCTGCTGAAATTGCACCATTTCCAAATGACATTTCAAGTTGAAGGTTTCAGCAAATACTGCCAGAGACAAATGCTGTGCCTCGTTCTCATTTTTATTTTTTAAGCCTTTCACTTCCTCTTTTAGTTTTCTCCTTGTTCTAATACTGGTTTGTTACTGTGTACTTCACATCCTTTTAAGTGTAAATGAAAACCCAAAGGCTGCAGGTGGAGGAGTTGGTTCTGAAGCAGTGACAGGGACACTGTAGGATTTGCTCTTTCAATAGATGCGTCTTCTTTTTTAAATTGATGGTCACAAACCAGGAACATACTGTGGTTGCCCCAAACCAGTCCCTGTCCTGCTGTCTTTTGCATCCTTTCACCTCCTGGCTGTAAATTTGAGCACTTCAGGCAGTGCATGTGATGGCAGGAGGGCAAAGGAAGGCAGAGCCCACACAGAACTCCTTCACTTCAGGTTTGAGTAACAGAAAAACAACCTTTGGGATCTTTTTGTTTTATTTTTATTTTCCTCTATTTCCCTGTCTCTGTTTCTGTATTGCTTTACTGCTCCATGTCTTGTTTGTGCCCTCTTTGGGTATCACTTTTCAGTGCTGATCCCTGTGTTTCTCATGCCTCACATCCCTCCTGCACAGCCTTTGTCACCCTTGTTTGACACATCTGGTGTTGCTTCTCTGAGTAACCCAGGCAGTGTTGGAAATGTCCCCTTTCTTTAGATACCACGGGAGCTAAGAAGGGACTTTTGCATTAAGGATTGTTGTCCCACACCATGTCACTGCATCACCTGTATTTACATTTCTGCTCTCCTGTGCCCAGGTGAATATTCCATTTCAGAGTGGCAGCCAGTGGCTTTTGTCCTGGGGGGGGGGTTGAACTGTTGCTTCCTGACTCTTCAATACAGGTGGCATAAAACAGGTTTAACACTGGTATCCCTGTTTACCCTCATTATTTCCATTTTAATAACAAAATAAGGAGGGAGCTGCCCCAAAGATCTGGTACCTGGATGTGGAGCACATCTCTGAGCAGAAATGTGATATGAAAGGCAGAATGAGGGATGGCATATGAAGAGTGAGGAACAGGAGCACAATGTCCCATTTAGCTGGGAAGAGCTGAAGAAAATCATTGCTTTTTCCTTCTCAGATTCCCCACTGTTTGCCTCACTGACTTGTATAAAGAGGGTAGAAGAGCTGTTTCTTTCAGGATCCCAGTTGAATAGTTCCTGTCTGAAGTATCTGTCATGAACAAAGGCAGGGGGGAAAAATCACTCTCATGGGATCCTAGAGCTGCAGGATAATTCAAATTAGAAGGGACCTGAGGAGGCCACCTAGTCTAACCTCCTGCATCACATGAGTTCCCCTGTGTCTCCATTACAGTTTTAATTAATGAATAAGCAGGACCCAGTTTACAGATGCACACTTGATTTATTTGCCAGAGAACTCTTGGTGTGGCTTGTTCAGACTTCCAAGGACCGTGAGGAGCACCGTGTTTAGCTGCTCTTTGGCTGTTTAAGCATTAGTGTGATTTCCAACACTCCTTTGGAGGTCAGGCAGCCCAGGAAGCCAGAGGTAAATGACCCCCTGGAGAACTGTTCTGGAAGCCCAGATGTGAGGTTTTACTCCTACCATTAGTTATTCAGATTTCCCACCACAATTCCATGACAGATTTGAAGTGTGAATTCGTTGTGCTGTTGCACACATGCCATGGCCTGTTCCTGGTTCAGGTTCCTGGAAGGAACACAGGCAGGATTGCTTCAGCTCTTTACCAGGAACACCAAAGTGTACCCAAACTAATGATCAGGTTTTCCTCACCTATGCACAGACATGTAACCTTCCACTTCCCTGTGTTGGCTCTGACAATTTGTCATTTCATGGAGCCTGAGTGTCAGAAAAATATGTTTGCACTTGGCTGGTTCAGCTCCCTGAACCAGATCTCAGTGGTTGGAGGTGCTGGCACAGGGAAGGGGACGGGAGCAGTGGATGAGGAGCCATTGGACTGGTTTAGCTGTAACTGCAGTGTTTGTTGATTTTTCAGTTTAATATGAGGCCCTCCCTGGAAAACTAAATTTGTATTGTTTGGTTGTTTGGCCCTCTTCCAGTTGTGCTGATTGCCTTTTATTGGGCATTATGGATTTTAGCTGTACTTGATTAGAGCATTAACTTGATTTCTTTGCCTAATGCTCACAGTTCTCACATGTTTCTCTCTGCCAGCTCAGGCAGCAGCAGCACGATACCAAGTGTCTGCATTTGTCCTTCCTCAGTGGTGATATTCCAAGAAAAAACTATCTTTGAAGTAACCTTTTCTTGCCTAACCTCGTTCCTTGACTTTATCCTTCTGAAGGATAGATCAAAATTTGTATCTCAGACCTTCTCAGTGTCTCATCTGAGTGTGGGAGGAGGAGGCAAAGTAAATGAAGGGACTGGACCTCACAGCCTTGAGTTTCAAGACCAGCCAGGCCTAAGAGTTCTAAAGGAGAGCCATGTCCTGCCTTGCCATGGCCACACACTGAACAGGCATCCCCAGGCTGCCTTCTGTGATGCCACAGGGATCTGCTCTTAGGAACCCCATGGCCAGGATTATAATTTAAAGCAACACATAACCTGCCTGAAAACCTTTTGGTGGAATTCAGTGAAGGAGCAGTTCTTGGCTCCCACCATTTACGTGCCCTTGCATAGACCAGAGGTCAGAAGAAGAAGAGAGTCAAGCTTATGGTTTTGATTTCATAATAAAATGTTTTATTATGGCTTCATTTCATGTCCAGGGATGCACAGTTGAATCACACATCATTCAGCCTCTTAATTTCCTGTAATAAAAGTATAAGTGTTCAGATAAAGAAGTTCAAAGACCTTTACTTGAAAACCGTGGGGTTGAGGGAGAGAAAAATCTTCTCCACACTTCTTCCAGCTCTTAAACAGGTCAACAGTGTTAGATTATGTGTTTGCTTGGTGTCCTTCAGTGTCACCATCTTCCAGTGAGGGACTTCTGAAGTCTGTGCTTCAGTACATTCAGTAACCTGACAAACCCCATTTGCTGAGCTGGCTGAAGGAGACACAGGCTGGGTGTGAGGGAGCTGCAGTCCCACGGTGGGATGCTGGGAATTGCCTGATCCAGTCGTGCTGGAAAGCACCTGGTCAAGTCCTCAGTCAGGGATGTGGATACTGGGCATCACCCACTGAGGAAATGGGAGCTTTGTCCCAGACTGGAGCGGCTGCAGAGCCGTGGGGAGTGCTCCTGATACACGTGTGTTCACCTTCGATTCCCGTTTGTGTAGCTGCCTGATCCTCCCAAAGGAGCAAGACCTCTGCTGGCTGCAGAGGTGCTCGTGATTTGGGAAGGATGGGCAGCGCTCTCTCCCTCCCAGGGATGCAGCCGCACTCCACCATCAGCCACAAAGGCGCTGTGATTAGAGAAGCCACTGACGCCTTTCACTCTTATTGAGGACAGTCAGTCCCAGGGGCACTTTGACAGCAACGATAAACAAATTACTAAAGGCTATTTCTACAGCGTTTTTTACCCGTGTTAAATCCCACAGAGGCCCCACGAAACCCCAACCCAGATACAAGGGAGCACAAAGCACAAACACAGAGAAGGCACAAGCTGGGCTGCACAACCCTGCTTGATGTGAGGTCTCCTCTGATATCACAAACTTTTTCTATTAGGAAAAAGAAGCCAGAAGCCTTTGCCTACCAAAAAAGAATCTTTGATCTAAGGCTTTTATGTTCCTCTCCCCCCGCCACCCTCTCCCCCCTCGCTGGAAGGAGCCATGCCAACATTAGAGGAACAGCATCTGCAAAACAATTTGCAAAGCTGCCCTTGGATACATCTTGATTTTCAAAAAGCAAAGCTTTCACATAATGTCATGTGGTGATTTTTTGTGATGTTGCATTTTTTAGTGGCCTGTGTGCAGAAGATGGATGTCAAAGACATCAACCCAACAAACAACTGTAAATATTTGCCTTGAGAAAGCATGTGGTATATCCTGTAATTCTTGGCTCAGCCCCTTAATCTGGAGGCAGCTTAATTAGTTGTTAGTGGACTAAAGCAAAGAAAATCTTTTAAAAGTAAATTAAATAAACAAGATGGGGCCTGATTTTTATGAAGTGCTACAGTCCACTGTGGCTTTTGTAGAACCTAAGTGTGCTCATCACTCTGAAAACTGGGCCCTGAACTCAGAGTTTGAAAGGTAAAATTTCAGCTAAGTTCTTGGGACTACATAAAATCACCCAATTAAGGGTTTTCAGAAACGATTGACGATGCATAGTCCCCTAATTCTATATTTATTTTCCTGAACTTGCAAAAATAGTTTGAGAAATACCAAATTTCCTTCAGCTTCTGCTGCTTTTTGGTCCTAAGGAGGGGATAATGTTTTGGAAGAGAGAGGAAAGCCAACAGGATGTTCCAGAAAACTGTTCCCTTTCATGAAAAAGGGACGATGTCTTGATATTTGCTTTCATTCTAACAACATGTTTAAATATAAGATGGCAAATATGTTCACAATTCCATTGACATGTGGTTCCACAGAACAGGTCTCTTTTTTTCCAGTGAGCTCTAAAAGTGTGAAAAAACATAAGCATTACTGAGGACAGTTTAATGAGATCTGTATTCAGCAGTCAGGATTTCAATTTCTTTTTTAAAATATTAAGACTGTATAAGGTGTTTGATATAAAATAAAATATAAAATGTTAATGCTGTGATGTCATCTGGAACAGTGTTCAGTCTTATTTCAGCAAGAAGTACTTCATAAATAAAGGTGGCTAAGAGATGAGTGACATGTTTAAAATGGCTACAGGAATTAATTTTTGCAGTGCAACACAACTATTCCATGGAACTCATTATCACAAGATGTTCTGGAAGCCAAGAAAAAATAAAGTTAGATGTGTATCAGAAATAGCCATGGGGCGAGAAAAGAAATTACAGCTTCTCAAACTCCAAGGCACAAGACACTATTAACAGATGTGGGCTAGAAAACAACTCTTGCTATAGATTGGATCTTTTACAAGATCTTTGAATATCCCAAACATCGAACTGGCCAACTTTAGGGAGAAGATTCTTATCTACTGATGTCTTATTCCAGCTGGTGATTTCTGTACCTGTATGAAGGAGCCATTTCCTCAGATAAATAATACAATGAATTTACTGCATCTTGAGCAATTCTACTTTTGATTAGCTGTGTAATTTCCCCCGTTGGGAGCCCAGGAAGGGCAGCAAGACAGCTCTGGGTACCTTTGGTATTGCAGGAGTTTGTTCTCTGCCCAAGGAAAAGGGGTTCAGGTCCCCACTGCTGATTTACGGTGATATTTACACAGAACAAGCCATTCCTGAGCACATGGGGTTTGTGGTGGCGTTTTGTTTCTCTTTTGAGAACACAGACCATCACATTAGACCCTAATTTAAGAATTTTCACTAGCAGTTTTGCCTGTGCTGTTAACAAACTGGAGATGCAAATATTGTTTCCACTCCCTGGCTCCTGAGGAGAGCGTTCCATTGATATGTTAATACCTTCTTTTCTCTCCCTTCCGTGACCTAAGATCTAAACAGCCACAGTATTAGATACAGTACTTGCAGGAAACAAAAGTAATGTATCATTCTTAGCTAGAAAACGAACTTTTTCTATGGATGTTTTCTGTAGGACACTTGGGCTAAGAAATATTTTCATGTGTGGGAGTTTTCGGGCAATAATAAATAACACATTTTTATGCAATGCAATGTGCTGTTTACAGCTGTGATGCTCGCGTGGCTATTTGTCTATTGCCATTCTTACTAATATTACAATGGAAGAGATATAATATTAATCAGGGCATAAATGTTAATTTTTACTATAAACCTCCCTGGTTTTAAGTGTTATTATGTGGGGGGAAAATAATCAGTAAATAGGATGCTTACAACTGAAAAGAATTTGGGTGTTATATTACACCAAGAAATAGGGTGGATAATTAGAAAGCAGTTATGTGCCCTGAGTGGGACGAAATATTTAGCTGGAATTTGGGAGACCTGCATTGTTCAGAATATAGAAACTGTGCTTGGAACATGCCAACTAAAAATGAATTAGAAATACACCACTCCCTAGGGTCTGTAATTGGAGTTAAGGAATCTCTGTTCTACTCTGTGATACTGAGTTAACTTGAGATCTTGAGAAAATCGTGTAATCTGTAATTCTGCCTCAGTCATGTGCACCTTCCTTGACACAACTGCTTAAACAACAAACAGCACAGCACCTTTTAGGGACTGCTGTGGTCAAAGCAGCTGACTTAGAACAAAAATGCTGAAATTCAGCAGAACTTTGGCTAAATAAAACTCCCACCTTTCATGCTCACAGCTGAACGAATTATAACATCAGTGGGAATGAGGAAACTTCCCTTCTCCAGGCAGATGCAGGACATGATAACATGCTTCAGATTTTCCCCGTGAAAATACCCCAAAATATTTTAGATAGTAGGAAGCGTTTCTTAGTCAGAAATCTTGCCCAGACTCTTTTAACAGATTCCAGTGCTGCCCATTCCGCAGTCATTGACACACACTCCAAACATTTTTACTGTAAGTCGTGGCTCGAGGGGGTTTTGTGCCTTTGTGTGCAAGCGCTGCAAATGAGTCATTAAGATGCCGGCTGAAAAGTAAGAAAAAGTTTTGAATGTCTAAATGGCTTCACACGACGGGTGTCCGAAATCTGCATGAATCCAAACCAGGAGCACTCACCTATTTCAAATCTCCACCGGAGCCCAACAAGGAGAGACATTGGTAGGAAAGAATTTTGAACTATGCTGATTGTGTGATTCTCTCATCACATGCTCCTTCTTGAAACCAGAATAAGACACTTCTGCCTTAGATGTGGTTCTGCTTGGCCAACAGATATAATAATAAAGTTTATCCAGTCAGAGTTTTCACTGTCAGAGCCTCACATGGTGGTTGCATGAGCACTTCTGCACTTACATAAGCATATAAATTAATTTATATGTAACTGTCAATTTGGGGAATCAATAAAAAGTGTATTTTAACTGAGATATTCTGAGGAAGCAAGAATATTGAGAGACTTCATCCCTGGATTATGGCAAGTTTTCTTTTATGAGCTCTCTGAGCTGCCTGGCTGGGGAAGCAGCAGGCTCTGATTTTCAAAGTACCAACTGTCTTCCAGCTTCATACCCCTGCACATCCTTTCCCAGCGGGCTCTGATAGACAGGTGTAGCTCCAGTGATTTTTTTTAATAGTAAAAGATAGCCCAGGACAAATTTGAGGATGTCTCATGCAGTAATGGGATGGTGTGTTGTATATCCAAGTGGAACTTGCACCAGCTGAAGGGTTTACCCTGGTCCTCCCAGTGGGCCAGATTTATTCATGGTGCAATTTCTTTGATTTCATCAGAGCTGTAACTGTGCAACGTGTTGTCATGACTGGAGACACACTTATGTGCATCTTTAGTCTCTGTTACATGACTTAATTATTCACAGTTTCGGTTTCTGATATGCCAGCACTGAAACGTTTCCTTCCTTATCCTAAAACACAATTATCCTCCTTATAATAAAGAATATAATTCTCAAGGTTATATCACTTATGGAGTGGGGGTTTTTTTTAGGGGAAGTATTCCTGGAAATACACAATGCAAAGATTTTTCATTTTTCAAACTAGTGACAAAAAATACCATTTAACTGAACACCAGGACTCACAGAACAGCTCTGAATCAAGGGCCTTCACTTTCTAATCCTGTACAGACTCACACTGTATGTGCACAGCAAATATTTAACTTAGGTACTTCAAG
The DNA here is from genome assembly GCF_003984885.1 of Neopelma chrysocephalum. Classification (NCBI taxonomy): domain Eukaryota; kingdom Metazoa; phylum Chordata; class Aves; order Passeriformes; family Pipridae; genus Neopelma; species Neopelma chrysocephalum. The sequence goes on from NW_020897781.1 coordinate 6,396,516, forward strand.
AATGCAAAAAACTACGAGAAGAAAGAGAAAATAAAGGCCACCAGATCAGCAAAACCAACCAAACATCTTTTAATGCCTGTGCTGGGGTTTTGTCTCACTGCATTTACATTTATGTTCAGAAAGAAAGCAGCAGGGGTTATGGTCCTTGGTTTATTTATTTATATATATTTATTTATATATATTTATTTATATATCGATTTATTTATTTATATATCATTTGTTTGTTTATTTATTATTTATTGTGGTGTGCTTGTCAGCAACTTCAATTTCATGGCTCCCACATACATCATTTTTTTTTAAGGTGAACAGAGAATTACACTTTATGTTCTCATACAAAAGCCTGAGGTTTCCACAGAAAGTTTAAACCACTGAGGCATATTTTAGTCCGCTGGTAAAATGTAAGTTGACTCGTTTTTTTTTACTAAATATATCATAATATTTTAGAAGGACATAATAATAGGGCATAATGTCCCTGAAACCCTTTTAAGCAGAATTATTGTCCTGTACCAAGCCACCCAAATGGTTTATGGAACTAAATCCTCCAGGTATTGCCCCAGCTCTGCTGAACACTCCTGAAGAGCAGCAGGGACACTGATGTGCAGATCCATGCGGGAAAGATCCCATCTGTGCTGTCACTGCTCCCTGGTGTCCCTACACCTGGAAAGGGAGAGGATGTTCACATCCCTGGGCATCTGCAGCTCCTGCAGTGCCCCGGGATCCTGAAGAGAAGGGTTGCACTTTAAAAAACACCAGGATGCTCCTCTTGTGTCACCTGCGTTTGTGGAACAAGGTGTGACCCCTGGACTCCGGGGGTCCCAAATCCTCCCTCCAGCTGTGGGAATCTGGGCTGGGGGCTCCCAGAGTTCCTATGAGTGTGCTCAGGGTGGCTGTGCTGAGCCCCCCCGAAATCCAGCTGCTCCAGCAGACCTTGTAAGGATGCTCTTGCTTTGGAGAGACTGGGACTTGCTCTGCAGTTCTGGACTTACTTGGAGTCGGTCGTTACAACTCTGAGCATGTGAAGCCCCCGCAGCAGGGAACCAGGACCCAGACAAGTTGGGAATATTAATGCCTTCCTGCTCACCTCCTTTTGTTTGGACTTGTGCATTTTATATCTCGTTTTTCTCAAAGCTTATAAATAGAAGCCGAGCCCAAGTCCTAGTGTTGCTCTTTAAAACTCACAATCCCTTAAATTAAAAAAATGCTGCTGTAAAATAATTGGATGGGTGATTAAATCGCCAGAGGTTTGAGGTTTGGTTTACATTTATCTTCCTGAGGAACGGCGTTTATCAACTCCGTGTGAGCTATCATCACCTTATAGGATCTGCTAAATACACAACGTTCAGGCTGCTGTTTCAGCAGAGTGTGAAAGTCTTGTCCATTGGCATTAACATATTCGTTGAAAACATTTAAACAACAGCATTTGAAACCTTTAATAAACTGAACCGTCCTGCTGCCCAGGAAGGGCTGTCTGAGATGAGGCCCATAGGAAAATAATAATATTAATAAAAATAATAACAACAATTAAATTAATAATTATATTTATAATATTTATAGATAATAATAATAAGAATACTAATAAAAGCTCCTCTTTCTTCAAGGAAATAAGAGGCAGTTTCTCAATTATTTGCTTGTTTATGTCTTTATTTCATCCCGTTATTTCCTTGAGGGGTAGAAGCTGTTCGGAATGAATTCTTATTCAAACCTCCCAATCAAACCTGTGCACTTTATCATCCGCCCTCGGTTGGGTCCGAAGTGATAGGAAGAACCCTCAGGACAAACGAATAGAACAAAAAAAGGCATTTGGAGAATCATTAAACCACAATCGAGCCTAATTGCTTCGTTTTGGTTGACAAAATATCCAACCTATTTAACTTTACCAGACATCTGGTATGTGGAACCTGTAACCGGTCTTTAAGAGGGTTAAGGTAGTGGCTGTTTTTGTTTATTTTATTTTATTTTTTTTTTTTATTTTACTACACCTGATAATTAATATTTAAAGCTTCTGTAGTAAATTTCTCTCTCAGAAACAGCAAAATAAATCTGCAGCGAGTGCATCACAAACTCCTCTAGTCTGGGATTGTGGCTTTCCAATTCTGTTTGGGGACTTCGTGTTCAGCTAATAAATAGTAGTGGGATGACATTTGGCCTTAAATATGTATTTAAATGAGTCACCTTGAATGAACCGGACTGCTCCTGCTTAGAAGGAAGGAATATTTAAGATGTTTTTCAGCGTGGCTTAGGCAAGGCTTTCTTGTCTGAACTGTAATTTATGGGTGCAAATTTCAGTAGTCTGAACCTTGCTTTATCTGATCTGTGTGTACATTGCTCTGGGAGGGGGGAAGGGACTATTCAGATTTTTGCATGACAGCAAAGTGGTCTGAAAGAGCAGAATGAAAACAAGCACTGGTGGGAGGAGGAAGAGCCTCTATTTTATGTTTAAAATCCTTCTCCTTTTCTGGAAAAAAAAGACACTCATGAAGGAGGAGATTTTCATAAAAGGGATATTTCCTCATCAGTGCCCACGTGCAGCTCTCCCTGTCTCTACCAGGGCCTTCCATGTAATTCTTGGTAACACTAAACTTGTCTCCATGAGTTTGGCTGCCTGGGTACAAGGTACCACTCCAGAATCTCTTCAATGTTATTATTTAATGACTCAGAGCTCTTAGAAGGAATTCAGGGTTGGGTGTTGTGACAGAACCCACTTTTCAATTGTTCATCCTCAGTTCTTTAGCAGTGTTGGCACAGCACAGGTGGACAAAGCCACATGTGTTAAAGAGATAAGTTATTTTTTCATTCTTTATCCAAAATTGTCCAAAACTACTGCCAAAAAGATATTTTAGGGATTTATTCCTTTCTCCTTTTTACATCACCTTGTTTAAGGGATCCCAGCTGGGGTGTTTTTGTGCTGCCACTGCTGCCACAGCCACCATTTCACAGCAGCCCCCCCGTGTTAAAACCAAATGGTGGCACAAAGGGCCCTGCTCATCGTTCATCCCCCAGCTGTCTTTTTGCCTTTGCCACCCTCCTTGTTCTCCTCCTCCAATAAAACCTTTCACTTACTGAAATTCAAAAAAAAAAAGGACTTAATCCCCCTGTCCCTGCAACATCAGCCCCACAGGTTAATGCACACTCCAATAGTTAAAATCAAAGAAACGGGGCCTTCTTACAATGGGGCCTTTTAAAAAAAAAATCCTATACATCTATTTATAAACCGTCTAATCTCAAAAATCCTTATTACCTATCGTGTTACTTTAAATCATGGACATGAAGGAAAGGGAGTCTTGGCATTCAATTATCCTTCTTGCTTTAACAAGGTGTGTATAATAAATGAGCAGTTCTTAATTGACTTCCATGCAATTTGACACTACTGGAGTAGGAGGAAGAGGGAGCCAGAAAGAAAGGAGACATGCAGCTTCAAGATGTTAGACAACACAGTTATTTACAGCATGAAACATTATTAAATTAGTTATCCAGTATTTAAATAAACAATATTTAGCACAATAATTATTACAAGCAATGCTTTGCCGGTAATTATGCTTTACATGGTTTGGTGTTGTCACAGATAATATTGTACTGTTGGTTAAAAGGTAAAATTCTCAAGATTGTAACAGTCATTGCTAAAGAAGTATGCTTAAAAGTGTAATTTCCTATTTTATGGGTTTCTTTCTTTAAATTAGGCTTTACAAAAACAGATAATGCAATAATAAAATCCCTGCTGATAAATATTTTATCTGGAAAGTGAATGATGCAGAAACGTATTCAACCTGTATCTCTGAATTTAGATGAATTTAGTTAATTAATATTTGGTATCTACAAGATATTGGGCAGGTCTTCAGAAAGGACATTTGTCACTGTAGTCACCCTGAATCATGTTATGGTTTTGGGTGGCATTTTAACCAGGTTTAGCCTGTGGTTTAGCCTGGCACAAACCTTCCCTGTGCCCTTGTTCATCCTCCACTCCCCATCTGGCATCTGTGCTAGCACAGACAAGGAAGGACAGGCAGTGGGTACCACAATTCCCAGTGGCAGGTCAGCCCTGGGATGGCTTTCCTAGGAGCAGCAGCAGCAGCAGCAGCAGGATGTCACACACCTCCACAGCTCCCTACTCTCTTTTGGTGCTGCCACAGCAGTTTTTCCCCTCCCATGGAAGAGTTTGGTGGAGCTGAGCTCGGCAGCTCCTCTGGGGAAGGACAAACACCACGGCCACAGCTGGTGGGACAAACACCAGGGGAACTGCCTGGGAAACACCTTCGACCCTCAGCAGCCAAGTATTGCTCCGAAAAAAACCCCTGCCAGCTCTGCAAACAGACAGGATAAATCCAGGCATCCACAGCGTGCCCAGACAATGCTGCTCCATCCCATCTCCCTGAGTGGGACACAACTGGAGTTACCAGCACTGATCCAGCTCCAGCTTCCTGACCCTGCTCCAGGGATTTATCTGTTAAACTGCACCACTTCCTCCCCGCTGTGCCAGCAGAGTGCAGGGGGTGTGCACCGGGTTAAAGCTGTTCCCTCTTTTGGCATAGCAAACACTGAGCCAAAAAACTCCCGGGGGAGGTCCTTCTCCTGCACTGATCTGCTTTGAAAAACCATTTTGCCAACTGGTGTTACCGTAGAGATTCTGGAAGCTGGTGTTGTTTTCAGTTAGAACAGGCAGTTTCACCTTTCTCCTCCACCCGCTACTCATTTTCTACCACTGCAGCTTCAAATCTGCCTTTCAGCCTCTGCCCTCAGCAAAACTGGGCCAGGAGCCAGAGCACAGTAATTCTTATCAAGAGATCACTTTAAAACTTTAACCACAGGAATAAGGTGCTACAGATTCTTAGATCTACTGAAGAATGTACTTCCATTCCCGTAGTTGAGCAAAGCCAGGCTTGTGTCTGCTCAGGAAAGATAAAATGCCACGAGAGCAGAGGATTCATAACAGCCTCTGTCAGCTCTTTCAATCATTTAGGTATGATTTGCATCAACATTTACAGCTGCTGACTATTTACAGTTGCACAGTTATTATGTCTTCCATCAGCTGCTAAATGAACAGGTGTTTACCATTGTGCTGCAGAAGAGGATGATGGATGGAAACCAACAGCCCTCCCGTAGGAAAACTGTTCCCTTAAGGAAGCAGCAGAGTGCTGAGTACGGATATAAATTTAGCTAAGTTGCCTAACAACCACTAATTTTAATAGTGACTCCTTTATTTTGGCATTGGTAGGGGAGAGAGAGGGGCTGGCAGGAGAGGTTGTGGACAAATGTGCTGCTCTGGCTGTGGCTGAGCCGGTGGCTGAGGCTCCTCATCTCTTGCCTGAGGCTGTAACTCTCTTGCGGCCACATAACGGGTGTGCTCACTCCCAACCTGCCTTGGTCTTGCTCTTTGCTTAGGTGGGGTCACTTTGGGATATCAAGGCTGGGGAATAGCTGGGTTCCTGCTTTCTGTCTTGTGAAGACCCCCCCAAAATGCCCTGCTGAGTGGGGACATCACACCAGGCAACCCCAGCACGTTCTCACTTCACCATTGCTTTGGAAGGACAACTGAGGGAGACAGGCAGGTTTGCCCTGAATCACTGGGTTCTTCTTATATCACTCTTTTAGGGTAACCTCTAGTTAAAAGCTGGACTTGATGATCTTGGAGGTCTTTTCCAACCTTAATGATTCTGTGCTAATTCCCTTTTTTTGTGTGTCCTTCCCCACTCACACGTGTGGTGCCATCCCTTGGGAACATTCCAGCATGGAGCTCTGCGGGGCTGCTGGTAAGTCTGCAGTGGAAAGAGGCTATTAATGATGTTATTAATGATGAAATTATTAATATTAATTAATCCATGCATCATGGATCAGCAGCTTTTGAGTTAGACACTGTTAAATGCTAAAAGAGAAAGACAAGTCCTTTCCCCCAGAAGCTTTGTTTGCCAACACTGTAGGATCATATGCCAGGGCTGAAAGTTGTTTGAATTTGCCTACATGGGCAATTTTTCTGGTTTACTGAATTACTATTACACAACTGTACTGAGCTGCCTGCCTGCTTTCCAAAATGTACATTCATCAATGAAGTTATATTAATATAACTGGAGTGGTTTAAAGTCACCACTCGGTCTGTACCAAAGATGTCACAACCGTACAAATTAGATTTTAAGATTTGTTTTCAGAAGAGCAAATAAAAATGGTATGAGGGCACAGTTAACATTTTTTGGCAAATTTATGTAATAAAAATCTAGTTTGCTTGTTACAAAGCCAGAAGTTTTTGGTGCGGACAAAGATTGGTTTTAGTTCAAAAACTTTTTTGAATTTCTCAATCCATTTTTGTGTCAGTTCTATGGTAAGACTGCAATCTATTTTATCAACTCTGTCTCTCCGCAGACGTGTGTTAAGCCATTCCTATTTCCTTGAGCATTTTAAACATGTGCTTAACTTTAAGCACATGGTTCACTGGGTTTTATTAAATAAAATAGTAAAAAAAAAAAAAAAAATTGGCAAACTCTTCCCATTTCAGTTCCCAGTGCAAGCCCTGATGACAGTCTAATGACAATATAGAGCGTGCTCTCAGCATTAGACTGAGCTCTCTGTGGGGAGCACATAGAGCCTTTCTATAAGTGGAAATTTATATTCTTGAGAGTTGTTTCTCATGCCAAATTTTCAGGGGCCCGAGCAACTACAGCCCAGAAATCAGGAACGATTTCAGCAATGAATTTAATGAAAAGCTGTGATCTCTTTCAGGTTTTATGCCTTTCAAGGCAGGTCTAAGTTAAAATGGTTACACTTTCAAAGTAAAATAACCTCCGCTTCCTTGTGCTGTTAAATGAACTTTTTTATTCTGTTGACAGCCAGGGGTGACCTCTCACATGAAGAACAGTTTCCTTAATTATTTTGCAAAAGCTCAACGGTGTCGTTGCCTCTCCCATGAATCCGATGTTCTGGGTAAGGCTGGGATCCACCTCATTTGGATCCCACTTCTCTGGGACCTCCTGCTGTGACCTGGGAATAAGGAAAATTCTTCATGTCCCAGCAGAACACAGAGACATCGAGGAGAAAGGAAGGGGCTTGTTTTTTACAGCTAAAAATGAAACCAAAACCTGAGAATGTTTGACACAGTGCACAGCACTTGGCAGGTTCCAGGGTGCTGCAGCCCTGACCTTTTGCAGGTTATTGTTTTTAACTTGGAGGTTTTGTTGCTGTCTGTGCCTTTCTCTGACCTGTCTGGTGTTTTGTGAGTGACATCTAAATGGAGAGTTTGGCTCTTGGCAGTGCTCTGTAACTCGGGTTATTCAGCCGGGCTGAGGGGCCAGGAAAATCAGGGATGAGACCCTTGGAAAAGGGCTTGTTCACAGCTCTTAGAGTGCCCTCCACACTCACTTTTGTTGTAATTTTATCCCAGATTGACTTCAGAAGAGTCACACCCAAGATACAGGGGCATACCTGGCAGCTGAGTCAGGTGCACCAGCCTATTGACTGAGTTTCAGTTGTGCAAATTAAAAAAAAAAAAAAAAACAAAAACAACAAAACCCAAACCAAACCAACAAAAAACCCCAACCAAACCAAACAAAACAAAACAAAAGCTGCTGTATAGAAGTCAAGCTTCCGAATTATCATCCATGGGGTGAGGAGTCAGCTAGAGAAAATTCAGCAGAAGAATAATATTTCTTATTGTTTTTAATAAAAAAATCAAGGACTAACTATGAGGCAACAAAATAATTAGAAAGAAAAGTCCCTTGGTGTAATGATTTGGCTTCAGATATAAAATGATCAATGCCATATCTGAAGTAACTGAATTTCTTCATGCAAAGGTACATTACAATAATTATTTTCATGCATGTGATGAAAGCCAGCCCACATCAGCACTACCTCTTTCTCTTCTTGTGCTTGTGGCACCACTAGAATCATGTAATCTTGCTGCAGTAACAAAACATCTTTGAAATAAGTTTTTCCACGTTTCTGAACAGAGGGCCAAAACCTGAGAGGAAATAAGGAGCTTTTTCAGCGTTGGGTTTTTGTTGCTGTGTAATATCCTGACTTTCTTTAGGCTATTATCCCAGTTTAAAGAATTGGTGGACATCATTTATAACTATTCATTATGTTTTTGGGCGAACATGTTCTTATGCAAACAATTCAACTTACTAATTAGCAATATAATACACTTACTTTTTTTGCCTGAAAGTAAACCAGTGAGTATGTCAGAGCATCCTGTCAAGGTCTGATGTTGAAGCCTTGCCTGGGTATATTCAGGACAATTAATAGCAACCAGCACTAAGTATAGCTACAAAACTGACTTATTTTATTTCCCTCTGATAACATCCTGTTAGAAAACTCGATTTCCTGGATACTCTGGGATTTGGCTGTTCCACCAAGCAGTTATGCTCAGGTCAATATGTAGCACACATAAGCTCAGGTTTTATGGCCATTTTGTTTACATGTTCTCCTAAACCCAGACCAACCCTCAGGCCTGTTGTTTGCCCATGTTCTGCATCCCTGGCCTGTCTCTTCCCTTTGCCTCTACTTGGTGTTATTGTTTGAATTGTTTCTAAAGCTAAAGATTGCACAAACAACGCATCGGGGTGTGAGTAAGGGATGTGTCAGCCCTGATTATTCATCTCAGGGTATATTTACGTTGCTCAGCTGAGGACTCCTCAGCATCTCAGCTTACTCAGTGCAAAGCCCAGGCTGCAGGAGCTGTGTAGGGCACCCTGGCACTAGAAAGAACACACACCATATGATTTGTCTTGTAGGAAGTGTTTTCTTATCTATCACCTAAAGCAAACACAGCCCAATAAGCAGTTTAATATTTAGAGCCTTGTAATCTCTAAACTGTGGTGTCTCTGGGCCAGGACCTCTTCAGTCTGTGTGAGGATTCTCACAAGGTCCTGATTCTCAAACTGAAAAAGGGGGAGTTTAGGTGAGAGATATAGAAGAAATTCCTCCCTGTGAGGGTAGTGAGGCCCTGGCACAGGTTGCCCAGAGAAGCTGTGGCTGCCCCATCCCTGGAAGTGTCCAAGGCCAGGTTGGACAGAGCTTGGAGCAACCTGGGCTAGTGGAAGGTGTCCCTGCCCATGGCAGGGGTTGGAATTGGATGGTCTTTAAGATCCCTTCCAACCCAAACCATTCCATGATTCATCACTGGGATTCCTGTGTACTACCCAGCACAAGTTATATAAGATATTACTACTAATATTTTCTTTTATGTAGGAATTTTCCAGGCTGATTCTGTGTGATGGCTCACGGGAGCTACATGTTTTTTACCATAATTTTCTTTGATCCTTTTTTTGGTGAAGGAAATTAAAAAAAAATGACTGTATCTTGATATCTGAAGCAGAGTGCAGATCTGAACTCTCGATTACAGCCTGTACAATATGAATACTTGATTAATAGTTACTGTAAGCACTCATAAGGAATTTTAGGCATCTGGTTTGAATAAATCACACAAGGATAAAGATATCTAAATTCAGCCTAATTTTCATCATCTTGGAAATACAGCCTTGAGGATGGAACCTGGCAACTGTGGGGATTGGTCTTTGGTATAAATATTCTCGCTGTCCTCTTTAAATTAATGACTTTTGCTACTGATGCCAAAGGACTCAGGATTTCCCCAGAACTTCCCATGCAATGGAATAGTAAAAGAATCAGGAAATTTGCATATAAGAATTAATTCTTATGAATCACTGGTGGTGTGTGGTTTGGGGCAGTTCAGCCCCCCCAGTTCACATCAGCCTGAACACGTGCATCCCACACTCTCACCACTGTTCTGCTGCACTGGGGTAAAATAAAAATGCAAATATTATTTCAAAGTGATCGATGTATTGTGCTGGCTGCTGCCTTCCTTCATTGTTGTTCTTTTCTTTTGGGAGCTCCACTCCCCTTCCTGGGCAGTTGTTACCTTAGATCAGGACATTGTGGATAGTTTGATACTGCACCTGGCAAAACCCCAGCTTGCTCTCTCTAATGGCAGGGCCTTTTTCCTTCCATCAAATGCAAGTTTTTCTGTTGAACGTTAAAAATTACACCAGTTCAACTTAGAGCAAACTAGTAATTTTTTTTTTCACCTATTCTGGGGCAGTAAATCCTCAGTAACTACAGAAATGAGTTCAGCACCAAGGCTGAGATTTTAATCTTAGTGAAAGAAATCGTCATATTCCTATTTCCTGAAGTGGAAACAGATTTTCTCTTATGATTTCCACCTCAGACCTGATGAGAGATTTTCTGAGAGGGAAAGGGCTTCTTGATACTAATTATTCTTGCTTGATTTCCCTCCACCCTCTTTTGCAAGCATAATATCCCTAACGAGGATTCAGTTTGCTTCTTGGATCAATTAGTCCACTGATTTGCTTTGCCTTTTCTTAGGTATGCCCACAAATTGAGGATCTTGCTCTTCAAAAGTTCTGCTTTTGGGTTGAGAGAGTTATTTACTTTTTTTCCAGATAATGTTTTGTTTGATGCTTTCCCTTTGTCCTACTTGTCTATTAACACCACAGACAGTTCTAGCTCACTTTTAGCGTGACATGCAACTTCCTCTTCATGCTTGCCTGCTCCTTTTGCTTTGCCATAGCAAGTTAAAGAGTTTCTGCTGTCTGTAAAACTACAGCGTGTTTCAAATACTTCACGGAAGAAGTAAAAGGAAATAAAATCCACCACTGTATTTTCTGTTGGCCTTATCATAAAATATCATTGAATGTATTTATACACGTATTTCTCTGAGTTTTCATTCCCATCCCTCGCGTTGCAGACACTGAGACGAGACACAGGATCTGCTCACCACGCTGAGACGAAAGGTCATGATCTAATTTCTTTGCATCAAGGCACAGGAGGAATATGTGACCAAGAATTACTCAGTAATTCTTGGGTTTGAATAAGCTGGTGGAGGATGTTTCACAGAGAGCCCTCAGCGTTTATGGAAAGAAGTCTGGTTTCGCACAGGATCGTTTCTTCCAAAGAGGGAGGAAAGACGACTAAAAAAACCCAAAAAAAAACCCCCAAAAAAACAAACCCAAAACCCCTCGGGGAGAGCGATGAGCGGAGATAATGTTCCTTTAATGGGTTAACTACAGTATTCGAAAACAGAGCTCTCGCCTTTAAAACGGTTGATTCAGTCAGGTCTTATTCAATAGATAAAAGCGGTTTAAGGACAGGTGCTAGTCCAGCAGACTCCTTTCAGCAGATGAAGTATCAAATGGTAAGTCATTTGCAAATGTTGCTTTCAATAGGTGAGAAATCCCTCACTACAGTAGGTGCTGCCCACGGCACAATGGGCGCTTAATGTCGGGTTGTAGGTGTAGGGAGCTTTTGCGCTGATTTTGTCTGTTTAGTATCTATCTCTGACTTTATAATTTACATCCCCCCCCGGTTATTTACTGGGCCGGGCAGGAGCAGTGTTGTTCCAATGGTTCAGAGAAATGAAATCTCCCGCGTGGGGCTGGAAATGTAATTTTCGGAGAAGCCGTATAACAGGCCAGGCTTGTTTAGAGCTACGAGAGTTTAACTCCGTTGACTTTCCTGCTTTGCTTTGCTATTTAGTTGTACTTGAGTGACTTCATTAAAAAGGAGGGCAGTTACTTAATCGTACAATCCAACCCACTGGTGTCATTTGCAGCTTCCTGTTCTATTCTTACTCAGAGAGGTGAACGCGAATTCTTTTTTAAACTTCCGGAGATTTCATCTGAACCAAAATCTCCTCGGGATTTCCTTCCCATCCTTTTCCCCGAAGCGATCACGTTGGAAAATGATGCTGTAAATGTAAATGTATTTCTGGTGAATGCCAGACGGGCCAGATTGTGCTCGGCACAGCCTTGGCAGGAGCTGGTTACCTTTGTTCGGTGGCTGTAATACAGTAACACCCAGAGGCCCGCTATGAATCCCTGGGAAAGGCAGGCATTGTGTTCCCAGCCTTCCCAAGGAGCTGGGCCCCGAATTAGCGAGCAAAACAAGGGGAAGAGCAACAGGGAGAGTTTTAGGATGCTGTTTCTACCGTGGAACAGATGCTGGTGCCTCCCAGCAGAGGTGGTATTTAGGAAGGAACTCAAAGGAGAGCGGTGTAGCATCTTGGCTGGTTCTTTTTAATCTGGGAAGTTCATTAATACATCAATATTTATTAAGTGATTAAGTGCTAGTACTGCCATTACACAGCCAGATATCAGGGTGTTGGTATCTGACATTTAACTTACACGTGGACTTGAAAAACTGGGACGCTGCTTTTCAGGCACGAGCTTTGAAAAAGAGGAAACCTTCTTTTAAGGAATTTATTTTCTGAGGAGAATTAATGGACTTCAGTTGTGCATGCAAAACTCTTTTATCCCCCTGTCGTGCCAATATAACACCAGACAGGATTTTGATTCCCACTCTGTGCAGTAAACCCCAGTTTTCTCCCCATCCCACTGCAGTACATCTCTTTTGGTATCTGTCCTTTTGCCACCTGGCTGAGGCTGTGGGCAGGTATGTGCTGATTAGTTCTACCTGATGGTTCAATAACAATGGAATTTCACTTGCTTTTCCCTTGGTTGGGTGCTCTCTCCCCTCTGCCAAGTCATAAATTTTGCATAAAAACCCCAAGGGATTAATCATCACTATGATGAATGAATCCAGAAATTATTAAGGAATTTCAGCAGCTCTGCCAAAAATGGTCTGTAGGTTCTGAGCTTGTCAATAAGGGGAAGGAGGGCGTTAAACACTTGGGTTTCATGAGCTCCCCTCCTCAGGTGCCCCTCAAGTGTCGGGGCATTTGCAAAGTTTAACAACACTGAGGCATTTTGGGAGAGGAAAATGAAATTCCTGATCATGTGTAAGGAAAGACTTTTTTAAGAGAAAAAAATGTAGTTTCTTAAGTAATTACTTGTAAAAGGATATAATTGTACAAATACACGTAGAGTTATACAACGATATGCTTAAATACACATTTTTTTTGGAACAGTGAGGCAAAACCATAATTCTAACCTGTCTGATTTTGTAGCTAAACATACCCTGTGCTCTGGTGTGGTGCTCCCTCTGAACACCTGAGAGGAGCAGCATCATTAAAAACACCATTTCCATCCTCTGTCCTGTGTTGTACAACTGCTTTATTTTTAGAAGACATTTAGTGCTCTGCATGATCACACTTTGAATCTTCCCCAGCATCATTCTGTGTTGCTCTGGCAATGAAAAAGTTGCATGCAATTATCACAGAAATCACATATTTTAAGGGTGGCCTGGCGACAAATAATACTCAAGCCCTTTGAGGACAACTTTATCTTCACATAAATATTGAATAATATCGTGTAAAAAAGTTTAGGGTGCACATGGGGAGTGAGAGTCCAGGACGGCCTCGTGTTTATTTAATTAATTTTTCTGTGGGCTTGAAAAAAATCTCAGCGAACGCTTTTCTCTAATCATTCGAAATATTATTGCTTGTTTTGTAGGTGTTTAAATGTTATCGAGAATGCCCGTAAATAGAAGGAGGAGGAGGGAGGGGGTATCTATTTGTAAGATGAGAAAAGGAACCACTGCCTATTGTTTGACCTGAACAGCTCCCTGATTGACTGGGAGCAGGAATATCTCCATGGGAACAGATGAATGTCTGGTTTTCATGTGGTGAAATCCCCAATCGAGCTCACAGTGGCTTCACTAACGTGCCACTCTAAATTGGTTGTTTGCATGCTGCTTCTTACCTTTCGCTAAACTAAACAAGAATATCCTTCCAAAGTTACCGTCTGCCGAACGCTAATAATGAAATAAAAATGCACAACAAATAACGATGGAAATTAACGGGTTTGTTGTTTCGTGCTGTTGTTGGTTTGGGGTTTTTTTATCATTTATTTTGTTTTTTAAGAAGAGCAGACAAAATAATGAAATGAGATTAAGCATTTAGCACGGAGCAGTCTTTTCCCCGTGCTCCCTTTTGCAGATTTGGGGGATAGGGGGGGTCTTGTGATGCCTCCTCACGACACGAGAATGCTGTTAGTTTGGGGGAATTTGGAGAACTCCCGAATCCATTGTGTCCACGGGTTTGCTCCAGCCGTTTACGATGGTCTGTTTTCCCTGTTTTCAATGTCGGTTGACTTCAACACTGCTGTATCTAAAAATAATTTAAATATATCAGAGGCAACAAAAGAACCACAGTTAATGTAAAAAATAAAAAATTAACGATCCAGGTTGGATGAAGGAGTGATTCCTAAATATTAAAGCCCCAGTGGTCTTATCTGGACCAGCTGCTTATAATGTCTGTGAGGAATGTGGCACATCAAGTGTGTGAACACTGCAGCTATTGTATCCTAACAGGCTGATTGAACCCTGGATAATTGGCATGTAACCTTCTCTATTAATAGTGCAGACAGATATGTGAATTAGCTGAATGCCTCAGACATATGCCATGCATTAACCAAAAGGGCTTACAATTCTCATAACAACTTGGCTAACTATTACACCAGTAATTATTCTTTAGAACTTGATAATATTAGAGAAAAATCAATAAATAATTTGTAGTTTCAGGTCAGATTATGAATAATCAGTTGCACTGTAACACAATCGCCAAAGGTTGGGTTGTAAGGAAGATTCGGGACTGATAGTGGGGCACTTTGATGTTTTTAAAGGGGTCAGAGTGTGATTCTCTGTCTTTGTTTAGCTCTTGTAACTTGAAGGAATCGATAGGCATGTGAAACATTTAGAATAATTTCAGGATTGCTGTTCTTTCTGTTGTACAGGAGATGTACAGTCGGGGCCGTTGTCTTTGGAAAGACAATGAATTATTTTCCTTTGTGAAATACGATATCATGGGATAAATTTGACTTCTTAAGTATTTTTTCATTACATTGTCTTACTGTTGTGAACTTCTTATCCTTCCATTTCAGTTGTTTGTCTAGAATGAAATAGCAAAACCACCTTTTACTTTTTAATTAGGTTGTTCTTTTCCTTAAGTGATAGAGTGTATGATTCAGCTCTGAGTGATCTTGAAAGAATGCAGCATTACAACACTGTAAGGGCAGAGAAATATCAACTACAGGCAGAGAGTATTTAAATCCGGGAGCCCCTAGAGCTGCACAACCTGTCTGAGTAAGTTTGGAGTAACAGGCTGGCCCGACAGAGTTATGGGGCTTTTTGTTATTTGAGAACCTTTTGCAAAGAACTTTTCTTTAGAAAACCTTTTTACAATTTAGTGGAAAATAATCGGATATTTTAGGACAGAGATTCAAGTTTGGATGTTCCAACATTTACAACAATTGTGCTGTTGTTTTGCAAATGCTTCAGTCATTTAAATGCTTCTCTTAGTAATCCACCTCAAGTCAAGTCGGAATCAAACAAACACAGACAGTGTTTTAAACAGCTACAAACATTACACAAATAGACACTCTTTAATTTCTGAGTTAGTTTTATTTATATTTGCTGTATCCCACAGAGGATGAGTTCAAAAAAAGGTTCAAAATGAGTTCAAAAAAGTGTTTAGAAGGTGTTATGATTTTAAGGCCAGAACCCAAAGAGCTTCCTAATAAAACTCCAGCCCCTAATCTCATATTATTCTGTGGCATTAATCTCCCTTCATGCAGAAGCTGAAATATCTCCATTGCCCTTGTCTGATTGTCTCCTGCACTGAGCTTCCCATCATCAGCCTACAAAGGTAACACTTTCTTCCACCTGCTGCACCTCTTCTCTAATTACCTGCCTTCTCCCTTAGGATCCTGCTGGAATCTCCTCTCCATGGGCTTTTCAGCCACAAGATAAATTAGATCACAACTCATCTTTCAGGTTTAAGATGAACTTCCTTCTCTTAGGCCCCCAGCCACTAAACCCCTGCACAATCTCAGCTCCTGCCAGTGTCAGAGAAAGCCCCTGGACCAGGAATGTGCCCAGGGATGTGATTTACACCGGGCAATGGCCAGTGGGTGTGATACACATCGAGTCTAGACAAACCTAAAATCAGATCCTTGGGCTGAACCCGGGTGGTTTGGTCTTGCTCATGCCAGTCCAACAGTGTCTGTGAGGAAACAGGCAGCACAAACACTGTAAAACCACCTTGGCAGCAGAGTTATAAAAACAAGGAGCCAGCCTGGGAAAGGTTGAAATAAGCCCTTTTGTGTGTGTGAATTTTGCTGCTTGGTATTGTCCTTTCCTGTCCTCCCCATAGAAAGATTAGGAAAAAGAAAAGTCTAACTTCCCACAGTCTCTAGAACAAGATCTGAACCCAGAGCTCAGCTCCCAATTTTGAGAAGAATCAAGTTTGGATTGGTCTCTGCACTGAGTCCTGTCCCTGCTGGTGTTGGTGGAGGCCCAGCTGGGGCTGCTTTACAACCACCTCATGTCCTGTGGCCAGCAGGACCCCCCAAATCCACGTGGTGGAAGCCCTGCTGCCTTTGCTGCTTCCTTTGGGAGCTCTCGGGGCTCAGGAGAACAAAGCACAAGGAGCAACCCTAATTCCTGCACCCTTTACCCTCCCAAACAGAGGTCATGCCGTTTCTGGAGGTGACTTCATGGGGTTTGAATCTCTGCCAAACATGGCAGTTGCAGCCCCAATGTATAATTCCAATTCAGTGGGTTGCCATCTGGTTCAAAAGGCATTTTATTCTGATTTGTTGGGAAGTCAGAACAATTTGGTACGGTCCTTCACTAGCTCTTGTGACCATAATAATAATTTATATAAAGATTTTTTTTTTCTATATATCCTGGCAGATTTTGGGGGAGTGCATGTCTAAGAAGACTTTAAATTCTGCTTGCTTGAACTCAAATAGGTTTTTTTTGTTTGATACCTATTTATACTTTCATATGTCTAAACTTTATACTTTCATGTGTCTAAACTCTGCCATCTATTAAATGTATATAAACTTGTTTTTCGAGAAACATATATTAAAATGTACATTCATTTCCATCCTGTCTCCATCTACACTAAATATATAATATATATAATACTATTTATATATATATAAATATATATAAATATAATTATATTTATATAAATATAAACCCCTGAATTTATGTCTTTCTCTGGGAAGATGCATAAAACAGATCCACTGCTTCAGAAGTTCTCTGGCTGTAGCCATTTGTCATATTTTCCTCAGTGGCAGAGGTGCCACAGTCAGCAGCCAGGAAAAGACCAGGAGAGACTGGCAGATAGATGCCCTTAACTGGGATCAGTACAAAAAACTTCAGGAGCTTATGCAATAAACCACTTTGAAGTAAAATGCAGAATTGGATTTCACAAGCCACCATCACTGTTTGTCACTTTGGGGAGGGGAAGACCCGTGTCCCCCCTGTGCTGTATTTAAAGTGTTCACAGAGGAACAGGACTTGAATGAGCTGAGTTCAGAGCAGGCTTTAAAGATCACACTGCCCCTGAGCAAATTACTTCAAAGCCCCCTTGCTTAAGCAAAAAAAAAAATAAAATAAGAAAGCCCAAGAAATAAGCTGGTTGATTTTGTGTGTCAGAAGGACACAGTGAACTGAGAATTTGGGTTTTTTGGAGCTCCAGCAGGGCTGGAATTCACACCTGTGGAGGGGTCTGAGCAGGACACCTGAGGCTCTCACACCTGCCCTGGGGATGCTCCTGGCACCAGAGCAGGGACAGACAGGTGAGTGTGGATCTGCTCTGCCTGCTGGGCACGGGTGGAAAATCAACCCCGTGGGTGAGGTTTCTCTAGATGAGAACCCGTGTTGGGACTCAGTGTCACAAAAGGTGTTTCTCTCAAGGTGTATCAAGTCTGTGCTGCCTTTCACCCCACCAACATCAGTGATTGCCAAACTGCATCTCAATTTTGGCTGTCCTGTCGTACCTATTCTGACATGATCAGATTTATTGTCATATTTGATTATTAAATCAAAGTGGGTATTGTCATTTGGGGGTGTGAACGACTGGTTAAGTGTTGACTGGTGGAAGGTGTCCCTGCCCTTGGCAGGGGGTTGGGACAAGGTCTTTTCTATCCCAAGCCATTCTGGGACTCCATGACTTCTGAGACAAGAAGCCTTTACTTCTCAGACAAGGGAATGTTTGCTTTTGGTTTTGTTTGGGAGGGCTGGGTCTGCCAGGCTGGGATGGCCTG
The DNA here is from genome assembly GCF_003984885.1 of Neopelma chrysocephalum. Classification (NCBI taxonomy): domain Eukaryota; kingdom Metazoa; phylum Chordata; class Aves; order Passeriformes; family Pipridae; genus Neopelma; species Neopelma chrysocephalum. Next base: position 6,414,485 of record NW_020897781.1, read on the forward strand.
ATGGGATTCCTCAGTTTGGAATTGATGGAACTTTCTTGTGTGGTGGGTGAGGAAGCATTTGACTGAGGGTCTTGCAAAGCAAGGAGCTGCTCAACCAAAAGTTTTTGGCATTTATTCATCAAAGTAGGAAAATATGTTTCTGTTTTGGTCCTTAATGCCCACCCACCATCACATTTTTCTCCTCTGCTCCTGAGAAGGATTAGGTGAGGGGAACAGGAATCTGTCTTTGATTTAGAGTCCTTAGGCATGGTTTTCCCTCTCTTTAAAGTACTGAGCAGTGATTTTCAGCTTTTCTTAATCCTGAGAACACCTAACCTTGAGGGAAAGAAGTCCAAATCATGTAAAAGTTAAAATAAACTTTGGACATACCTCCTATTTATTTTTTACAATATTCTATCTTTTTTTCACACTCATAGGGAAGATTTGCTTTGTTTCATTCGGCAGCAGCTTCGTGACCTGCCTTCTTGATGTTTAAAGGAGCAGAAGTGTGTGGGCCTGTGGCTTGAGTAAAAATGGAACTGATGCTACTGAAAGTGCCTGCTTGGGTAATGCAGATGGGTTATCCAGGTGGAAAGGGTTATTAATGCAGATTTGGCTTCTGCATTTAATCCAGATGGCCACTGCAATTAACCACAATGCAGAGTAAATGTTTCAATTCGATGTTGCCATAGAAAAAAGCACAAGCTTGCACAAGCTGTGGATCTGTCCCAGTCCAGCTAAAAAGGTGGTGAGCTACTGGTGGCAAAATGCTTGCAGTGCACAGGGAAACTTTGTGAACTAACTGGAGAGTGGGAGAGAACTTGTGTCCAAGGTGAGGGTTGAGGAACATTCACTGTTCAGTGAGAAGGGACCAGAATAACCCACAGCTTTTGGCTTAGGCTCCTGCTCAGGATGGAGAGCAACATATTTTGAGGTTCCAACTTGGATTCCTCCGGGATGGAACAGTGCTCAGAAGCAGCCAGGGGGCTGGACCCACATGAAAAGTCAGCATTAGGACATATGTGTAGAGTGGCAGGATCCAGTTAGTTCAGTGGACAGGAGCTACATCATATCCAATTTCCTCCTAAAAATGAGGAACCATAACAATGAGGGATAATTGTCTTTGTAATTCAGCATCAAAATCAGGAGGGAGACCAGGAATTCTTACTATTAGCTTCTTAGAGTAGAAATCCCGATGTTAATGGAGATTAAGAAATGTATTGATTTGTCACAGGCCATAAGGTTTCCTGTGTGCCTGACTTTCCTTAATTCCCCTGGGTTTGATAACATTGACTTAATCTATTTAAGGACCTATGATGAAGGATAAAACATCACCATCTGCTAATGCAAACATTTATAAGTTACAAAAAACCCATCCACTTAAGATAGAGAATAAAATCTTCATGGACCTGTCTAACATGGTGAAAGAAACAAAATAATTCAGAGTTCTTTTCAAGCTTATACAAGAACAGTTGGGGAAGAAGATGAATGGGGAGAGAGCATCTCCTTGGTTACAGATTTTAGGTTTATGATGAAATGATACAACTTGGTAGACAACAAGATGTAGTGTATTTCAAATATGTTTAAGATGCCTTTGTCAGCGGGTATTGTTGAAGTCTGAGTTCCCCACTCAGTCCCAGACAGACAGACAGACAGACACAAGCTGTACCCACCTTTCCTCACAGACACCGTGAGTCACAGAGCTTGTCTTCCTCCACAGAGCAGCATTTTGTAGACTGACAAAAAAGTGAATCACTAGACAGCTTGGTTTCATCAGAGATAAGATTCTGGACCCTCAGACTTATGATCTGGTCTGGTGCATTTCAAAAATGCACATTTTTGATGTATTTTTGGTAACATCTGCCACAAAAATTCCTGCAGATCCCAATAAACAAGTGAATCCTCAGTCCCTGTTGGTACCAATGTGATGGCTGGGGAACATCTAACAACTGTTGCTGCAAGCATTTGGGAATACTCTCCTGCAGCCAAAATTAGCAGGCATGCAGCTTTCCCAAGCCCACCTGAACTGGTGGTTTGAGCTCAGGCTCTGTCCTGTCTCAGACTGGGCACTCTAAGCAGGGACTGATGTCCTTCCAGCTGTGGGGCAGGGATGGCCCATCACAGCCACCCCACTCTGAGCTGGTGTTCCTGAGCTACCTGTGCCTTGCTGAGGTGCCTGAGCTACCTGTGCCTTGCTCTCCCCTGCCTTGCTGGGAAGGGGGACCTGGGGGACAGCAACAAACTGGAGGCAGGAACTTCTTAAACTGCTGCAGCTCTGTCTGCCTTGAGCATCACCCAGAGCCCATGTCTCCACTGCACTGAGGGCAGGATTGCAGGCTGGGTTAGAGCCAACCCTCTCTTAAATGAGGTAACTGAGGCACTGGTAACTGTAAGGAGCTGAAAGTTGGGAAATCTGGACTCGAGCTACTTGTGCACCTGAGCTGGAGTTTCTGTTAGGGCCCATCTCCGTGTCCCATTGTGTTGGGATTAAAATACATGGAATACATGGATTAAAATACACCGTAAGCAAACTGCAATTTAGCACTGCACTCAGGCCAGCCTGATGGCTGACTGGAATGAGAAAGAACACACTGTGAGACTGGTTTGGCTGCTACATCAGGCTGCACGTTTGTTTAACTGTTTGGTTCAAATGTCCCCACTTTTGTGAACCCAGTGTTATTTGCATTTTCTGACTCCCACTTTCATAAACAAATATGCAAACAGAGCAATATTGCCCACCTGTAACAGAGCCATGGAGCCCCAAAATGGTTTTGATTGGAAGGCAACCTAAAGATCATCTCATTCCAATGCCCTGACATGGGCAGGGACACCTTCCACCAGGCCAGGTTCTGATAATACTAATAATAGTTCTAAATAATACTAATAATACTTCTGAGACTCCTATGTGTGGCTTTCTGGATCCAGCCACTTTAGATCCTGCTCCAGAAGCTGTTTTATGTGTAGCCCATGAGCTGCAGGTAGGAATTGTTTACATTGATAACCATGATTAACATCACACTTCACTATAAATCAGTGTGTGTGAAGGCACACTGAATTTATTTGGCATGTTAGTGAAAGACCCTAGTGAACCCCTGATTTTTGAAGCTACTGTTTTTAATAAAATAAATGTTTCTATCAAAAGAAGACACGTTGCAGTGTATTCCCTTAGGCTTGTGGTGATACTAGTATTCCATCTTTTCCCTCATCTCTCAGTCCACACAGGGCAGAGTCTCCAAATCACTGAGGCCAAGGAGAGTTTTTCTTTTGGTTCCAGTGAGGGTGGATCAGACACAGGGAAAGCTGCACACGAGATCCTGGGAAAGGGCAATGTATCCAAATGAGAGGTTTGTTAATGTAATGTAGACATAAAACCCAGATTTCAGCCGTTCACCAGCAGCAGCCTGGGGTGTAACTGCAGGAATTCTTGATACCTTTGCTTCCTGTGCCTCTTAAACACACAGTGAGCAGGAGGGAAATGGGTCGTGATAATTAACTGGTTAAAATAAGAGCGAAGAAATCCAGTCTCACCAGGGTTCAGCAGGTATTGGATGGTGCACAGAGCTCGTGCTGCTTCTGTGGGAAGAAATGAAATTCAGCTGCAGAAAATAACCATCCCCTAATTCAGTATGGACTGGCTCCTCCCCTTATAGGTGTTGACAGAGCTGGGGGGATTCAGGGCACAGTTTGATGATATCTTTGCTTCAGGGAAGAAATTTCCCTTAAAGGGTAATTTGGGTGATCTGGGTTACAACACAATCTTATGGATCTTATAGACATTTTAATCTATATAAATGAGGCTGGTGAAGTCTGGCCATCGCAGGAAAGAGGGGAGGGGGTGGAAAAGGAGTAGGAATGTCTTGCCAATGCCTCTGCTGAAGAAAACATACAGATAACCCTCTACATCAAATATACTGATATGCAAATTTAATATCTTATATATGTCATTTAACATGGGCAAGTTGTTTGGGTTTTGTTCATTTGGGATAAATAAATTATTTTATTTTGACAGAAGGAGAATTTTAATGTGATATTATGTTATCTTATTTAAGAGAAAGATTAACATATTATAGTCTAAGAACATGGGCAACCCTTCCCTTGGGTTTGGAGGAAAAATAACTTCATTGCTGTTTCCATATCTACAAAGCTGAAGATTTGGTAAAAGACAAGTCCATGACAGGGGGAAAAAAAAGGGAGTGAGCACACATGGGAAGGCTTCCTTTGAGTAAATATTAAGGAAGTCCAAGAAAAAGAGGAAAAAATATCAAAATGGCATTCAGGAGGTGAAACCATAAAGATAATTTCGGATTGGGAAGGGGTTGTCAGCTGGAGGGATGCAGGAGCAGTGGCTCCCGGGCAGTGTTTCTCACACAGTGTATAAAGGGTGCTCTCCCCAAATGTTTTTTTAATCAGTCCATTTTTAAACAATGTGAGCTGACAGCAGCCCTTTAATATGCATGGCCAAGGCTTTCTGAATTGTGAGGAGAAAGGACGAGCAGATTTCCCTGAATTTAGGAGCGTGGTCTGGAATTTCATAGGTGGAGAGAAAAGGCTGCCTGGCTTTGAAGTTTTCTGCTTTATATGCTAAACAGTGCTGTTGACTGATTTACTGCAATTTCACATTCAGGGGGTGGGGAAAAAGGAAAGCCATGACTTTTTGTTGAGTGTGATGAGGAATTATTGACAGATAGGGATACAAGTTCCACTTGCTTGCAAATTTGCTTTCAAACACAACAAGTTAACACAAGCAAGGGCTTGTAACAGTGCAATGCAACATTTGGGAAAGACCTGCCACATCTGGCAAGCTGAAAACATTACCTGGTTTTCCATAGGGCTTAAGAAAGCCTGTGCCATTGAGGCAAATGCAGAGTTTGCAGGCAGCATAAACATATTTTTTGTTTTGCTGCAAATGCTTAGTGTACCACAGAAAAGCCCTTTTACCCTGTCTTTCTCCTGAATGTTTCAGATTCCTGGAATATTTTGTCTCCATTAGAACATTTAACCAGCCTGATTATGCGTCAGTGGCAGGGACCCATCCTCAGCAATAAATTCATATTCATGGGGTGAAATGAACTGGAGCATACGTGGAGTTCCAAGACCAGAAAACCTTTGTAACAAAGAAATTCCTGCTAAGAAGTGACCTACTGAATTGTGTTCTCAACACTTTGGTTAGAAATTATATCTTCCCATGATTCAGGAATAAATGCCAGTGAATGTGGCAATACCCAGGCACGTTGTACAGTCTCATGTCAGCATGTGCAGTTTTTAGAGTGGATTAAAAAAAAAAAAAAGAAAAAGAAAAAAGCAGTGATATGGAGCCACGAGCAAAAAAAATTCAATAGAGGTTTTGTTTTAGTGCCTCTGAAAGGAAACTGTCTCCTCTAGGAGAACACTTCTTCCTCGATAGCATATCATTAGTTACTTCTTTACATGCTCTGGAAAGATGTTTCTTTGAATCTTTATGTGTGGAAAGAGGCAGAAAAGGGTGGAGGATAAAAGAGGCTGCTAAATATAGCAGGAGCATCTGAATGCACAAACGCGGCACGTACTTGTCTGCAAAATGGGTAACAAAGGGAAACATGCCTTAGCACATCAAAATATTACTTTTTGTTAGAGTGTATTTATGTTCTGTAATGACATTTCTACTGGGAAGGAAATTCTTCTCCTCTGGCAACAACCAATAGGACAAATTTCATTCACTTAATTCCCCAAAGTGGAATTTGCTCCCGTTCAGTCCCGTTTAACCCAACCCTTGTGTGCCTTCGTTTCCTGTCTGTCAATTATCCTCCTTGAATTCTCAGGCATGTTATTAAGTCATTTATATGTTTTTTAAAGCACTTGGATATCTCATAAAAATGATTGCATAAAAGTGCATTTATATTAGTACACCTTCATAAACCCAAATCATGCCAGGCACAATTAAACTCTTTTTTATGTCCCACCATGCAAATCTTCCTGTAGAGCTTGAAGTTTAACTTTCAAAGCTCAGCTGAGTTTATTCAACTGATTACTATCTAATCCACCCACCCATCATCCCACACTCCCTCAAAAAATGTTAAAATCCTGCCCAGAGTGATATTTTTATTTTTAAACTTGAATGTCTAAGCATTCCTCACAGATGTGAGAAAACTTGAGGCTTAATCATTACAGCAAACCCATGCTGGCATTAGACAGGACACCGTCCTTCACAAAAAATCTAGATTTTCGTGAATAATTGGCTGGTATCTCCCAGTACAAAGGCACATTTGAATACCTGGCAGTCCTACAGCAAATAATGCACATTTTACTTGTTTGTTACACCGGGAAACAGGAGTCACCGTCCTCTCTTCCTGCTCCAGCTCCAGCTGCTGCAGCGCTTTGGGTCATTTCCCAACTTCCCAAAATTGTTGCACCCAAAGGAGAGTTTGTTTGGACAATTGTTTGTGGGTTAAAATAAATGGCAAAACGGGGCTCTGTGATTTGGCCTGTGGTGAAGGAGGGGGCAGAGGCACAGGAGAGAGGTTGAGGGAGTACAAGGTGTGTGTGCCGTGTCTTGTTGGTTCTCTCTGACCCTCCTGGCACCTGCTCTTCCCTTCGCTGCCTTCACCAGCTTCTCCCTCTCAGGGCAGCAACATTTGGCTCTCATTTGACTCGTAATTGTCCAAATCCACGTCCAGTGCCTTTTGCTTGCTCAGTGCTTAAAAGAGAATTCCTGACAGAGAGTAAATTTCTGGTTGGAACACCAGTCTTACCAAAAAACAGACTTTCTTGGCAGTGAGGGAAGGGCTGGCATATTCCTGCTGGAGGTCACACTAGAATCTGTTGGAGGCTTTGCTGTGCAGTAGCAAAGCTGTTCTGTAGGAAATATTTTATTGCATTGAACTGTTTAATTCCCTGGGCTGGTGTAAACAAGTATAACTTGTTGGTACTCAGTGAAGCCATGAATATTTATGTCTGCAGAGTATCTCCTCCATTATTTTTTAATCTAACCACATTAATAATTTTAATTAACCATCAGTACTTGACACTCTATAGGAAATCTGACTGATTTTGCAAAGACACAGACTCAGTGTCTGTCAGACTGAGGTGCTGCACTGATATCAAGGCTGGTACCGATGTGGGAGGTCTTAGTTATCCCTGTGACATTTTGGGGAACAACCAGAACCGTGTTTGTTGTGCTCAGCACAGACCTGCATTATCACGACAAGCCATGGGAGCTGATCAGGTCTGGCCAGAAGGAATCAGCAATTTGGTCTGTCTAGAAGATTTCAGAGCCTGCAAGGTGAACACAGAGAACTCTGGAGGCAGCTCAGGGCTCCTGAGCACCCCGACACCTCTGGAGCTTTGTGGTGTGTGAGATCCAAAGAATCCTGTGGGGTTTTAGCATGAGGAAAGAATGATTCCCAAACAAATCAGTCCAGGAGGAATTCTTTAGGGCAGTTTAGTGGAGAATCCTCCTGACAAAGCCCCTCCTGAGACAAAACACCCATTTTTATGCGTTGAGGCAGCTGTTGGGTCACACTATCCATCTCTGGGTCCATAAAAGTCTGATCTATTTATATGAAAAGGGCTAATTTGCTCAGGCTGGGGAGAGGGAAACCTCTTCCCAATGATCAATACTCTGTTATTTGTAGCAGCATTGACTGGGTTATCATTAGGCTTCAGATACTGCACACACGGGTGTATCAGAAGGAGATTAATCACATCTGATTATGGACAATTTTAGGATCAGTTCCAATAAACCCAATTACAGTGTTTCCTAACTAATAAGACCTCCTTGAACTCTCAGGATGCAGATTCACATGGTGCTGAGCACCTCTGCCCAGAGAGGGAAGAGCCCCTGTTAAATCCTGAAATCTGGGAAAATCAGGCCTGCCAGGAGTTAATTATGGGGGATTAACGGCCCTATATGAAAAATAACAGATGTGACTGAACAGTAAGTTTGCAAGCAGCACTATGACCAATCAATATAAAGCTGTTTTTCTGTGTTTAGAGAGATATTATGCACCAAACATGGCAGGAAGATTAAAAAAAGCAAAACTCTTCCTACTTGAAAACATGTTTGAAATGCTGGCAGTATGCAAAACACACAATTATGAACACAGCATGCTACAACTGCTGGGGGAACTTCTCACTCTACAAGGGGATTTTGTAAAAGGTTGGCTTATTTTCACAGTTTATTTTCACTCCAGCTAGACCTAAGTGAAGCACAGGTAACAGAACTGCCTGAAATAGTTACTTAGTTGGCAAAGCGTATTTTAAAGTCCATTTTAAATCTATATACTGGAGTGATTAATCTAAGCTGGAAAGGATGGGAAAAAATAAACATTATGATAAGCAGATATGATATCAGGAGCTGGCTGTGCTTGAAGTTTCTCTTGATTATTGCAGCTAATGCTCAAGACAGACAGGAACTGCAAACAAATAAATACGTTCTGTTAATATTTGCTGAAATTTTTGAACACATTCCCTTTGGCTCTGCTCGTATCCCTTCTCCCTTTTGCTTTCTGGGAACATATGTGTGGCTGAGTTAGAGAACAAATGTTTGGAGAAGAAGTTCAAAGTTTCTAAAACTGGCACACATTAATATTTGTGTCAGAGATTTGTGCACTTTAACCCCAGCTCCGAATTCCTGCTCAGGTAAAACCCTGCCTGCACCACAGCCAAGGGGGAATTGGATGGGGACAAAACTTCTCCCATTGTCCTGTTTTTTTGTGCATATTTGGTTTTAATCCTTTCCCAAAATCTAGAAAAAAATCAATGAAATCAGTCCCTTCAGATTTTAAAGGACTTTTGATGAAGCTCCCAGGCAGCAAACAGGTTTTATGTGATTTTGTCCCAGTACTGCAAACTCAAGGATTCAAAATTTTTGAGTCAGACCCTGCAGAATTGTATTTCAAATTACATTTAATTTATTATTAATTTATTAATAATTGTATTTAAAATTATATTAATTGTATTTGAAATTATATTTAAAATTACAAATTTTGAATCTTTCAAGTTGCCTTTTTGTATCTTGAACCTACATTGTTCATATTTTCCACCCGCCCTGGTGATTTAGTGGCATAACTGCCAACTGCATTTCAAATATCAGATGCTGCAGATTATGATCATTTGGCAAAAATCTTAATTTTCTGATGCGAGTTTTCCAAAACACTTTAGTAAATCCTGACGAACCAGCAAATGAAAACATTGCAGGAAAACTTGACTCCGGATGGACATTTTGCCAACAAACAGGGAGTTTCAGCTGAATTTATGTTTATACTTGAGGATATTCTCTGTGCTGGAGCTGGGAGGTGTGATGTGAAACCTCCTAAAGGAGTGTCAATATATCCATGTAGCCTGGTAAATGCTCTGGATTTTATGCCACCTTAGCTTGGTTATTTACTTGAGGAACCTAATATTTATATTTATCTTTATATTTATCTTTATATTTATCTTTATATTTATCTTTATATTTATCTTTATCTTTATATTTATATTTATATTTATATATTTATATGCGACAGTCTCTGAGCTGAGTTCTTATGGTGCCAGATCATAACACACTCTATTGTTGCAGGTTTGTTTTTAGAGCAGAGTCATGGAATGGTTTGGGTTGAAGGGACCTTAAAGACCACCCAGTGCCACCCCCTGCCATGGGCAGGGACACCTTCCACCAGCCCAGGTTGCTCCAAGCCCCATCCAACCTGACCTTGGACACTTCCAGGGATCCAGGGGCAGCCACAGCTTCAAGTTCAGGCTGCCTGGAGTTTTTATCTGCTTCTGTGTTGGGGAATGACCATGGAAAGTTTGGAAAGCCTTGTGATGGGGACTGGATTAGTGCAGCCCATCCACAGGGGAAACCAGAGCAGATCCAGTGGGGATAGCTGGAACTTTGCATAGCCTTGAGCAGATCTTTGCTGATTCAGGAGAATCAATTATAAAACCCTTCCAGCCGAGTAGATGCCTCTTGCAGTCATTCAGAAGGTCATAAAGCTCCTGATTAAGCTGATTCCTGCTTATGATAAACCAGACACAGGTTTCAGGTGTGTTCCAAAAGGCCAAATTCTGGCTTGTGAGAATAAACCCCGTTGCTACGAGGAGCTCCAATTCTGTGACTGAAAAACAACAGATCAGCCATTAAGTTGCTCAGCTGTTTGTTAAAAACATTAATGAAATGTTTTCCTCAGGAGCAGGAAAAAACAAAGCAAGCAAACAAAAACCACACCACAATTTCCCTGAGTTTCAGAGCTATTATGGCCCTTGATTCATGAGTTTTAGCAGGTTCTGGAACAATGTCAGAAGAAAAATCTTGCTGTTACAGCGTAAGAATACTGAAGTATCCTGAAGTTCTTTTTCAGAGGATTTAATATTTTATTTTGTGCCTTTACGACACCAATGGGCTGCATTATTTGCAATTTGCAGACTCACAAAACTGTAAAACACAGTGTGCTTACATTTTGGAATTAAAAACCATTTTCACAAATAAATCTAAGCAGATTGGAAATAATACAAAAATCTGTTCGTCTGACTGGAAGAATCTGAACAGAAACTGGGCAGGGTTTCAAAGCCAAAAAATGCAGAATATATTTGGGGTTGCAGTGCTGCAAAGATGGAACCAGTTGTCATTTGCTCACTGGTCATTAAATCAGAGCAGGTTGGTATTCCTGAGGTGGCAGGATGGAACCAGCATTCCTCCTTTTTCTGTTTATTCTTCTTATCTTCTCTACAGGTAGATAAGGGAAAAATTAGAGCCAGGACATAAGTAATTACAAGGTCCAATTGATCTCGTTTGCCAGTGTTAAACCAGGTCTGTTCTGCAAGGAAAGGGAGACTGAATGAGAGAAAACTGAAATTTCTTCATCTGAATAATCCTCTTTCATTCCAATGAAATTCCCATGGAAACTTCGGGACAATCCAGCACATCCCACAGTATTTACTAAAGGGAAATGTTGTGGTTTCAGATGTACCTCGGGTTCCTGTCATGCATCCATGCTCTTTTAGCAGGACAGTGACATTAACACAGTAAATCCTGTTGTCCACTACCTCAGGCATGGAAAACAATCCAAAATATAGCATTTCTCCATGGTTCCCTCCTGAAGGACAGCAGGGACAGTAGATAAAGAAGTTAAAGAGCTGCTAATGAAAGTATTGTCAGCAAAAACCCTACTGTGGTCAAACATTACTTCCTGGGTTCCCAGAACCCTGAAGAACCTGTAATTATTTTTTTAATTAGCAGATATATATTGATTTGCATTTTTTCCCATTAAGTTTTAGCGAGATAAACAGGACATTTCACTGGTAGCCCTTTGCCAGGTAGGGCTGGCTTTCCTGCCACAGTTTGTTGGTTGGGTCAGGCATTTTGACTAATTTTTATATAGTAGGGAAAAAAAAGAGGAAAGGGAAAAATAAAGAAAAAAAGAAAGAAAAGGAAAAAAAAAATAAAAGAAATAATGAAAGAGAAAATTAAAAAAAAAAAAGAAAAAGAAAATAAATAGGAAAAAAAGGCCTCCCAGATATTTTCTGACTAATTTTGTTTCTGTATCAGGGCGGTAATAAAAATGCTATTGAACTCTGAGCTACGTGGAGATTAATACCAGTCACCAAGCAACTCACTTAGGAAAAAAGGATGAGTGTTAGGAGGAAAACAAGGATATTAGGAAAGCAAAAGCTTAGTTCTGGTTGTTCCAGAAAAAAAAAAATCACTTCAAAACAAATTCCAAAACAAACAACACTTTTCACTTAGAAAATCCAAAACAACACATCAGCATTCTAGTAATTCCTGCCATTGACTGTTTGCCTCTTAAACAGCACATATTTTGGGAGGAAATATCTGAGCTGTACAAAGAAAAGCCATCCAAGAATCTTTGTTTTCCTCTGAAATGCAAGGCCAATAACTTATCTCTTATTAACAAGTTCATCTTTTGTTTCCCCAAGGTGCTTGTGTTTTTTCGCTTCTTTTTTTTTTTTTTTTTTGTCTTTTTTTTTTGTTTTGTTTTGTTTTCCCCTGTGTGTGCTCTTGGCAAAATTGTTTGGAACACAAAGAAAGCAGTTTCCCCTCCCGTTGTTTTGCTGTCTTTGCAAGCATTTATTTTCACGGAGACAAAGCTGGGTTTCCTCTGTGGCGGGTGTTGTGCTGCGTGAAACGGCCCCAACATTCCTATGAATGGAAGCTCTAAAGACGGGCTGGGCTGTTTTGAACTTGTTATGACCAAAATAGCCCAAAAAAAAAGAAAAAAAAAAAGAAAAAAAAGGAGCCAGCTTGTCAAATTAGGAATTACATGAGGTCAGCAAATTTGGGAACAACCGCAACTGGAGGAGAGAGAAAGAGAGAGACCTAATTACGACTTGGGGGAGGGAGAAAGGGTGGACCTTGCTGGAAACCCGGAGCTGCTTTTGATCTCCGAGCTCAGTGGGGCACTTGGGACGAGGCTCCACTAATTTTGGTGGCAAACGATCACCCTTAATATGCCTAAAAATAGCATTCCTGCTGGCCAGCATTCCAGCCCTGCACACCACAGGTTATTTCTGCCAGATGCAGAAGCTGTTTGAACTGGGTTTAGCCCTAAAATCCTGTGCCCTCTCCTGACTTGCTTGGGTTTTTTGTCTAGTACCTGTCACCGTGACATCAAAAGTCAACTTCTGCAAAAGGACAGCTCTGAGACATCTCTGGAAAGGGAACTCAGCCCTTTTTGGAGAAGTTTGGCATCCCAGCACAATAATTTTACCACTGGGACCATTGTCTGGCCTCAGATGTCCTCGGGCACAGGAGCTTCCCTGGGCTTGGTGCAGCAATAACTGTAAAACTCCTATCCAGACCCGAGCAGTAAGTCCAGCAGAGGTTCTGATTTGTGCCAAAGTCTGATATTTGTAGGTGTAATTATAGAAAGCAGCAGTCTGGGACGCTGCAGAGGGAGCAGGAAGCCCAAACTCCTGCATTCTGATCTTCACTCAGTGACTCACTTTGCTTATCTTGTAGAGCCCAGATAACAATCGCGCTGACCGGCAGCAGCACCGGCAGCGTCAGCAGCGCCAGCTCCGTCCTGGCAGGGCTGGGGAAGCTCAGGAGATGCTCTCCCTCCACCTGTCCACTTTGTAATGCTTGACAAATTCCTGCATAATCATTTTTTTTTCAAGCCCTGTCCATCACAGTCCCGTGATTTACTGTAAAATTTTATGTTCCTAAAAAAACCCCCAAATTAAATTCTGCAATTCTGTTATTTCACAGGCAAGTTGAATTCAAAATTAACATTTTTTTATGCAGCCAAAGAGCTTAAAAACAAAAGAATAATTGTATTTTCCAAGAACATCATGATTCCTAGGCCAGCTGGGGTTGTGAGGGTGAAGGGTGTCCTGACTCCTGAACACTTGGGAATGGCATTCCCAGTTGTTTAGACTAATACAGCTCGAGCACAATAAACCATAAGGCAGGGGGTTGTTGAGCCCTCTGCCAGGGCTGCAGCACAGAGCAGTGCTGTTCTTGCTGCTTTGCCTTTGCTCATGTGCAGATTCAGAGTCCAAATCACCAGCTAGAAGTTAACTATTTATTCAAATCAGATTCAACCAACTAATTGTTCCCAAGCTTTTCCCTCCACTATCCATTATTTGGGACGTACAATCGGTCCCACAGGACCCAGGTCAGATGACATGGCTTTTTTGGGGAGGGGGGGCTTGGATAATTAGAGTGTGAAAGTATAATAAACAGTAAATAGCAAATTTACTTGGAAACAGCCACTTATAGACACAACCCCCCCTCTCCCACCCTGATATCTCTGCTAATAAAACCTCATTCATGCCAGTGCTCACAAAGAGCAGATGAAATGGGGCACAACGCTGAGTGTAAAAAGCAAATGTGCTTTGCAAATGTTTGCAAATCCAACCCTGCATTATTCTGTGAGCAATAGCCAGGGACAGGGAGGTGACAGATCTCTCACCCTGTTTGCAGCAGGACATAAGTCAACTCTAATAAATGTGGCATCTTTGAAGTATTACGCCTGGAAGTGGCATATTTTCACCTACATTTTCAACCCTGTGGTTAAAATCTCTTCCAACCTTACGCTGTCTGATTGAGGAGTTAAAAGTCCAACATTCCGATTTGTTAATTTTTAACCCGGGCATGTAAAAATGTTCTGATTTTTTTTTTTTAAATGAAGATGTAAAATTAGCAAATCCACCCCATCCCCATTTCTACACTTGAATGTAAAAACACACAGTTAAGCACCACTTGAACAATCCAGTAATAACTAAACTAGATAACCTATTTGGGTTTAATCCAGCCTGAGCAAAGGCAGCAGTTCAAGTTGAAACTGAAAGCCAATATTTAATATACGAGCTGGTAAAAACAGCATTCGGTGTAACTTTAACAGAATCACCAAAGTTTAATAATTGTTGCAGGGGGGGGTTGTGAATTTCAACCTTCTGTTTATTGCAACCAGAAAGGAAACATTTTCAAACAGCAGCTGAGGAAGCTTACAAATTAAATTACATGAATGTGCCTCATCTGGGAAGAAGGAAGTCCTGCCTCACATACATATGTTTTATGCAACAGAACTGTTTACTTTATTTGTAAACCCTTCAAAACACTGTCCAAAGTTCAGTCTTTGTTCAAGGTAAGAATGTAATTGCACTGCCCTGAGATGCAATATAAGTAATAAAGTTAGGATTCACTGGAGGAAGACAATCTGGAATTAAGAAAAAGCAACTTAAACAGTCTTAGTGCCTCTCCTCCCTCCCCTCCTTCTTAATGACTCTCGTCCCCTTAAGAAATCTTTGAAGAAGCCAAAAAGCACGAGCAGAGTCTGTTTAAAGGTCATGTGTTTCACTGCTCTGCTTCCCTCAATGTGCCTTTGATAATCCCAGGAGAACACACTGTTGTTTTACATTTTCATCCAAGTTTCATTTTTAGGAAGACACAGCAGTGTCCAAGCTTATACACAACCTTTGAGATGTGTTTAATATTGTTAATTAGGCTCTCGTTGGGACTTTCAAAAGCAAAGCCTCTCAGTGGAAGTTCAATGGAGATTTATTTGCAAGCACAGAGTGTACTTACAGAGAAATAAAATTAGGGAAATAGGAAGGCATATTGAATATAGGCACTTCTTCTGCAAAGATAAATGATTTAGTAATGAATAGATTCTTCAGGCCATAAAAAATCCATTTATTTTCTTTTGAATTTCAACTAGAGGTCTTGCACTTTCCCACTCAGTTATAATCAGCTAAAATTAGAATACAGAGCATGAAACCAGTGTACAGGCAGAGCAAGCAACAACCACAATGTATAATAATAAATAGAAGTTAAATTAGCAAACATTTTCAAAGAGGCAGCATTTCCACGGAAAGGTGCAGGTTTATTCAAGGTGGGAGGAAGATGTGATCTAAAACACACCCGCCTTTACAAATCATCTGCCTCGTAACAACAGGCTGCCAGATTTTAGTCAACTCATTAAAACCAAGGATCCACTTGACCTCTTCTGTAATTGTGGAAATGAACCAGAAATATGATTAGTCCAAGAACTCCAAGGGTTGCTCCATGTTAAGTTTGCCTTATCAAGGAACCTGATCCTGCAGGACCTGAACAAGCGCTGGTTCTGCTTTGCCGGTGTTTCCCTGTGCTCTGTCTGCACGAGAAGGGCAAAGCTGGCACAGCCCTGGCTGGGGAGCACCACAGCCTCCCCTCATCCCTCTTTTCCAGAGGGGATGGACACATCAGAGGGGCAGGCACAGCAGCCTGGCCAGTTTGGAGCTGCAGGATGGGGATGTCTTGCCCCAGGAGCAGTGATGGCCATGTGGCTGCTCAAAGCACAGTCCTGGTGCAGCTCCTTTGGGACAGTTCTGTGGCTCAAAAGCCAAACTCAGCCTGGGCAAGCCAAATAGCCTTGTTGGGGCTGAAACAGTCCTGACCTGGTGGCTGGACTGAAAATCTGCTAAGCAGTGCTCAGCTGCTGCTGTGGCACCATTTCCCCTTTCATTTCTGTGGTTCCCAGGGTCTGGCTGAACGAGACAACTGTATTTTCTTCTATTTAAATATGAACTGGAAGTAGGCTCAGCATTGCTACTCTTGGGTCCATGGGGACTTGTACTATTGAAAAGGTCCCCCTGAGGTCAATAGAGCCATTTGCATGATTAGGGTTTTAGTGAAACAAGAGAGATTGGAGTAATGTTTAATTTTCGTGTTACCTGTAGCCTTTGTATTATTTGGTGTATACTAATGTGTCAGGAGCTGGGTACACGTGTTGAAATTAGCTGGATGATTACATGAGATGGGAGCCAGTTCTGCAAAAGCTCCATTTCCAACACTGCTGCTGTTTCCCCTTGATATGAACAGGTAAAAACACAGTTGCCTCCAGGTGCAGTCAGACCCCAACACCCCCTGTCTGCTCCAATTGCTGGATTTGTACTGTTTTCATTAGAAAACAAGATTTTTCCTTAAAACCCTTTTCCAAACACCAGGTCTTTAAGGTCTCTTCCACCCAAAACCAGTCTGCAATGTCATTAATTCAGGCAAAAAGAGCTGGCATTTGATCACCAAAGTATTTTCTAGCTTAATGCCTATAAAAGGTATTAACTGTACTGTGATGTTTTGAAATCATGCAGGTTTTAGCATTTTTGTCTCTGCAGGTTTATAACTGGGAAAGTTTGTATCATCTTCCCTGAGACACTGAAATATCTGGATCCCATTTTTGTAATGATAATCTATATAATTTAGAAATTAGAAAAGAAACAGAAGGTAATAGAAATTATGTTGAATACGGATGAAGTAAAAACTTTATCCTGATTTTATCCCACTGTTGTTCTCTCTTTCCCTGTGCTGCTCCTCAGAGCTGGATCCCCACACAGACACGTTGGGCACATCTGGGAGCTGAGGCAGGAGCCATCCTGCCTGTTTATTCCATCTTTGCTTGGAAAACATGTTTGAGCCAAAAGCATCTCAGGGTTTGATCCTTCCTTATTATCTATAATTTGAGCCACGGAATTTCTGTATATCCTGAAGCCCAGGAATTTTAATCTAACAGTTTACATGTTTAAAGACAGGAGCTTTTGGTTCCACCCTGTAGCTGCTCAGTCCATGACTATAAATCTGAGTAAATTGCTAAAGACTGAAACTCCAGAAGGCAGGAGGAATGATGCAAACAGAAGGTCCTGTTCTGACTCAGTCACTTACCAACTTGTGTTACATTTTTATTGCAGGTCAAAAGTCGACAGAGTATGCAAATTATTAAAAAAAAAAAGGATTCTTGTTTTGGAAAAATACACCATTTTAGTATTTATAATTACACACTAAGGGGCTTTTATGCTCAGCCTCATTTATCTTGGATTTTTGCATAATTTGAACTGTAAGTGGCAATATATGTAGAGCTCATTTATTCAAATTATACAGGGTTAGTGTTTTCCCTCTCTTGAACATGGTGTGCATTTTGGGATTAGTGCCAGATTCAAGGAGGGAGGAGGAGTATAAAAAGAAGAGACTGGAAAAAGACTGCAGAGATACTTGTTCCACTCTTAAAATGGCTTCCAAACCTCTCATGAAAAATTAGATGTGCAAGTTAAATCCTCTTCCCTTTGTAAGACAAATATATTCTCTGCAGATCCCAATAAATGCACCTGACATTTGCAGCATTACTCATGCCATTGAAGGTGTACAGAAAATTGCTGCTCTCACCTGTGTAATTTAATAGGAGGAGGATTTTCTGCGTCCTCAGACACCAAATCTTCCCTTTTCACTTGCCATTCTACAAAATGACATACGTCAAATCTATTAACTTCAGAACTGACTTACCCTGGCTGTGTGCATGGTGTTACAGGTTTGGCTGTGAGGATTACTCACCTGTTGTAAATAATGTTGTGAACAGATATCATCAACCAGCCCAATCCAGGCAAAACATGTTTACAGTGTGGTTATCCAGTAAATGAAGTGTTTTGTATTCAGTTTTGCACTACACTAATGAACACTCAACATGCTGCAAATTAAAGGTATGAAATTCCTGCTGAACTGAAAATCCCCAGTGCAGAACAGGATAGTGTGAGTCCCTAGAGGGAAATGGCTTTAAGAGAATTAATTATTCCCCAACATAACAATTGTAGCTGGTGTTGAAGTTGTTCTGTCCCCTCATGTTCAAAATGGGATCTTCCCAACCTTCCTGTGGGTACCTGAGGGGGGCTTTTGCACAGCTGTGTCTGTGGAGCAAACTGAGATGAGACCCTGTGATTTCCAGGAGTGCTCTGGGAGCTCCCAGCTCAGCCTGGAGCAGGTTCCTCACTCCCAAATGCAAACTGGGTGCAGAACAACTTAATATTTACTTGGAGATCTTAATGATCTGTCCTTAAAAGATTAATTTGTTGTATTCTCCACTCATGTAAATCAACATTCACCCATTGGATGAAGCACAGTTTTATGCCAGCCTGGCAATCTCCTTAGAAAAAGGAGATCTCCACACACAAAAACACATCCCACCAGCTGAGGAAAGGACTTGTGCTTGTGGGACATAACACAGGTTTTATAAATGGAGTTGTTCTTGTGGGCCTAAACTTCCAAAATGTTCTTCTGTGAGCAGGGGCAGGTGCAGCCCAGATGTGAGCTGGACATTTGAGCATCACCCCTCCCTTCCTTGCCCCAAGTCACTGTGACTCCTGGTTGTTCTGGCTGGGACCAACAGTGCCTGTGGGGGCAAAGGGTCTGCACTGGACCCTCTCCCAGCTGCCCCACCACCTTCCAGGCTTCTCTGGGAGCTCCTGACTCCCACTCCTTCCCAGAGACCCGGCCCTATTCCCAGTCCCGCTCCCATTCCCTGCTCGGAGCAGGTGACTGGATTCTCCTTGAAATACAAAGTGTAATTGTCACTACTGTGTTTTTTTATGCAAAGCAGCAGTTTCCAAGCTTTCAGCTTGTGATTCCTGTTCCTGGCTCTCTTGTGGCCATTTCCATCTGCACTTCCAGGTCATGAACCCAGCGGGGTCACGAGCTCATCTTTGGGAACTGCTGATTTAACGTGTCCATGTAACTCCATTGCCAAGCTCCAGTGAAGTGCTGTGATTAGCAGGATTTATTTTGCTTTCCTAATAATGCACTAGTTATGGGAAAAACTGAAGCTGAGCTTCCATTCCTTAGGAAACAAAGATCCAGTGTTCTTTTTGTAGGGAGATGGCCTCAAGGAACAAGTAATAGGGGGGGGAAAGAAAGTAAAAAAAAAAAAAAGAAAAAAAAGCCATCCGCTTTTTAAGACATCAAACACTAAATTGAGCTCTATAGAAAATCTTTTAACAGCCCCTGCTATGCTTATTCCTCCTCCAAGATGGGCCATGTTGTTGCCCCAAGGAAATCTGTGGAAAACTCCCATTGGAAAGTTGCTTTAGTGCTGCTGAAGGCCAAGTGCTGGATCCATACGTGTTCTGTTTTGAACCATCCTCTCTCCAGGGCTTGAAAAGGAGTGCCACTGCTTCCACATGTACAATATGAACTCCCAGTGATACTCTTCCCAAATGCTAATGCACAGCTGTGGAGTTTGGATATTCCAGAGCTGACTCATTCTGCAACACAGCAGATTCACAGAGACGAGGTGGAGGAGGGGCAGTGCAAAATAGCTCTTTCAGGAATTAAAAGAACTCCTAAACCCCAAAGTATTACTATTCCATTACAGTATTTCTTTCATTGAAAAGTTTGGGTTTTAATGACCCCTAATTGATTTTTTTTTTTGGCTTTGCTTTGTTTCAACATAAAATCTATGTCACTCTGGCACAGCCTGCCAGTCTTTTGTCTGATGTTACAAACAAATCCAGGCAAACATTAAGATTCATAAGGGGGATGGGGGGGAAGCACAGCTTCTTAAAGCCACATCAAGTATGTTAGAGACAAAACATTTAATTTAAATGGTAGAAACTAACACAAAACAGCTTCAAACTTAGTAAGCAGAGTTAGCTAAGTAGAAACACATGTTCTTTTGACATTTGTTTTCATGACAATTAGAAGCAACTAGTTTTCAGCTAACATTCTTGTTCATCCCTTTGAGGCTTTGGCTCGTACATGGATTCAGAATCACTGCAGAACAGGTGCTGATGGGAACATGCAACCTCGGAGGATGGAAGGCAGAGGAGCCAAGTCTGGCTCAGGCACGTCCATGACCATGGATTCAATGAGTCAGGCAAATGAGGAACACAAAACGCTTTCATTTTTATGTCGCTTTGACCTCAGTGTGTGTTTTGTTCTAATGTGTTCTGCATGCTCTGATCACCCCGATCACATGCATGTGGCTCATTCACTTGCAGAGCATAGAGTTTCTTCCCCCCCCTGTTTGAAGACAAAGCCCTGTGACAGCTTGCAGAGACAAGAACAGGTTTTTAAGTGTCATTAGCTCCTTGGGTTTGGTTGCAACAGTTTTCATGTCAGCCCAGAGCCACTGAGAGGATTAAATTGTCAATAGGCTCTTCCTACTCTTTTTTTTTTCCTTAACCAAGAAGTGAATCCTCACTTTGTTGAAGTCGATGAAAGGTTTCAGGCTGATTTCAACAGGCACAAGGTTACAGATGCAGCCAGAGGGACAGCTGAGGTTTCAGGAGGGCAGATGGGTCTGAGGTGCCCTGCTGACAGCAGGGAGGTGATAGGGGGTGAGTAGGTACATCACTGTAGGCTTCTGTTCTGGGATGACTGTACAACTGAAAAAAGCCCACAGAATCGCCTCAAAGTTTTCCAGCAACATGGGCTACCCTGAAATTTCTTGTTCCAGGCATAAAGGACACAACAGGTTGGCCAAGTCTTCTTTCCCAAATAAGGGTGGAACTGGGCTGAGGAGACAAGTGGGGGGCGCTGAATAATTTGGCTTTCAATTTCTGGGGGCCTAAAACGGGTAGGAATGACTTTGCCTCTAGAAACATCAACAGACACACACCCCAGTCCTTTTGGGCTGACCTACAACTGTTTTCCCTGTTGACCATCCTGTTCCTTTCCACTGCCTTTAACAACTCCCTGCCTTATCCATGCTGGTGTCGCTCCTGAGAGGAATGACTTGGCAAGGGTCTGACGGAGAAAGGAATGAGCAGGTTGAGTCCCAGAGCACATGGAACAGGAAGATGTCACTGGGAACATTAATAGGAACTGTGTTAGCACCTCTGAATCATATTTTCAAAAGAGTTATGAGAAGTAGAAGCTCCCACTGCTGCTGCTATCAAGGGATTTGTCCTTGCAGGTGAGATTTTTAAGAAATCCAAGAGACCTATTATTGTTAGCCAATAAATAATTATTTTCTTTTTGTTTGTTTAAACTGGTTTACCAGGCTACTGAAAGACAGCAGTAATCTTAAAAGACTTGCTAATGAGTTAGGAAATGCAGAAACACCACACCCTGTGCCTGATTTCAGTCATACAATGGATCTGTATATGATGAAGAATGCAGATGGTGTCACATGACAAACCCTTTATGGATCTACCCTGCATTAAGCAGATATAGATGTGACCTTGGCTTTCAGGAAAGATCAACAAAAGCTTAGCTTACTATTCCAAAATCTTAAAAATATCATTTCAGCATCCATATAGGGCCTTGGCATATAACATCTGTAACTGCAGAGCTGGGTTTTCTCCCATATAGCAGAAGAATGTTCTAGAGGATGTCAGACTTCCCAGCCTTGCTGTACACAGGGCAGGGCTCCTGCCAGTGCAGCAGGAGGGTGAGGATCACACCCCTCCTCAGCTCCCACTGATGCCATTGCAAACCCACGTGCTGGGGTTGGACACTGCTGTGTCCCCATGTCAGAGAGGAGTGTTTGCAGTGCTGTGCTTGAATTTTAATACCAGTACAGATTTCATACATCTGTGGTAATGAATTTTATTCCCTTAAATGTAATAAAATAGGTAAAACTTTACCAGAAGGATAGGATTGAACCACAGTGTCACAAATTGATGACACTGATGTGTAATAAGATGGAGAAGGACTTTTTACAAGAGCATGTAGTGACAGGACAATGGATTCAAACTGACAGAGAGGAGGGTTAGGTGGGATATTAGGAAAATATTCTTCCCTGGGAGGGTGGGGAGGCCCTGGCACAGGTTGCTCAGAGAAGCTGTGGCTGCCCCATCCCTGGAAGTGTCCAAGGCCAGGCTGGATGGGGTTTGGAGCAACCTGGGCTAGTGGAAGGTGTCCCTGCCCATGGCAGGGGGTGGAGTGGGATGATCTTTAAGGTCCCTTCCAACCCAAACCATTCTATCTGTAGTACAAGCCTGGTTTTAAGAGCAGTGAAGGTTCTCTTCAGTCTCCATCAGAACTGCAGCAATCACTCACCCTCTGACCTGAGCCACCCTCGTTCTTAAAATGCTTTTGATTTTGTTTTTCTTTCTTTCTTCTCACTTCTTCACAATAATGCATAAACATTATATATATATATATATAATATTTAAATACAGGTGTACTTTTTCACTTCTAAGAGAAGAAAAGAGCCTGGTAATACCCCGGGCTGTATCTGGTAATACCCCAGACAAGCTGTATTTCTCTGGGGAGGGGTTTGCCACTCTTACTGTCACAGCACAGTTCAAGACAGGATATTTCTCTGTACTACAGACTTGTCTGAGGTGTGGCAGGAAGCACAAATAGTTCAGTGGGTGCCTCTCTACCAACTTCATGGAGCCAGCTCATGGTTCCTGGGGCCAAAATGCTGTATTTGCCATGGAACATAGGGGTGATCCTACCAAGTTTTTGCCATAGCAGGGCGTTCATAGCAAAATCAAATTATTTTTCTTTGATGACCTTTAATTCCAGTCAGGTCTGGCCTGGTTTAGTCTCATTTGAAGGAGCATTGGTCAGACCAGCAGAGAAATGTCCCTTAATCCCATTTTGTTAAACCTGCAAAATGCTTCAAATCAGCTGAGTGAATGTCTATATAAATACTGTTATTATCATGCTGTTATCTGGTTTATCAACACTGAATGATACCCTCACAGCATCACTGTGCATCCTGTAAATAACTGAGAGAATACAAAGGAAGCTCTTTAACAACTCTGTGCTTTTGAAGCTGTAACAAATCGTGTATCACAGGGTGCAAAAACACTACAGAAATGACTCTTCTCTGCCAATGCCTCCTCTTTGTGTGTATGATTTTCATTTAATATCACTTATATCTGAAGTCTATTAAACCAATTGTCTTAATCTCACTTATTCTCAGTGTATTTGCTCCGTGCAGCAGCAGCATTAATAAAAATCCCTCTCTAAACACAGACCAGCTGGAGCAAGCACCACAGGAACTGGGAAGGGTGACCCAGATGTGCAGCATTACCCGTATTCTTTTTATGAGAGATAAACATTTTGTCTGGTCCCTCTCAGGAATGCCTTCTCCCGGTGTCCCACTCTCCCTGCCCAGCCAGCAGCTGCACTAAATCAGGCTCTTTGCATCGTTGTCCCCAGCCCACGAGGAAGGGGAAATTTCTCTTCCCCTCCCCTTTTTCTCCCTGTTCAGCCGGAGGTGATAATCCCCACGGAATGCAGCATTTAGCACTTGTCAGGTATATGGTAATTGCTACATTCCCAGGGGATTAAATCCGTGGAATCTAATTACAGTGGAGGGAAGCCTCCCTATAAGAGAAGAGCTTTGCTGTATAAGAGAAGTGAAAGTCCATGGCAGGGTAACAGGGCACTGAGGGAAGGCGGGGCCTTTGCCCCTTTCCTACCCAACATCAGCAATATATTGGTCCATCTGTCTCTCCATCCTTTTTGGAGAGCAGCCTATGGGGAAGGCACTGGGAAACTCTGAGCCCTGGCTGCAGTTCCTGCAGGTCTGGATGTCCCTGGGCAGGGCAGACTCATGGAATGGTTTTGGTTGGAGAGGACCTTAAAGACCACCCAGTGCCACCCCCTGCCATGGGCAGGGACACCTTCCACCAGCCCAGCCCTGTCCAGCCTGGCCTTGGACACTTCCAGGGATGGGGCAGCCACAGCTTTTCTGGGCAACCTGTGCCAGGGCCTCCCCACCCTCACAGGGAAGAATATTTTCCTAATATCCCATCTAACCCTACTCTCTCAGTTTGAAGCCATTCTCCCTTGTCCTGTCACTCCAAGACCTTGTAAATAGTCTCTCTCCATCTTTCTTGTAGCTCCTTCAGGCACTGGAAGGCCACAATTAAGTCATCCCAAAGCCTTCCTTTCTGTAGGTGTATCAGGGATACCCCTGGAGTTCTCATATGAGGGTATGAAAGACCCTGTACATCAGGGCTTCACCTTATGGCTACAGAAATGCTTGGAATATGAAGGATAAAGTTCTTTTTGCCCTAGACAGGAATGCAGGACCAGGCTGGTACCAGGCAGGATTAGGATGAGGCAGCAGCAGGAGGGGCTTCAGACAAGTCACCTGCAGCAGAGCCTCCCCAGAGCCTTGTGCCCACCTCCCACATCCTCAGGCACCAGCTGCTCTGAGGTCACCTCACAGCTTCCCCCTGAAGGTTGTTCCAGGTTACAAACATCTGTATTTCTCCTTAACTGTCCCTATCATGATCCTTCTTATCCCCATGATCCTTCTTATCCCCACTACCCCTCATAAGGACTCTGTTTTGTGCTTAACTGACCCCCTGTTTAGTGCTATGTCCTCCTGGGTGCCCTGACCCTTCTTGCATTTAGGGTGGGCAGCAGCTCTGAAGTCTGGGCTCCCTACTGAGGTATTTCATGACTTGACTATTATGGATGCAATCCCAACCCCAGCTGGGGTTGTACAATTGACTTATAGGCCTCGATCAAACATGATTTTGTTGATTCAAACTGCAGTCTGCACCCACCAATACACCCCTATCCCTCACCTCCACAGGTCCATAAAAACTGCTATTATGGATAATCCAAACCAGCCTCAATTGCTGCTGCTGTGTCACCTAAAGGCAATTTGAGTTCATTTTCGTTTGACGTCAGCAGAGCATATTGCAGAGGGGAAAAGAAAATACAGTGCACAGGGGGGAAAGAATACTCAAAAAGTGCGTAATACGAATATGCTGATCTATAGATGATACCAGAAGAAAATGAAGGAGACAGGAAGAGGTTTGTTTATGAGAGGAAAGATCTCTCACACACAAAGTGAAGTGTGTTATGTCAAGATACAGAGTGAGGTTCTTGCTCTGTTTTATTTAGATCACAAAAGAACAGGTGCACTGCACACCCGCCTGTAGGAGCTATTTTGTTGCATTCAGCTTTCCAGTGAATAATTATATTTGGAGAGTGAAAATATGTATATACATAACACCTTGATATCTCAAATCAAAGCCCTCTGCAGTTGTGTGGCTGCCTGTTCTCAGGAAAGGGCTCTGTCTGATTACACAACCTAAGCTTCTGAAAACACGAGTTTCGAGGAGCTGAGTTTCTCCTCTGTTCAAACCTACACCTGCACACTCTGTAACTGCCAAAACACACGTGGAAAGACTTTAAAATGTTGCTGCCTGTCTGCATTATTTGTATCACACCACCAGGGCTGTGTTGCCAGACAACCGTGTTAGAAATAGTCACAGGACTGACTCTCCAAAGGATTAGGTTTTAAAAATACTGTCTCCAGCTTATTTGTTTGTTTTTGAGGCTTTATGTATTATCAGTTCTTATTTTCAGGCTTTTGTTTTCATTCAGAAAGAGTAAGAGAAATAAAGAATTAACTTCCAAAAAGTACTTGCAGTTCTCATGGAAACACATGAGAACATTTCTGCCTCCCAGAACTGAATCCTAAAAAACCCCAATATTACAAGGCTTAGTGACATTCCTGGAGCTGACACACTATGCAAAACATAACTTCTGCTGTCTTTGAATTATTATTTATAAAACAAAGAGAGGTACAAACAGTTCTGCAATGAAAATAATATCTGCACCAAATGTTTAAAATTTTATACAGGAAAACATGGGCTGAGAATTAGGAGCCCTGGCTCCATTCCCTGCTCAGCCACTGGATTTCCAAGGGGGCTCTAAGTCACCAGTCCTTTGCACCTTCAGTTCCTGCAACTCTGAAGTTGACTTGTATCATTTAAGGAACGAATCCTTAAAAATATGCTCTGAAATTACTGTGTAGAGTATTAATCTGTATTATTAGTGCCATGACTAAGAAGCATGAATAATTAGAATTTGGAAACATAACTGTATATGGTCTATTATAGACATTTCTCCAGCAGGGAAATTATTTCTAACTATGCCACTGGTTTATTATCTCATTTGGGTAAATTAGATCTGACGTTTGATAGTTTGCCCAAAAATAAATAAAGAACACTAATTCCTCCTATCCTTTCTGGAAATGTTTTTCTTTTGATTTGAGCAATGCTGAGTGTTTAAGTCTCAGTAATCACAGTTAAACATTAGTACCAAGAAAATATTCATATGAGATATGGGCAGATAAAATAATTCTTTATTCACTTATTCATAAATTACTGACCCTGACACACCTATCAGCTAAACAGCACAAAAAGTTTCACATTGCCATTAAATCTTGCAAATTTTCTTTGATTTTTCTTCATTTTGCCTGTGTATATTTAGAACAACATTTTGAGATACAGTAGTGTCCTTTAGTGATTTCTTTTTTAATGTTTTATCTTTTGCATTTTCCTGTGGTCACCCTCTATTACAGAGAACAATAATTTTAGGCAAGAGGATGCGTGGAAAACAAAGATGCTCATTCAAACACAGGCAGAAAAGCAAGAGCATTTTACAGCCCCATCTCCATTAGTCCACAACTGACAAATTACATTGCAGTCAGCCAGAATTTCCTCTGCTGTTGCACTAAATTTTTGCATGTTATTTATGAGCTGTTGCATTCGACTCCAGAAGTGGCTGCACTTCCCACAATGAAAAATTCACCGTAAGAGTTTTGAAAAACTCATTCAGTTGGCTCACGTTTAATTTAATCTTTGCTCGGGGTGTTTGACTGGGTGTAAAAAACCAGCGAGGAGCTGCAGAGCTGGCCCAGTGTCTGCAAAGTGTGAAGTGTGGTTTGTCAGGAGAGATGCCCCTGGAAACAGAGAAGAGGCTCTTTGTGATGTCAGTTAATATAAAATCTCTTGTCCTAAGAGCTGGCTGGGGGGTGTTAAACGTGGTTGGCACAGGGGGGACTCACTGCAGGTGAGAAGGTTGATCTGATGGGCTGAATAAAGAGCCTGGGGTGCTTCTGGTTGGTGTTGTGCTGGCAGGAGACAGGGCAGCTCCTGCTCTGAGCCTGTAAAGGGGCTGGGAGGGCAGGAGGTGGCTGGTGCTGCCAGGAGGGAGCCGGGTGGAGGCATCACCAGAGGTTTTTTGGGAAGTTGGTGGCATGAAAAGGCCAAAGAGAAAGTGGTGCCGCTTTCTGTCCACCAGCCTGAGTCTGTCCTGCAGGATGAATCTCCCCTTGGTGCAGCATCAGCATCCCTCTGCCTGGTTTATAGGGTGTGTGCAGCTGTGTCTTGGTGCTCTGCCCCTTGCCCAGGGTGGTGCTGGTCAGTCCCCTGTCCCTGCCCAGGTGGATCCCAGTGCTTCCTGCAGCTCTTCTGGTTTGTGGATCTGTTCCTTTGATAGTTACTGACATTTCTGCTTCCCAGGTCAGACATTCCCTGTGCTCAACTCACACATAAAACCCCCTATTTTAAATCCCTCTTCCACCAGAAGCCATAGATTTTATACACTCATTTTGAGACCTTCAAAATACAGTAACTCCATTAAAAACTCCCAGTGTTCAGGCACTGAAAGCCCCTCTTAATACTGACATGGTGTTTAACCTGTGTCCTTCCCCCTGTGATCCCTGCAGGGTCAAAGCAGAGCAGTGAGAAGTTTTTTGTATGTCTCCATGAACCTGCACACTTTTTTCACTATTTCAAATGTTTTTGTAAGGAAGATTATATCTTCACTCTTTATTTTTTTCAGTAGCTGCACAGCTATTAAAAGTAGTGGACATTAAAAAAAAAAGGAAAAACACATTCTGAGAAATGATCACATGACCTTTTCAGAAAACTTTTGTCCAAGCATCCTCTTTTTCTTAGTTTTATTAACTACCAAGCTATTTGCTTTGTGTTTTATTTGTATTTAATCTGAGTCATCACATTGATACAACAATAGCAGCAGAGCCTGCTAGGGAAAAATACTTGCACGTGAGTCCAACTGAGATCAATTTTGAGTATAAATTGTCAACTCTTGATGAAATTGGTCTATTAATTTACTGGTTGCAGGTGCAGGAGTCTCTACACCTGGAAGGCATCAGTGTGGCTGACAGTGTTTGGCACCTGGTGAGTGAATCTCCAGGAGGTGACCCAGGAATACACTGGGATTCAACCTTTCTGTTGTTTCCAGGTCAAAGCTGAGAGTGTTCAGGGCATCTTAGGAGATATTTCCTACTTGCTCTATTTTTAGAGGAAAAAGAACTTTACTTCTTAGGGTTGTGATGTATTAATAAGTACTAGATTTTTTTTTTCCCTTTCTTCCCAGAAGATGAGCGTTAACTCAAGCAGAAATCTAATATCTGATTACAGGTAGCTGGAAAGTGTGACCCAGAATTGTGAGCTTGCCTGCCAGAGAGCTCTGGAGAAGTCCTACCTCACATACACATTTTTTTCTTTCTCCAAGAAGCACTGGGAATAGGGAGTGAATTTCTGATTAATATTGGAAAGACACAGAGATGAAATTACTGACTGCCTACACATAACGTGAATTCACCACTCTGAAATGAGCAGTTTGCTACTGAGCTTGGGGTTGCTGTGAATTCAGAAGGTAAAATACAAACCTTGGTGTATTCCAACCCTCATTTACATTAAAAATATGCAGACACATCCTGTGGGGAACCATCTTCAGAACTCGGCAGTTCAGGGCAAAATGCAAGGCAAGATGTAATTTATCTTAGCGGGGCTGGGAGATGAGTGGTCGTCACATGTGTAAACCTTGGAGCTGTGCACTGACACATTCCCATATTCCTTCTCCAGCATTTCCTCAGGAGTTTTTCATGCTCAGAAAAACACCTGGAGAAGCCCAGGGAAGGTCCCGTGGCTCTGCCTGTCCGGCTGCCCGTGGGCAAACCCTGCACTGCCAGTGGTGCCCTGGGGTTGTACCACCAGGGCTTCATTGGGTGGGTTAAAAAAATACCCAAATCTTCCCTCAGAGACACAAATGGAGGCGATGGGAGCTCTCCGGATGCACAGGCTTTTAAAGGGAAAAGAACATTTGATGAGCAAGAAATTATTCCAGGTGCTTGATGACCTTTGCTGGTGGTGGGACCAGTGACTGTAATGGAGATTGGTGCAGTTATTTTTAGAAGCACCGAATTGATGTCTCCCTGACACTGCATTTATGGGGTTTGAGCTGCTTTTCTCAAGAGCTCACCAGTTTCTCCATGTCATCAGGACAAACTCTCACAATCATTTAGAAAATGAGAACAAAGGACACATCCTTCTCAGCTATTGCCAAATCATTCCACACTCTTGCCAAACCGTGGGACTTCTATTTTTTTTATTGCTTGAAACTGTACTCAAAAATAGTTTTCGATTTAAATTGAGTGGAGGAAACAGGAGGCAGGAGGGAAGAATTATTTTCTTTGTCAAAACAACTGACAGTGTCCATGTAGTGAAAAAGAACAACACGTTGCTGCACACTGGTTATAAACCTCATATTTTAGTGGATTAAATTGCAGCCATATAACTGTTGTCAGGCTAAAAAAAATTATTTAAAACATTTTTTTCCCCTAATAAAAGCCCCAGCCAGCTATTCTTCCATTCTTTCTAATCACTCTGTATAAGTGCTTTGCTAGGAATACATTATCTCTGTTTGCAGACTGCAAACTTGTATTTCTGATGTTAATCTGCTGAGACGTTGGCTCAGTTCTGAGCACAAATCATGAGGAGCTGGACGATATTTCATGTACTGCTTTATATCTAAATTCAGACAATATGACCCTTATGTTCCTAATACTGAAAACATTTCACAAATGTTCAGATTGTACCTGAAATGAAGTTCATAGAAACGGTAGGAAAACCCTGAAGCTGCAAATAGAGGCAAAAAACCATGTGTACACTTCATTTTGGGTACATATTGAGGCTACACTTTTTTTTTAACAGTATCTTAATGACGTTAGAATTAAATGTCATCAGTAAATATATATGTATTTAAATTCTTTGTTCACTTCTGAATGCAGTAATATTCTCCCAACAATAATCAGGCAGAGCAGTGAGTATTCACAGCTGGAATTCTCCTCGATGAGGTGTCCCAAGCATCCCCGAGCAGGTACAGCAGTTAATTAGTCCCCCAGTGTGAAGTTTGCAATCAGGTGTCGAAGCAGTTTCAGTTACAGTGTTGTGGTGAATCATTTCCTTCTGATGCTTGTGGTGATCAATCATGTGGGGCCCTCTTCTAGATTTTCACACCAGCTTTAAGACAAAAGACATTCACAAAGAAAAACAAAATATTATCCATCTGGGTACCCAGCGTGTATCTCGCCTCGCTTTGATTATTTTCAAACCACGAGGTTACACAAACATTCCACTTTTTAAAATTCACATATTAGTCCCAAACAGGCTTCATAAGGAAATATATCAGAGTCTTAAATATAAAAACTGTATATATTTCTGAAACTCTGGTTTGTTTTGTTGTTTTTTTTTGTTTTTTCTTAATCGCTTTTATATCTAACCAATATAACACTCAGGAAAATATCCTGCTTTTCCAGAGGCAGCTTTTCAACTGCATAACACACAGAAAACCCCGAAATACTTTCTTTTTTTTTCTGAAATAAACAGCAATACAGGCCTGTGCTTGTATGACCAGGCACATCTCACTGAAAGCACGTATGAAGAATTTTCACCTGCAGCTATTTGGATGGATTGATTTGGATTCAGGAATGCACCCCTGCTTGAGCCCACACTTAAGCATGTGGGTAAAACACACACAGGGTAATACTTCAGGTTGGTCACACACTTCAGTGTGGTCTTGAGGAGGGTGGGATCAGAGCACGAGGGAAAGTGATTTCTTGACTCGTGGCCTTTGTCATTGGAACATAAAAACACGTACAAAGGACGTGGCCACACATGGCAATTACAGGCAGAGCTCCTGTCCTCAGCCGTGGTTTAATATAGAAAATAATTGTGTGATGATGAAGACCTTGGGCTCTCACAGGTTTCAGTGGGAATTAAGGATCGGTGGAGGTGGCGAAACTAACAGTATTTGCATAAAAATGCTCATGGGAAAACAAGAACATCAGCTAGATAATAATATTCCAAACCTATTTTCAGTGTGTTCTCTACCCTTACAGCTCACTGCAGGATGGGTTTGGCTGGAAATGTAAATGAACACGCTTTTCCAAAGATACACTTTTTTTTCCCCTTACCTGATGGTAATAGGTTATGGGAAACAATTTTGAACTTTTCCCCATTGTTTCCTCCATTTTCCCGATCTGTACCCTGGGGTCTGGGAAGATTATTAACTGTGAGGATATGAGGATTCCTTGCCTTCCATCGCTACTTATAATTATCAAACGGTTAAATGAATAAAGAATAAGGAACGTGACCTTGTCACCCTGACTCATGAGTGATTGTCAAGTGAGGGATCCCAGTAGGTCAAACACTGAAGTCTTCATTTATTTTTTCATCTCACCATGAACTAAAAATGGAAATGCTGCTCTCCCAAAGATCTTCTGCACATTCATGCTTTTAGCCATCAGACAGCAAAGTTTATGCCTTAAATACACGTGTTACAGAAGGAAGACCTCAGGAAATCTGGAGTCACCCCCGTTGACTTCAATAGAGGTTTTCCCATGAAGGATTGCAGGATTCCTGGGTGATACAAAGGAAGTTTACAGCAAGTGCTGGGGGTGGGGGAGCTGTTAGTGGAGATATAATTAAAGTTGCAGCCGTAGTTACAGGCGATCGCTTCTGGTGACAAACTCTACCCCAAGCAAACATGAAGGTCTCTGCTCTCCTCTTCTTTTTTAATTTCCAGCAGTAAGGATCCTTCCAGAGGGAAGGGCTGGGGGATGGGTGCATTTGCATTTTCGTGAGAGATGGGGGATATCACTCAGGGATAGCACAGAATAGTGATTATGTGGAGACACTCGGGATGTTATTGCCCCTGCTACAGTATTTGGGAGAGCTGGATCAATATAACATTGGCCGTCCTTGCGAAACACAACAGGTCAATAAATAAATTTGTCAGCATTTTTCTGGCTGGGAAATAATACAGGTTACTAAAGAATTGTCACCTTTGATTTATAAAGCTAATTAAATATAGGTGGGTGGATTTCTAGCGAATCATTTAACAAATGAAAAGATACAGGGGAAGAAAATTCTACAAGTGAGCCAGAGAAATACACAGCACATCTGAATTCTTCTCAGCTTCTGGAGACATCTGCCCTCAATTCCTGCAACCACTTTTAACACCAGGTTTTAGTGTTGCTCACCCCTTGTCTATTGACAAAATATGATATGCAAAATAAATCTGCAATGAAGCAGTTTTAACTTAGCATTTAAGATTCTAGAAATGCATTACAACTTAAGTCTTGGGGCAACAGATATTTTCCCTACTGATTTCTTGTTTTTTCTGCACTTTTTTCTATTGCTTTGCATGATGTTATATTCATAATACTTGAGTTTATTCATTTCATAGGTGTTCATTTCATGTACAAACGGCCTTAGCTCTTGTATTAACAAACATTTCAGTTCAAGCCACCATCCTCAGAGCAGGCTTTGGAAATATTACACAGTATTGTGTCCTGTTGTGTTGTAAATGAGCAGCTCCTGTAAACTTAAGGAGCAGTTTCAGGGATTTTTTTTTTTTTTTTAAATCATGGACTTTTCCTGGTCAACTTTGGCTTGCAAACAATGAGGGTCACAGATGAGGGTCTAATGCTCCATTTAATTAGGTTTCCTTTGTTACATTTTTATAAATAACTTGGGTTAAGGATTGTCTGCATCTGACTGCCATGGCCCAAACTGTGCTCTCAGCCTTTCCCAAGGAAAACAGCCTGGCTGGTACTTCCTGAATATTGTGGGATGAAGATTCAGTCTGAAGAAACCCAGACAATGAATGAGGGGAAATGAAGCCGAGTGGTTAATGGAAATTTCTCATATTTCCCCTTGGGATTTAGCATTGGGATGACAGGTATTGTGTCCAAAGCCATGAGTCAATATATTCCTCCCAGCTCCATAATCCACTCAGCCCTTCCTTGGCTGTGAACAGCCCATATCTGGGGCCCAAACATTTCTGTCTGGGATTCCCTGGACAGAAACAGGGGCACATGTGCTGTGCAATGGCATGTGGAATAAACTGGAGAATAAAGCTGATGCATCCAGGATGCATCAAACTTACTGTAAGTGTGTGAATCAACCATGCACCATGTGCTCAATAAATCCAAGATTTCTGAGAAAGTGGTGCAAAATCTGCAAATCCATTGCACAGATCTGGGAATTTGGGATGTAAATTTTAATTGTGCTGCCCTTATAGACAGAAATCCCAGATAAAGGGCCAATCCAGCCCTTGGATCTTTCTTGAACAAAGAAGTAAAGGACAAAAAAATTATTTTCTCTGTGTTGGTGAAAAGAAAAAGGATATTTGCCTGCAAATACCTAAGCCCAGAGTAGCCCTTGCTAATCCCAGGGTATTGCATCTTCCCATTCTGTTTCTTGCTTGGCTAATTAGTGCCAGGTCCATGGATTTGGCTCGTTAGATGTCACATGGCTGTTGTGTGGTATCTTTAAAGGTTTGATACACTTGGTTCAGTGGCTGTGTCCCATACTGGGGTCTTGTGGAGAATACTGTGCCTTTGCAAGCCTCAGTTTCTCCCTCTATAAAATGGATTTGGTGATGACTTCTACTGTTTGTAAAGTGCTTGTACCACTACACAACAGTGGTTCTCTTGTTCCTGTGGCCAATCTATGACTTTTAATTAAATTGTGGGTGACTTCAATGCTGGTGCTACCTCTGCAGCCTGTGCCTCTGTAAGACACTCAACTCCTACACAAGGCATGTTCTAAAAGCCCCACAAAACTCACATTACCTTTGACCTATTCCTGTGACAGACATGAAAGTCCAGGACATTAACATAGTGCACGACCTTCTCTGAGCCAGCTTCAAAAATGTGATACAGTCAGAGCTATCTTCAAAAAGTCTTTTTTTTCTCCCCTGAAACACGAGCAAGTAGAAACAAAGGCTGTTCAGATGATAAATATTTCTTACTGAGAATAATTTAAATCTATGAAAATATTTATAAGCCTAAGTAGTAGGTGAGTTTAGTGAGTCTGCTGACTCATTATATAACTGGTTATTATATTAAATACAAGGCATCCTGTTACTACAAATCCATTATCATTCACCGTGAGGCTTCTCGTTCCGAGCAGTTAACGCAGTTATGAACCTGTAAAAAGGATTAGTGACTTTACTGCCCTAGAAAAGAATTCTTTCCCCTTTATTTTCCAAACTGTGATTTTATTTCCAAAGCTGAAACAAAGGGAAGGCTGTGCTCCGGCAAGGAGATGCACTGCTCCAGGCTGACAGCTGGAGTACTGGATATAGGATGGCAGTTCTTGATTTGTCAGCATGTTGCCAGGGGTAGGGAAACTGAGAGCAGAGGGAAATGCTATTGAGATATTCTGGTATCTCCTGGTGCACTTGCTCTATCTCTCTCTGTCTATATTCCAAAAAGGAAAACAAATCCTCCTGGTGAACCCAGAAAGACACATCCTGCCTTTCCTTTCTTCTCTTTGCCTTTGTGCACGGGGCTAAAAAGTACCAGAGCGAGGGGCAGAGCCAAAACTGAGTGTACAAAGCATCTCAATGGAGCTGCAAAGCTCCTGGGGGGCAGCAGGATGAGGAAGGGGGGTCGGCAAACTGGTATGGGCTGGGGCACTGAAAACTGCAGGATCTCATTCCTTCAAAAGCAGCTCTGTATGGGATCCATAGCAGGACACAGAACCTTAGATCTGCCTGGGGTTGCTGCAGGTAGAAAATGCAGAGGGCATTTAATTCACAGTGAGCTCTTGCCATCCCTCCTGAGTGTCTGTGCAGGTAAAAGCAAATTAAAATGTGCTCAATTAGCTGCTTCCATGTACAATTACCTGGTTTCCATACCCGAATTAAAATAATTACATGCCTAAAGCAGCCATCCAGCTTCAGACACATTTGCAACACTCATCGAGTGTTGAAAATCCACCTTTTACAACCATTTTGGTCTGTACCCCAACAGAACAGATTGTGGAGCTTTTCTGTATAAAGCAATGACATTCACCGTAACCTTTCAAAGTCTACTGAAGGTATTTATGTAAATCTACACACACAGCACCAGAGGACAGAGCATTACCAGTTTACACACTTTTCTAGACCCGTGTGTTAAAGGCTTTAATTCACCTCTCAGCCTGACAAAAACACCAGCACGGAGCGAAGTGCTCTGTGCTGCTCCTGTGGCAGCAGCAGGAAGCGGCAGCAGGAAGCGTTTTTTTCACGCTCCGGGTTTGTAGTGTCACCAGAAGTCCTTGATAAAGCTTTGGTTTCATCTGTTGGGCAAGGATTTTGTCGGCACCAAAAATAGTTTTAGGAGACCTGGGAGACAAGTCGGACCATCTCACAGCCACCTACTGCACGTGGCATAGTTCACACCAAATATCCTGCTTTATTCCTCACAGGAACGAGCTGTCTTCTCCCCAGCTGTTAACAGAAACTTCACTGCAGTGAAGTTGTAAAACTATAACATCCCATTACTCTGGAAGGACACTCCCATATTAAAAATGCCCCATATAACAATTTTCTCCTATTTAACCTGTGGTGACACCACCTCAGATGAATAAACTGTAAAGGGTTTACATTTCAATTCTACTTGTTATTTCATGTCTGATGGTTTAATTTCTGCATTTGCTTCCACAGAACAAGTCACCTTCCTCTTTGCCTCATAAGTAGTTTAAGCTTAAAGTGCCCTCAGTTGTGTGTCACTGTCTTGTTTGAAAAATTCCAGTTATGTTTTTTTTTTAAATCCTCTCAAAAACTTCAATATGAAATAAGAGCTAATTTATTTTGAGGGGAAAAAAATGTTTTGCAGGAAATAATGTAACAATGGCAAAAAAAGAAGCAAAATCTGATGATTTACTTTGAATAATATCCTGGCACAAACAGCCTGCAGGAAGATATTACTGTGTCCAATAGACAATACTTCCATTGTAGCAAAACACCAATGTCACATTTTGAATTTCCACATGTGAGTGGAACTGTGGTTTGTTGCAGGACAGATTTTGAGGGGGCTGCCATGTCCCTGCAGCCCCCTGCCCATCACCCCAGCACTGGGCCCCGCAGAAATAGTGGGTTTAGAATCAAAACTCCCCTTAAGCACGTTAAAATGCTGTGGTGAAGTTACAGCTGCTGGAAATTATTGTGGCTCCATTAAAGGCAGGAGTGTGATATTGATATGCACCAGCTGAAGCCTTGCTCTGGTCCCAGCCTTCACCTTCCATCCTCATCCTCCTGCAGAGTGAAGAGTGGGAGAAAGGCCCTGGGTAAGCAGGAGCTCAGCATTTTGTTACATTTATTGTAATCTGGCGGGTTTTGCTGATAGTGGCTGGCTGTGAGAGTTGCCTGTGTGTGAGTATTGGCAAAACTTCCCTGGTGGGATTGTTTGGGAAACTTTTGGCCCAAGTCAGCAGGGCAGGAGTGGTGCAGAGGCTGCGCTTTGGGCTTGGTTTCCAAAGTTACTTGAAAGCTTCTTAGCTCTGGGAAGTTTGGGTTTGCTGCTGTTCCCCCTCCCCTTTCCCCCAGAACAGAGGTGGCAAATGTTCATCACCTGTCTGCCCCCGCTCCCACCGTGTCCTCCCGCACTTGTAGGAACCTGACTTTGCAAGGAGAGGGAAGCAGAAAAATATAAATCAAATAAACATAAGAAATGCAAAGACAGGGGTCAGGTTACTTGCCAGTGGTGAAAGGGGAAAAGGGAGAATGTGTTTGGAAGTAAACGATGTCTTCTTATGGTGTTGGAACAGTAACTCTCAATACTCGGTGTGTGAGAACACTTCAGTGTCCCCCAGGTCAAGGGATGCTCGTTCCCATTAAATGGCACTGGAAACCAGGGATCTCTGGCACCATGCCTTTGTCAAGTGTCATGCTAATTCCTGGTTTTAAACAATTCCTTGGCTCTTTTAGCACTTTTCAAATGCACATTTGTGACATACCAGCTCTACTGCATTCAGAACTCAGAAGCCTCAGGTTTTTCTTCCTGCATGTCTCATACAAGGAGGAAGTGCTGCTGAAAGTACAATGGGAAGAAACAAATAATGATAACAAAGAGCCAAGCTCGGGGAATTCTTTGTTATAAGATTAGGAGGAAGTAAAAAAAAAAAACCAACCCGTTGCAACCCTCCAAGAATGGTAATTCCACGTCAGGATTGATCAATATTAGTTTTCTATTTATAGAACATGTTTCATTCTGAGGCTGTGTGGTGTTTATAAATTAGTAAACATGTGCAAGAATCCCATCATCCATTATTAATGCATCAGCACTTTCAGTTTATGAGAGATAATAATTATTTTTAACACCATGAAAGTTGGGAAAAGAAACAAAAAGTCATTTTATGAATCCTCTTCTCTCTCCTCTGCGTTTTGGGGGATTAAATGCTGTAGTAGCACTACAGCCCAATGTGAGGACACACTCTAAGGTAAATACTTGTGCAAAAGTATGGCTCAAAAAATTAACTGAACTGGTCATGTTGTTCTAGGTATTAGACCTGGGTAATTTTACATAATGAATGTATTCAATTTTACCAAATGAATACTTCCTTAGCTCTGAATTAATGTGCACAGATGCATCCAGTCTCTCCGCTATCTTAAGGCAGGTAATTTTGTTTCCTTGCTCGTGGGACAGTTCTTAAGGATCTGCCTCCACATCACAATTACAAGGAGCAGTAACTGCTGCCCTTAAAGGCAGGTTTGGAATATGCCATAGGAAGTAAAGAAATTAACCTTCTTCAGTCTGGAAATATTTTGTGAGACTCTGAGAACCTACTTCCATCCTTTTGATGACAGACCCTGTTGCAAATGTTATTGGTGTACCTGCAATTCCAATTTCATTTAAGATCAAGACAAAGAGGAGTCAAACTTCTATAATTGAAGGTAAAATAAAAAATTACCCCAAAAGGAGAAGTGGGAAAAAGGTGACATTTGAATTACACCTACAGCACAAGTGTCAGAACTGAAATGTGGCTGTAAAACTCTGGTTTATCTACACCAAAAATCCAAGATCTTACAGAGCTCACAAGTCTGTAAAGTCAGAGCTTTTTCAAGTTATTTTGTAACAAGCACGCACTGAGCTCAGTAATAAGAGTGAGGAAAGTTGTATTAACAAGTACAGAATTCAGCATGCCATCCTATCAAAACAATAGGTTTCAATTTTAGAACCAGTTCAGTGCACACCTACCTTTGTATGTGAATAGTCAGCACAGGGTTGGGCTTTTAATATTAGACTTGCTTTTAATTGAAGAATGGTGTCAGGTGCTAATTAGCATGAGTGAATGTGCTTTTATTTTGCCCTATCCAAGCAATAGAAAGCTGCAGTTTACAAACCGAGAGTGAGGAGACTGGAAGTTCAAACTAATCAAGGAAGGGAGAGGATTAACAGCCGGTCTCTAGATCCAACTCTTGATATTCAGAGTAAAAGCCATGTGATGCTGGGAAGGACAATTTGGAAAGTTACAACAAGACTTTAAGGCCTGTGGTGCCGATAACTGAGCCATTCTGGGCACAGGGTATGACTTCATCATCTCACTCTGTTTATCTGCCCAAGAAACCCTTTTTGTATAATTTGTATCTCACCAATGCATTTCTCTGCACTCCCTGCACTGATGCATATGGAGCTTGTTTCTGTTTTCAGCCTGAGAGCTCTTCTCTCTCCTCCAGCCACATCTAATAAAAGATTTTACTTCTCCGTGCAAATCTTCATTCTCTTTCTATCACTGCAGCAGCAAGAATGCTGCTGTTACTGCTGTTGTGATAGACCCTATCAGGCAACTACCATGTGCTCGAATAAACAACAGTGGGATCCCAGGGATCTCTCACCCCACAAAAAGAGAACATTCACATTGTGCTGTGCCATCATCTCAAAAAGGATCCATTTGCAGGGCAAAGTACAGGGACAAAACTGCAAGTTGAGCAAAAAATTTGATGTGTTTTCTTTGAGAAATCTATGTGCTATTGAAGAGGCTTCTGTTTACATGTATTTTCCTATGCCGTGTGCACTGCAATATGTAAAAAGAAAAGGCATGTCATGCTTCGAGTCTGTTAAAGTTCATACACGGCGAAAACAAAAAAATCAAGGTCAAACAGAAAACTTTAATAGCTGCACTGTCAACGTGCCTCGCAGGACTTGAAATCTATGAGTTTACACAGACAGGATGTACAAAACAGTGAAAGAAAACCCCTGCGACTTCTTTATCGCTATAAAAATAAACTGTTGTGCGTTAAACGCGCTGCTCACAAAGTAGCTGAGCATCCAAATACCTCCGAATAGCATCAAAGTACCTACGAGTGCATCTATAAAGAATGCAGCTCTTTGGTGTAGAATGCAAAGGGGGGTGTTGATGAGGCAGCTGTAAGTGAATATGGGTGAGGAGATAGTCACTAATGCAGGAGCCAGGCGCATTCTTGGGGGGGAGGGCAGCGCCTGCTGGTTCCTGCGCAGCCCTCCGTGGATTATCTGATGTCGCAAGAACCCGATTGCTCGCAGCTTTCTCATCGCCGTCTCATCCGTGTCTTCATTTAGTCAATGTGATCATGTGAGTTAGTCAAATCTGAGCCCGGGTCTAACGAGCACAGGCGTTTCCTGTAAACACGCACCAGCAGCCCGATCCCCGGCACGGCGGGATCGGCTCGATTCGCTCAAATAATGCTGAAAGAAGTAATTTGTGCAAAGGGGGGAAACGCAGAAAAAAAAATAAAAGAAGCCACAAAACACTGATAAAGCTTCTCATAAATGATACCGTTCTCTAGTCTCGGTCTCATCTGAATGTTGCACAAACATTTTGTGAACTGTTTTGTAAGCAGAGAAGCAGCGTGATCCTGATTTTGCAAATAGATATTGTTGCGCAGAAATGAAGAGTGTAGAATTTTTATATTCCAGCTCATGGCCCAGGCACTCCAAACAGCTTTCCAAAGGACTTCTAAAATGCGTTTTCCAACTTTGAGCCATTAGGCTACACTCTGATCGTGGTTTCAAGCTTATCTCCTTAAAAGCCTAAACGCGGTGTATTTACTTTATTTATCTGTTCATGCCAGCAAACGGAGCATTTCATGTAATGCCTTGACTGTCAGAGCAGGGGCTTGAAAAAAGCCCCCGAAAACTGCCCCATTTTGTGAGCCCTGGTAGAAGACTTGCCCAAGATCACGCAGGAAGTCTGTGGCAGAGCTGGGACTGAGCCCAGCTCCCCTAAATCCCGTTTGTGCCTTAACCACACAACGGGCCAGATTTAATAGCTGCCTAAATATGAATCTAAAATGAGAGAGTCCCTGTGCAAAAGAACGAAACTTGGCTGATCTCCTGCTGCCAGGGATAGACCAGGGGTGTTTTGCTACTCAGGTCAGTCGTTTGAGACAAACACCCACAGAAACCCTTGAAAGATTTTAAATTTAGGTGAAGGCTTCCTGCTGCCTGCTCAGCTCTGTTTTCATTCTCCCTGACAGAGAGGGCTTTCCCGTGTGTGCTGTGAGAATAGCAGGACTCGAGCCAGATCACCAAACTTCCAGCATGGATTTTTATATAATGTAATTGTACATAATGTAATTTAAAAGTACTTATACATTTAAGTGCATTAGGAGTTTGGGGACTGAAACGAAACTTTTCGGCTTTCAGCAATGTTATTTTATTTCTTTCTGTTGTTATGGAGGAGATTATCACAATTTTGGGCATGCTGCCTGGTTCCAAAGTCTAGTTTGGGGCTAGGTTTAATATTGCAAGACTGTGTAGTAACGTATAGTGCAGAACAGTAAACACAGGTCTGTCAGTGCATTTGTTGTGGAAGTTTTTGCTTCATACATAAAACATCGACTGGGGAAGCTTCTCCAGAAAGGCAGCAAATGTCCTCAACACAAGGAAAAATGGTAGGAGGAGAAAATCTAGGATTTATTTTTCCAGCTTGGCCCTTGCCTCATATCAAACATTTCCAGTGCCATGAGCATAAATCACAGAGGTCACCGCGGCTAATCTGTAAAAATAAATGGGATGTTTTCATTTCAGTCATGTAATGTGATATTATACGATGCTCTTTGAGGAAAAAGAAGAAAAGTTTTATGATATTCTGAGCCTCTCATTTTTTTCCTGAAACAGTCTTTTTATTTCCTTATATTTTCCACAGAGGTACCACATCTCAGTGGATAAAAACCACACGGCTTCTATGTTCTCTGCTAAATCATGTTTACAGTCATCCAGAGCCCTGGCTCAAGTGAAGTGCCCCTTGTGATCCAGGAGGTCAGTAGATTTCACCTGAAAAAGTAAAATCATTAAAAAGTGGTAAAAAATGAAAGGGGGAGGGGGAAACTAATGGTTTTTGCTGTGTCATGAGAACAAGAAATATTGCAACACCTGACTCGGGGAGTCTTTTAGGAAACACATTTAAGAGCAAAAGTACAGGTTTAATATTTTTAAAAATTTGTGGGCCCTGAAGTTGTTTTTAACTCTTCAATGTAAGGTCTTTAAAAATGCTAAAATCAGAAAATAAAGACTAAATTTGTTAGAAGAGTCATTTGGTGTGACAAAACTGGTCACTCCCACACCCATTTCCAGCTAAATTCCACTTTGTTCTCCTTGCCAAACTGCCATTTATAGATAATCAATATTTAACTGGCCTAGTCCTGTGCTTAAACTTGGGAGTGTTTGTGGGATCAGGTTTGGCCACATAGTACAAAGTGCTGTGCAGCAACTTCCAAAGAAATGCAAAGCTCTTGCAAGACAATGGAATATTTTGCATGCACGGATAAACACCTGGCTTGGACACATCCTACTGCAAAAGACTCACACTCAAACCAACTGGAACTGCTCAAGGTGCAATAAGCCCTTCAAAACTCCATTCAGAGCAGTGGCAAGACCAAGATCTGACGCTTAAATATCTATATTTTAAACTTTTGGCCTTATCAGGTTTGACCTTCTCTTCATGAAAATAAATGTGCTTCAAATTAGTTTGAGGCAACATTCAAATTTGCCAATAAAGATATTTCACCTCCCAGAATTACCTGGTTAGTAAGTATATTACCTTGTGTGTATTACACATCCTGTAATGGTTTTGATTAATCTTTATTTGCCATATAAGTGACCTAAATTTCAGCCTGGGTAGCTTTGCTCTGGGAGAACATTTTGGGAAAACTTAAAAAAAAAATATTAAAAAACCCACCCCCACATAATTTTAGCTGCAATTATTTTAGAAATGTCCTCCATTCAGGCAGGATGATTTTTATATTGAGGGAAACAAGCCCCTGGGTGTGATCTGAACCTACTGATGTAAACTAAACTGACTTTAGCAGGTCTCCGTGTGTCTTTGGGGGAAAAACGAGAGCCCACATGGAAACTCACCTCCTTCTTATCCCATTTCCTTGCAGAAGGTGCTAACCTCAGAGTCTAGCAGAGATTAAGCACTTTGCTAACAGCATTACAGATTGCATTTAACTCCTAAAAACCTCCTCAGTGCCAAGTGGCACACTTGAAAATATATTTTGTCTTTGTCTGCTGCATTGAATTCCTCTGTAGCGCCCACACCTCTAGAGCAGAGGTACCCGGAGAGCAGCTGGTGCTTTGGTGTCAAAGGAAATGAAAACCAGATGAATCCTTGGCCTGTTTTGGGTGATGTCCACAGCAAATCTCTGTGTTCTGGG
Source organism: Neopelma chrysocephalum (assembly GCF_003984885.1). Classification (NCBI taxonomy): domain Eukaryota; kingdom Metazoa; phylum Chordata; class Aves; order Passeriformes; family Pipridae; genus Neopelma; species Neopelma chrysocephalum. The sequence goes on from NW_020897781.1 coordinate 6,457,173, forward strand.
TGTTCCCCTCCTCGGGCAGCCCTGACGGGTGCCAGGCCCCTCAGTGAGCATTGCCAGCAGTCGGGGGTCAGCAGGTTCCAGGGACACCACAGGAAGGACTGGTGGCACTTGAGGGTCATTGGGGCTCTTATGGCACCACAGGAGGGTCTGGCTGGGGCTGTCATGGCAGAAAGGGCTGGTTTGGGTCATCTCCGCAGAAAGGGCTGGTGCCATCACTGCAGGAGGGACAGGTTGGGGCCATGTCACCCTCAGTGACCCACCGGAGGACATCGATGGCCAACAGTTACAAGGTCCATTGCCATGGGCTCTGTGGCCCTGCCCTCGGTTTGTTACCCAGGCGATGCCCAGTGCCCAAATCCTGCATCACAAAGTGCCCAGCATGGCTGGCACCTCACACCCCAACGGGACAGAGGAACAGCCATCAAGAAATCCCAGAATATCGATGTTGGAAGGGCCCTCTGGAGATCATCCTGTCCAACCCCCTGCCCAGGCAGGGTCACCTGGGGTAGGTGACACAGGGACACACCCAGGTGGGTTTGGGATGTCTCCACAAACGGAGACTCCACGCCCGCCCTGTGCGGCTGTTCCAGTGCTCTGCCACCTCCATGGGAAGTTCTTCCTTGTGTGGGAACCTGAGGTCCACACAGGAGGTGGAACTTGTTGTGCTTCATTTATGGCCATTGCTCCTCGCCCTAAAAGGGGCTGAGGCGGCAGGGGCGTGCTCGGGGGCGTGTCCAGAAGGGCGTGGCCGATAAGAAGGGCGTGGCTACCAGAAGTGAGGCCAATCAGCGAGCGAATCGATCAAGGGGGTGTGGCCAAAACGGGGCGTGGCCAACAACGGCGATGTCCAGGTTCGGGGGCGTGGCCATGAGCGGGGGGCGTGTCCCAACCCCGGTGGGCGTGTCCCCGGCGCCGGGGGCGTGTCCTCGCGCTCCCCGAGCAACAGCCGCGGCGGGGCCGTTTACAAACATTGCCCGCGCTCCGGCCCCGCTCGGGCCCCCCCGCTCCGCCGGCGGGCACCGCCGCAGGTGAGGCCGCGCCGGGGGCACCTGCGGGGGCCCCTCATCACCCCCCCTCCCCCAACCCCCTCAGGGGCACCTGAGCAGCCGCAGCCCCGTCCCGCGGGCGGCCCCTGCCGTGAGGGGCCGGCGGTGCGAGGCAGCGCGGCGGGGGGGCCGCTGCCGGCCGGGTGCGTGAGGAGGTTTGGGTCGCACGCCCCGTGAGGAACTGGGGGCTCCGGGGGTCGGAGCAGGAGCAGGAGGAGGCGCAGGGCAGGTGCGGGGGCTCGGGGCGGGGGCGGCTCCGGGTCCAGGTGTGCCCGGCGCTGGCCCCGCCCGGCGGCAGGTACCGGCCCCTCCCGCCGCCCCCTCCCCGGCCGGGCGGGCGGAGCGGCCCCGGCCCGGCCCCCGCTCCCTCCCGCCCCAGCCCCGCTGTCCCTCGCCCGGTGCCGCCGGTGGCCCCCGCCCCGCACCCCCGAGCAGCTCCCGCCCCACACCTGGGGGGGTCACCCGGGCCCCCCTCCGAGCCCCGCCGGGTCTGGGGGGGATTTTCCGCCGGGGTTGGGGGTGTGCGGAGCGAGGAGAGACTTTATTTCTTTGTGAGTCAAAGATGTTCCTGGAAGAAGGATTTGTAGTAAGTGGCTCATGGGGCGGAGGAGGAGGGGGGGGTTGTTAATGAAAAGTTTATTGATCCGTTTTGCCAGTTTTTGTTTCATTTACCTTTGTCTTCTGAAGACCGAACCCTTCCTGATCATTTCTTCTCCTGATCGTTTCTTTAGCATCGTGTTTCTCTCTTTCTTCTTCTTCTTTTTTTTTTTTTTTTTAAAGGGGAATAGGAAGTTTAGAAAATAAATAAATAAGCCTCAACTGACTTCTTGAACAACAAAAGAGGTTGCGAAGCGAGGACAATAAAATTCTAGAATATCCAGAGATTGGATTTCATTCCTGTTCCGTGATACCCCTTGGACTTTGTGTTTTGGAGGGTGAGGGGTTTTTTTTGTTTGTTTGTTTGTTTGTTCCCCACACAGAAAACCTGCAGCCAAAGTAAGGTCTGTATGTTCTCTAATGAACCATCCCATAAAATGTGCTGTGTGACTCCCTGTAAGTATTTGAATTGAAGTGTAATAGTTTTGAAGTGGAGGGGAACAAAAATCTTTATGTTGGGTTATTGATCTGCTGATGAAAGTCGTTTGAATGTGAAAAGGGTTTAGTTTGGGGGGTTTGTGTGTTTAAAGGGTTTTTTTTAAGGCAGCATTTTTTTTAATTTTTGAAATGACCTTGAGAGCTTTAAAACTACATCAGTTTCTACCAGTGGGTTTGAGGGGGAGGCAGGAGCAGAAGAATCTAGTGAAAATCGAAAATAGAAATGGGAACTGAAGTGTAGCTGCAGTGAAATATTTTCTTATAGAAGTATGTGAAAAGGGAAGTTTTTGTAAGAATATGTGAGAAAGAAGAGAGGGAAATAACGCAGTTTCAGATGCAGAGGGGGGAGAGAGGGAGCATATCATTCTTCACATTTTATTAGGCCGTGAAATGCAGGAGTGATATGATCTGGAAGACACAGAAATAAAACGCCTAACTACAAGTTGAATAGCAGGCATTGACTTGCTGACCAGTGCTCACAGGCTTGGTGGGGGCTGGTTCTGTGTCTGCAAAGGTATCAGAGCACAGGGCTATGACAATGGCTTGCAAATGCTTTAACGCCATGTTTTATTGCTCTTAGGAGCTCTTATTAACTGTAGGTTTGGGAATACGACTAAGACTTTAATTTGTGATGTCCACACTGAGGTTTCAGCGTTTCCTTGGATAATAGAAAAGGACAGTTGCAAATAAGTAGGATAAACTGCATTCTTTGGCAGAGGGGGAGGGAAGAGGGAGAGGGTGGAGGAGGGTTTTTTTTTCTTCCCCTTTACTAGTTCTGTAACTGAGTCAATATTTTAAGATCTGTAGCAGGAATGTGGCTTTGTGATCACTGATCTTTCTGCAACATGTTTTTTTAATGAGCAATATTGTAATGCTGTGCAAAATACTTGGGTTATAGATCTCGCAGCTCGTTCTTGAAATCAGTGTCTGAGTTTTCAAGTTTCGCCTTTTAAGTTTGCTGGGATGATGAATATGAAAAACAAATAACTTTAGAACCGCGGCTATTACAGTGATTATTGATTGGCTTGGCCTCCAGCCAAGCAACTCTTCTGCATGCACCAGAGTTGCTGATGTAAATTCTATGGATTCTTTTTCTTATGTTTGCTTTTTTTTTTCTTTCTTTTTTAAAAAATCTCTAAACGGCATATATGGCTATTTAGGAACAGTAGATCAGTTTTTAGTTAAGGTTGTTCAATTATGTCTTCATCGCTTTGGAGTTGGTTGAATGACTTGACATGAGATTAAGCACAACAAAAGAAAAGGCAGGGGAACAACAGCTGCCTTCCAGTACCAGAGCTCCAGATTCTGAGCAGTTCAGCATTTTACCTTTTTAGCATTACGTGGTGTCAGGTTTAAATGTGAATATTTCCAGTCGCCTTCACAAGAACCTCAGGCTGATAACACATCAGCCACTCAAAGCCTGGATGTTCCGCGTTGGGGGCTTGTTTGTCTCTTGCATTTTGCAGAAAATGATCTGACGGTCTGTTACTGAGCAGTGAATTGATCTCATTAACTTTTAAGACAAAAGTAGCAAACACTCACCACTAGTTTGTAGTCTTTTAGTTACTGTGTGGTAAGAACTTTAAGGTGTGTCCTTAATGGCAACTGACGATTCTTGCTGCGAACCTTGTTTATTTTAGGTAGATGTTTTATACAGAATTTCCAGTGGGACAAATTACTCCACTGACTGCACTTATTCTTTCTGAAGGCTGACTGTGAGCATAAGAGAATGATTTTGCCATGCTGCAATCAGTATATATTTAAAAATTGAAGCCATTAAGTTTTGCTGTGTATTTTAAGGCTTTTCCTACTTCCTTTGTTTAAACATTCTCAAACAGTGCATATCATAGATGAGTTTAAAACATTCATATGGCACTGTTGGGGCCGAATTTAAAATTAAAATGAATACCTACGTCCTTGTTGATCTAAATAGAAAAAGCATTTCTTTAAATAAGTGGATGTTTTCTGGTTTTGAGTGTGGTAAGGAGGCTATATTTGTATCTTGTAAACAAAGTTTCACATTAAGTAGTCTTTAGAGAATGGCTTCCAGGCTTTGCATTAGAGGATTTTTTTTTCTCTTTAAGTGAATAATGTTTTTTTGGGTTTGCTTTCTTTTGGTGTAGGGGTGGGGAGATTTAGGACAGAGGGTAGAGAGAGGAAAATAATAAACTTTAGCACCTTTATCAGACTGTTACACAAAAGGTTACTTGATTCTAGTTTCCCCTTTCATTAGATCACACTCAAAAAAATTCCTTTTTTGAGCACTTTTTTCTAATCTTCAGAAATATCTTCTCTTATGTTTTCATTCAGAACTATGTTGATAGATTGATAGCATATTTTATACAAAGTGCTAAGTAATTATTTCGATCAGGGGAAAATAATTTTAAAAGGGAACTGTGGGTTTCACTTAGACTTTCAAAAGAGTGATTACAGTAAACTTTTAGTTACAAAAAATCCGAGAGTTTGCAATTAAGAAGCTCTGGGGGAAACGTTAAGTACATTTTAACTTCCCTTTGTTCTTTGGGACTTTTTGTTGTCCCAGCTCTTTCTAACCTGAACCTTGATTTGGAATCCATTGTCCTGGTAAAGGATTCCATACAGTGGGTATGTAAATGCCCTCCCTCTTTCCTGTGTTATGAAATGCTGGCATATGGAAGGAGCAGCCCCCCCTTCCCCAAGGTAAAATGGGCTGAGCTTTCTTTTCTTTGCAAGAAGCTGAAAGAAGAGTTTGACCTTTGAACTCCCCCTCACACTTCCACGCTGCTTTCAGGATGATTAAATAACCGAGGATATTTGCCTGTGTCTTATGCTTATTTATCTCACTTAAAACGTTGTAATACTTAACTGTTGAGGTATTGTCTTTAAATATAGCAGGACAGTGCCTTTGGGTTGCAGCGGGGCTGCCATGTGCCAGCTCAGCCTCTTGTTTGTGGGGCTCTGCCTTTGGAGCCTCAGCGTTCCAGGCAGATCCTCTTTCCACATCTCATAACTGCACTAATTTCAAACTGCTCTTTGGGGCGTTTCTGCTGACCCGTGACACCTTCCCCCTCCCTTCTTAAGGTGACTTTAGGAACAAAAAAGTTTTTCTTCCTGGTGCCTGAGTGTGCTCAGGGGATTCTGCTGACTACTGTATGTGTGCTCTGAGGGAGATGTGACTCATACCACGAGAGATTTGCAGCTGAACACAAAAGTAAGGAAAAGGATATGGCCAACTACGTAAGAGTCTCAATACTATGTTGCATTATAGGATTAAAAAAACCCCAAGCACACTTTCTCAGCCTAGCCTTCCCTAGGTTTTTATGCACCTCCAGACAGAAAGCTGCTCTCTCAAAATAATTTGCTTTTAGCAATCAACTTTTGTTTTTTTTCAGTGAAATTGCCAAATAATCGCCTTTTGTTGCTGATGAAACTTGTTTGTGCCAAACGTGGGCGTACGTCAGTGGGGAAAATATATTCAAACTTCTACTGTTATAACCACATGACTTTGGTCAGAGCATAGTTTATAGCTTATCATAAATCTAGCTTTTGATTCTTCCTCATTTTTTTTTTTATAAGGGGGGCAACGAGTTAAGTGTTGTGATAAGAGCAGACTTTCAATTTCAAAGTAAAAGAACTTATGTGCTGGGAAAAAAACGAGTTTGAAATTAAAAATATAGGTGCCATAGTTGTTTGGAAACACAATGCCTTCAGTTTATTGCAGGGGATGGAACTGGTTATCAGGCTGCCTTGAGGATTTCAAAAGAAAGTACAAGAGGAAATGTGGTCAGAATATGCTGGGAAATCTATGTAGATCAGTGTGACTTCAAGATTTGAGCAGAACACCATCCAAGTAGAAGTGAATAATTGACTGGATAGTGATTTTCTATGTGCTGAAGATTTTATGTAACTAAAAGTATCAAAGTCTGAGTTTGTTTATGCGCAATAGGTACGGGGGCATTTCTCAGTGGAGTGAAGGCAGTACAGTTTGCCTCTGACATGAGCTGCAGGAAGGCTCTTGTATTGTTTTTATACTTCATTGTGATAGTTGAGATCTGGTTGGGTGAAACCTTGGGTGTTCTGTCAGTCTCTCTCTCTTGTGCTACTCGGGAGGAAGAAAATTCGATGTACACCAGAGGCTGATGTTGAGTACATTGTAAGGAAAAATGGGTGTAAAGTGGTCCAGAGAAGCCCAAATCACAGTTTAGCTTTCCTGTTCCTTTCTAACCTTTTCTTATGCTTAAAGAATTGGTATATGACTCTGCCTGTTGAGGTCAGTTTGTTGTGGGTGCTGCCTCTCCTTTCTTTGGCACTGGGAAGCCCAGGATGCTGGATACATGATCACATACATCCCTGCAGCCCTCTAGGGTGAGATACTGTAGGGCTGGCTAATTAAAAAGGTTTATTTGTGGGTCTCTGGGAGATCTCCCACCTGCATGGGAGAAAGGAGGCAGCTGTTGGAAGTGTCTGTTTCTATCACTTTTATATTTTAGTATCTTCAGGTGCTAATCCAGGATGACTGGAGTACAAGTGAATGTCTTTTCCCTGGGTTGTGAACCTTTTTCCACCTTCTAAGAGTGACTTTGGCAAACACCTAATTGTGAATGTGTTTAACAGTGGCCACTTCCAAGTGCTCTGCAGAGAAGAGGGATCAGACATTGCTGCTTCTCCTTCCACTGTGCAGTGGTTTGAGTGTTTTGGGTAAGAGTTGGATTCAGAGTTGAAACCAGGTGAGAGCACTGGGGCAGATTGATGACCTTAACAAAGGGAACTCTTTGGAAGTGACCACTTGTCTCAAATACAGGAATAGTAAAACAATCTCTTTTCCTGTTATTTCACCTATGCTGCCCAAAGGGATGCAACTTGTCCATAATTGCTCTGGAGGAACTCCTGGCTCTTGAGCAATAAGGAATTAAGTCTAATTTGGTAAACTGAATTTACCACTTCTTTGGAGTTGTGGCTACTGGAGAGACCTTACATCCTTCTACAAGAAGTAAAAAGGTCCAATTTCCTTTTAAGGTCTCTGAAAATATCTCCTTTTAAATGAAAACCAAGACTAAACATATGAGGTGTCTATGTAAGGTGAGACTGACTCAACAATAAAAATGTATCACTCATTCCACAGAGAGCCTTTACCTGCTGTGGAGAGAACAGTAAACTGTTTTGTAAGGTAAGGGGTCATTGCCAGTTTAAGTGCGTGTAACTTCTTGATTTAATGAAGTTGCATCATCCTGTAGCAGTGGTGAAATGTGGCCCAGACTTATTTCAAATAGTATCACTCCTGTGTCTTTCAGCCTTTCTACAACAGGTATTGGCTACTTCATCTTGTCTAAAGTACACTTTGGTTCTGTGGCTCCTGAGAAATTCTCTCCTAATCCCAGGGAAAAAAAAAAGGAAAAAAATCTGGCAGTTAGAGCAGTCCTCCTGAACTTTAAAAGTCAATACTTATTTGTAGCACTTCCTCCTTTAATGCCAAGAATTAGTCTCTTTTATATTTGCTCTTGCTCAGTGGAGGAAAAACATGTGCAAAATGATGCAAGCTTATATGTTCCCTGCTTTAAAAGGACTAATTACATCTTTTGATAGAAGAGGCTTTCAGTTCACTGAGGAGAGACATTGAGCTCATCCATCCTCTGCCAAAACACTGGTAGACATATAGCCTTAAAGAAAAAGGGACTCCACAGGAAAAGGTTTCTCAGAGAAAGGATATCCTTTGTTTTTATTAGTATAGATGTCTGAGATGGGGGGAGGAAGTTTTCCTAATATTGTTCATTATTAACTACTAGTTATTTTCCACTGGTGATTAAAATCCTGTTTGCTGGACGTGTGTATCTCTTTTATCTGACTATAAAAGAGCTTTCCACCCAAAATCTTTCTGAAGTGCGTGTGTAGAAATGCCTGGATAATAACATTCTTGAATTCTGTATGTGTGTCTGTTTTTGTGAATTGTCTTGGTGTCATTGTGTTGGGAATCTCTGTAGTGTTGTTAGAAGGGACTGTAACTGAGTTGCTCTCTTAGAGAGGATAAAAAGGATAAGCCCTGAAAACCCCCCTAAGAGTTTAAGTTTAGGATAACTTTGAAATCTTCAAGCCTGAAGGATGAAGACTAACGAGGGGGACTTAAATTTGCAGATTTAGGGAGTGGAAATTCCAATTTAGGGTCATCTTTTATGTTCTCTTTTCAACCTGAACATCTTCATTTTGATCTTTCCTGCAACTGAAACAAACAACTCTCTTCCTCCCCTTCCTCCCCCTAAATCTCCATTTCCTTTACAAGTGTTGGTTCTTTATCAGACCGAACTGGTAAAGTATTGAAAAACAGTTCTGTACTTGAGCAGTTGTTGTAAAAGCCTCGGTGAGGATGAGAAGCAGCTAAAGGTGTTTTACTCACGTGCTCCTCCATTAGCAAAGAACACACTGGGAAGTTGTGTGAAATGATCCCCTGTTAAAAGGTGGAAGGGAATAGCTCTTCCCCTCCCTAGAAAGCAGTGGAACACTCAGTAATGAGGAGTAATTGGTTCTGTGCTGCTCTGCAAAATCGGGTTTTATCTGGGCGGGCTTTTAAAACTTCCCAGTGTTGTCATTTCAGTCGTGTACTTTGTCAGAAATAAGGTCACGTCCTGTGTAGCAAATGCTGCATCATCTTCCCTGGCTTTAGGGACTGTCCTTCCCTCAAATTGGGGGAGAAAAGGCATTTCTGTCTCACGAGGGAAAACACTGATGGCCCGAGGTGTGACATCCACACGGTTCTTCTTAAACGCAGAGAGGAAGTTCAGTGGTTGCCATAAACCCCTGGTGCCTGGAGAGACAAACCTGGAATTCCTCGCTGTGGATTTTGGAAATCTGACTCATGTTTTGGAGCAAGTGGTAAATCAGAAACTCCCAATAACACTTGGCTTCACTTTGTAAGTGTGGGAGCTTGTGGATAGGGCTGGTGTCACTGGCAGGTTCTGCAAACGCAGCCCAGGGCACTGGAGGTGCCATCCCAAAAGTTTGGAGCTCTTGGATGTTCTTATCAATGTTTAGGGATGGTATTTTTTGCTGAACGTCTTTGTGTGCCAGGTGTGGTGCAACTTAGCTTAATGCAGTGATATAAATGTATATTAAAAAGAAATGCTCTAAATAAATTCAGTCTCAGCTCAGGTTTTATTTGAGGATTTATTTATGTATTTAGTTATGCATGAGCTGCTCTGCCTGTGATCAGTGTTATACCTCAACACAGCTGTGCCCAGACAATATAGATAATATTCAGAAGGTAGCTTTTATTTGTGGTCTCAATGACGAAAAGGTCATGTTAAATAAAACAAATTTGTTGTGTTCCTTAGGTAAAACTGGAACAACTATTCTGAAAAGGCAAAACTTGTAGATTGGAATGAGAAAAAGAAAGGTGTTTAACTTGTAGTTTCCATTAAGCAATCAGCAGTGTAAAAATCCATTTACAGCAACATGTTCTGGGCTATAAACATACCAAGAGAAAAGAACATTTTGTGTAAAATGACTCTTAATATCCTGAAACTTCTTGAAACGTGAGGAAAGCTGAAGGGGGGTTTTTGTTGTTGTTGTTTTGTTTCTGGTTTTGTTTTTTTTTTAAGTGGAGTTGAGAGTTACATGAAAGTTTCTCAAGTCTAATAGACACAGTGAAAATTAAGGTGGTTGATCTGCAGCAGCTGAAAGAAACTGGTCATCTGTTGAACAATGATATCTTTGCTGCTGGCCTTGAATTTGAGAATCTCAGAGTTTGTGAGGTGGTTGTGTCTGAGTCTGTGTCTGCCAGTGCAGAGCAGTAACCAAGTGTCCTGAATTTGGCTGTAACTCGAGTAGTTTTCTCACTTCTGTTTCTCAGAAAGTGTTGCAGCAACTGCTTTAACTTCTGTAATTGTTCCCCTTTGCCTTTTACAGTTTAACAATAGTTTTGCCAGCACAGGAGTAGCAAGGAATAGATATTTTTCCTGTGACTTGGAATGCAACTTTTGTTCCCAGTGCTCTGTAATGTTTAAAATGGGAAATTCAATGGTTAGACTTTGCTATTCTCTGAAAGGTGTGTCGAGAGTTTTTATTACATATTCATGGAAATTTTGAAATGCAGGAAGTAGAAATGCAATAAAATTACTCCTGATAGGTCATTTCCCAAAGAAATCTTTGAGACTGTAATATGTTGTCTTTGGTTGTGTAATTTAATGAAAATAAATTAAATTTCTCTACAGGCACTTAATTAAAATTTTCTCTGTTTTAATAATCCATTTATATGCAGCAGGTTTTTGGTGTGGCTCTTGGGTTATGTGGCAAGTGCAATGAAAACAAGATGTTCTCATCTGTCCAGTGGAATCTTTATTTATATACATTTTGTGGTGTTTATAAATGTAATGGGTATCGCCCGTGAACCTGCTGAAATACTTGGCTAAAGGCCCTATAGCCAAATATGACTCAGGTTGAACTGAAGTTTGCTGAATGGTCAGGCTCTGCACTGTTGGAATGGTGAAGTACAATAAGTGGCATCCTGGAACTGAGAGGAATTTGTCACTTCTGGACAGACCATGCCAGGAGAAGTCCTGGCAGGTTCTTCCTGCCCTGCTCAAAGTGTCGGAGCAGCCCCTGGAACCTGTGGGCCTTGGATTGGGCTGTGAGGTCCATGGTGACATTTATAGGGCAGGGAAAGCAGAACTTGAGTTTTCTAGTGAGGAAGGATAAGTCCTTCTTTCTTTTTAACCTTGAGTTCATCTGGAGCAAAGTTACGGCTTTTCAGCTGTTGGAAGGAAGGATTTCCTGTTTTGTTCTGCTCCTTTCCTCATATCTCTGATTCTGGTGGGTGTCTGTTCTTTGGTCTTCTGAAAGTGAAAGATGACAGCAGAAACCCAGGTACTGTGCGTTTGTTTGTTGAGCTCATGCACAGACCTCCAGCCACAGTCAGTGTTGGTCAAACTCATAGATTGTCCACTTTCCCAAGGAAGCAACAATTGAGGCAACTCAGGACAGTTTTCCTGCTGCCAACAGGGTTTTGAATAACTGGAATGTGATTAATCAGCATTTTTGGTCCTCAAATCCAAGGCACATTATCTTCAGCAGGAAGAAAGGTTTGTTACTAATGGATAAAACCCTGGTGTAGATATTTGGGTTGCAGTTCCAGCGTGTGTTGGCTTGTCTAAACAACAAGAGCCTAAAATCCTGCCTGCTTGTAAAAGCCATGTACCTAATCAGAGTGAGGTGTGTAATCACCAGATACAAGAATAAGACTAGAGCTTTCTAACTCACCTCCTGACTCCAGTAGTTTTGTTCTCTTTTCCTCTCAGTTTAAATATAATTCTGTCTAGTTGCATCTGCAGTTTCCTTCAGAAATGCTACCTGCAGTCTCTTTTCCCCTCTGTAGGTACTGTCTCCTGTGTATCCAAGAGCAATGGTTGCCTGAACTGCAAATAGGCATTTGAGATTCCAAAAACAGGAATATCTTGCTCTGCTTTGCAGTGCTGCCTAGAGGATGAGCTGTGGCTGGTTCTTCAGAAGTGTTCAGAGCCTCTATTAAAAGCTTGGAAAGCACTGAGCAGCCAACACAGCTTGGTGGAGGGGGTGCAAAGTGCTGTGACCATGGAGGAAGTCTCCAAAGGGCTTGTTCAAACCTATTGATACCCAATGAAACTGGACCCAGACTCCTGTGGAACTCCTCTCATGGCCCATGTTAGTTGTACACTCTATTTATGAGGACAGGTTTAATTTTTTACAGCTGAGATTGAAACAGACCCATTTTTAAAGGACCTATCAGAGAAAACATTATTGATTGAGGTGCATTTTTCACACACCAGTGACCAGCCTGGGGCCTTCCCTAGATGTGATCTGTGCCTGTCCCTTAAGTTTTAATAAATCTTGAAGGACGTGGCTCTCAGTGTTTGTATCATCCCAGGCTGGGTTTGAGTAGAGCTGAGTGTGGTGGTCCCTGTTAGAGGGAGCTCTGTTCTCCCTCACCTCATCCCACAATGCTGTGGAGAACAAGGCACTAAGTGTGGATTTTGCTGCTTTCCATCTGTTTTCTCTCTGCAGTGACTTAATTCTTGTTTCTCTGTTGTGTGGATATTGTAGTGCTGCAAAGTGGGAGCGTAATCAACCCTAACTGGCTTTTTCTGTGTTTGTAGACAGTTTTAAGGAAGTAGTGGATGACAAATCCCAGCAGTTCTATTTGGGACATTAGGCACTGGCCTTTGGATCTGCCTTCATGCCCCAGAAATGCCTCTTGTAGGCATTTTTGTAGGGTGATTCTTTTTGTGGGATGATTTTTACAGCTATTCCTGCAGAGCGCTTCCCTGTGGCTCGGAAAGAAAATGCAGTCGACTCTTAAGCTTGTTCTATTTTTTTTAAATCTTGCCTGGATTTTTTTTTTTTGGTTTGAAAGAAAATTATTTTCAGGCAGATAGTCACTGAGCTTTGCTGCAGCATGTTATCCTGTTGGGTAAAAAAAATACCTCTTAAAACTGCAGTAGAAATAGAACAAAAAGGCAAGTTGAAACTTGAAGTAAAACATGCTAACCAGCACCCTTTGATATGTTTTTTCCTTCTGTTTTACAAAAGGGAAAGCTTTTTGAATACTTCTGCTTCAAACTTTGGTAATAGTTTCTCCAGCTGCCTATAGGGAGAGAATGAAAGTCAGAAGTGAGTAGAGAAGGGACAAAGGCAAAGGCTGCAGTAGAAGTGTCACCCTACAGCCTGAACCTGCCTGTTATAGGAGATTTTTGAGTCATGATGCAGGGAGGAAGTGTTAAATCATGGCAGTGATAAACCTGAAAATGGGGAGAAAGGGTGTAGTTAGAAAAGAAAATCCAGGTTCTGTTGGCACCAGCCTGTCAGGGGCTTGTTCCCTCTTACACTCTCCACCTCAACCCCAAGATCCATCCAGTTGGGTGTAGCAGGAGATGAGTCTTTGGCCCAGGCCTGGGACAACTAGAGTTAAAAAAACCCAGAAGCTTCTTGGTATGAAATGTGCTCATTGTTTAAACCTGGGTTAGAGGACTGGGCAGGGGAGACACTTGTAAGCTCTGGAGATACAGAAAAATGGAAGACAGCACCTGGCAACAATAATTTCCTCCTGTTTTGGGGCATATTAATTCAAGTCATGTGATCACTGGCTCTTCGGAGATACTTTTGAAGGTTTGAGTCAGATTTTGAATTAATTCTTTTCATTAGATATTTATTTATCTGGAAATGTGTCTTGTCTCTGAGTGATTCTTCTTCAGTTTATATTAGTCTTGTATTAGTTTGCTAGACTTTTCCTTCATCCAGAAATTTGATCAAGTGACTCCACACAACTATAATTTGTCAGCCCAGAGTGGTGAGTTGCTGGTAGCAGACATTATAACTTTAGTAGGCTTGGAGATTTAAATTTAAGCTGTGATTAACTACATTATAACCCTTTTTAGTCTTGTGGAATCTTTCCCTTGTGAGTAAAATCAATTAAGCACCTTTTTTGTTGTGTGCAATTTGAAAGTAGAAGAGTTTTCTTTTAAAAACGTAGTAGTTGGCTTCTTGTGTGATTTAAATATTAATATACTGTTCAAGAAATAGCATCAGTTTATATCAGACTTTGAGATGTTCCAGTTGTACCAGCCCCAAACTGTCACAGACATTGTAAATTTGTGGGTGATAGGAAAAGCTCTGAGTGTGGTACTAGTGAATAGTCCTTAATACAAAGATTTGTGCTGACACTTCCTGTGTTCCAGAACTGTAAAAGCTGATTCCAAGCTGTCTGGTCTTAAAAAAAAAAAAGAAAAAAAAAAGTCCTTTGCTCAACAGCCTTTAGAGGACAAACAAGTGAAGTTTTACGGTGGTTTCACCAGTTCAAGGAAAGGTTACTTGGGCTTGCTGTGTTTGCTTGTTGTGAATTCAGGAGTGTATTGAAATATGGTTTCAGCAGCTGGGTTGGAACAGGTTTAGAAGAGACAAAGTATTGCTGTTCTGTAGCAGTTGTGACACAGAAACCCAGCTCATGGAACAGAGGGATGGTCAAGTGCGGAAGGTAGAGAAGTGACCACAGTGCCTTTTAGCTGTCCCTCTTTGCCTCTTAAAAATATGCCTTCTGTGTTCAAAAGCACTTGGTAGCTCTCAGCCCTCTTGTTTTCATTATTTGGGACGCAATCCTTCTCTTTGGAAAAGTCTGACTGACTCTTTTCTCTCTTTTCCAGGTGCTGGAGTTCTTTGTGACACTGAACTTGGCCTTGAGTGTCTTTTGCCCAATGCAACTATTTGAAATGTTTGTATCACAAAACTAAGTGCAACTGACTGTATCTGTAAACTTGAAAAATCTGAAGAAGCAACTCAATAAAAGACCTCATTCCATCACTGAGTGAACCCACAGATGCACTTGCAGTGATGTGTGATAGCACATAAAGCTGAAAGAGAATAATTTTTTGCTTGTGGAAAAAACACGCCTTTTCCTGGCAGAGGTTTTCCAGCTCAGCAGACTTGGAAGCACATGTTGGAGAACTCTACAAGTGTCCTTATAGTGATCAGTGAGCACCCCCAAAGAACTGCAGCCTTCCAGTGAGACATGTAAGAGGGAACAGAAGGGAGGAATCATGCCCACCCAGCCCCTCCTGGCATACATGGAAGGGCCGGATGGAATAGCCAGTACTGTAGGGGCACCGATGGACAACAGCGACGCCTCGATGACAATAAAAGGGACAAACACCATTTCCTACAAAAGCTTGCAGGAGAAGTTCCTCATGCAGGCTGAGGGCTGCATGCCCCTGGACTGCATGTTCTGTGATGAGACCTTCAAACACCCTGAGGAGCTCGGGAAGCACGTTTTAACCCAGCACAGGCCCACGCTGTGTGAGCCGGCTGTCCTCAGGGTTGAGGCAGAGTATCTCAGCCCTCTGGATAAGTGTCAGGTAAGAACCAACCTGCCTTCACCAAACAATGAGCAGGACAGCGAAGAACTCAGCTGTAAAGTTTGTGGGCAGACGTTTGACAAAGCTTTTGACATTGAGGCACACATGAAAAAGCATAAAGACTCTTTCACGTACTGGTGTAATGTTTGTGGACGAAGATTCAAAGAGCCCTGGTTCCTCAAAAATCACATGAGGACACACACTGGAAAGCCTGGCTCAAGGAACAAACACCAACAAGGTTCTGAAGGCCCCATAACAATAAATGAGGTGGTGCAGGAGCACGTAACTGAAAATGTAACGTCACCTTACAAAATTTGTATGGTTTGTGGTTTCCTATTTCACAATAAAGAGACTCTAATTGAGCACAGCAAAGTGCACACCAAAGAATCAGTAGCCAACGGTGAAAGCCCCCAAGTGACTGCTGAAGTGAATGCAGAAGAAACATCTCAACACCAGGAATTTTTCCAGTTCTTGAACTTGAGACCAAATTCAGTTCCAGATAAAGACAAACTGCAGAAACCTGCCAAATGGATTGCTGAGCTGGATCCTTTCACCACATACCAAGCGTGGCAGCTGGCTACCAAAGGGAAAATTGCAGTTGGCCACGGGCAAGTGAAAGAACCGGGGCAAGAAGGAAGTACAGACAATGATGAGTCATCTTCTGATAAAGAAGAACTCTGTGAAATTTGGAATGCAAATAAAGGTAGCCAGGCTGAAACTACAGGGAAGTCAAAAGTAAATAAAAACAGCAGTTACGCAGGGAATGGTAACTTAACCCAAGACAAACTGAAACATCCAGGTGGTGAAGTGCCTTCTATGGAGATGGATTCTAAATCATCCCAGAACAAAGAGAAACCAACACACTGCTCCGAGTGTGGGAAAGCCTTCAGAACATACCACCAGCTAGTCCTTCATTCCAGGGTGCACAAGAGAGACAGGAGGGCTGATGGAGAGACTTCAGCTGCTTCCAGGACGTTCTGTGCTGATATAATTGCAAACCTGGAGGAAAACGGAGCAGGAGAGCGAATGGAAGGAGGCTCCGAAGATGGATCTGAAGATGGGCTCTCGGAAACAATTCATTTAGGTGAGGAGAGTTTGGAGCACTTGAGTCTGAAGTAGCTGATGTTGAATTGTTTAGGAACTCCTTAGAGCCAAAGAATGCATTGTGTCTTTGTTATCTGGTCAGAACTTGGTAGGAAATGTTAAAAAACCAGATAAGAAATGTTATGGTGGGGGAAAGGGAAAAGAGAAAAATGACAGGGAAAGGAAGGTTTGGATGCTGCCATTTTTGAGGTCTTTCAAGTTTTGTTGGGCTTTCTTGCAGTTATGAGTTACTGGAATCACTGAAATAGCCTTGATAACAATCAGTCTCTGTTTACTCCTCCCTTCTCTCTTGACTGGATGCTTTGGAGTGTTGCATATCCCTTCTTTACCCAGAGTACTTCTGAAGTACAATTCCACTTTTTTTCCCCCTGCATCTTGCAAGGGCAGAAAATGTTCAGTGCTCGATTCCAGCAGTTTTTAAGACCCCGAGAAGCAAAGAATAATTTGAAACTTTTTCTGTCAAACTGCAAGTTCTGTGTTTGTTTTGAACAGAAGTAACTTGAAAGCCTAAATGTCAGAGCCAGCAAGTTTAAATCCGTTGTGCAAGGACATGCAGGCTGTTAATATGTGGACATGTGTGTAAGGTATATATTTAAGTCCTCCTCCTTGAAGGGTTGCTGACAGAGTGGATAGGCTCCATCTGTACATTACCCAGGATTAATTCTGCATGTCACAGTGTCTTGGAAAAGCAAGTGATACTGAATGATTCCTTAATTGAAAAAGATTGCCTGTCTGAGGACAGAAGGGAATAGCAAAGAGTTGCAGCTAATCTCACATTCCTGTGTGTGACATGCTCCGAGTCGGCATTTAAAGAACAGACACTTGCATAATCTCAAGGAAAGACACGACGTACAGAATGTCCTGGCACACACACAGGGCTGACTTTTCCATTTCTGGTAATGTGCAGCCCTTTATTTTGCCTCCAGTAACAAAGGACTGGAATTATTACCTAATGTTAACGTGCTTGTTTTGTTTCTCAGCGTCTTATCCTAAAGCACAGCAGATTTCGGTGTGAGGTGCTGAGTCACAGCTATTGAGACACGATGTGTTTGTTTAACACAGCTACAGCTCGGCTTAGCCAGAGCTGAGCCAAACAAAGGAGCATTTCCACTAGAGAACCTTTCCAACACGTAGGAACCTCAAAGAACTGTTTTAACCTCGATCTGTTAAGCGTCCGGAGTCTTAGTCAAGCCAAAGGTCTCCTTCCTTCTCCTGGTTTCCAGTTGGACTTGGGTGTTTAGCTGAAGTTGTCTCTGTTTTTATTGAACCTGCCAGCACAGTCTCGTTGCTCAGCGGTGTTGGGAGAGCTCTTCTCTCCCATTTCCCTGTCCCTGCCGCCCTCCAGTGGCACCTGCTGCAGCTGCACTCGAGTGGAACCACTCGGCCATCCCTGGGTTTGTTCCTGGAATACACGTGTCCACCCGTGCCACTTCCCTGTCTGTATTTCTCCAAGCTTTAGCATTAATGTTTCTAGGGAAAGATTGCTCATCAAATCTAAGGATGCTATGATACAGATACACTGCTGATTAGTATAGAAATAATATTACTGTTAGATTTAATACAAAATTACATCTATTTCTTTGCCCCCCTTCCCCAAAACACCTCCTTGTGTTTGACCACTGTGCACAGAACACATTTTTATTCAGAATCGTGATTCTCACACTAATTCAAGCACTCCTTTTAGTAAAATGGTGCAGTTTATAACCTGTGTGAGTTTTTGAGATGGACCATTCTCCATCAAGTTCCTGTAGGTCAGTAAAGAGAACTTTTTTTCTTCTTTGAGCCATAGTTTTGCATCTTGTTCTCTGGGCTCCTTCATTTCAGTCACAGCTCCTGGACACAAACAGAACTTTTAAACTTCTAACATTTTAACTCTTGTGCTTTGAGATGAGAACAAAAGATACTTGCAGACCATAGAATTTGACAGCAGTTCATAATTCTGTGGGTTTTTTCTTAAAAAAAATTAAAATAGTTATTGTTTTAAACAAGACTGCATTTGCTCTTAATAATATACCTATATTTTCTCCCAAAGATAAAAATGAAGATAGTTTGGAAAGAACAAAAGTTAAAACCCTTGGAACCTCCAGAGAATGCAGCTACTGTGGAAAGTATTTTCGCTCTAATTATTACCTCAATATTCATCTCAGAACTCATACAGGTAATGGGGGCTTCTCCTTGGTGGGAGGGGAAGGAAATTTGCTGAATCCACTTTTTTTAAAATGAAAAACAGAAGTTAGCTTTAAAATTATTGATATTAAGAACAAGGTCTTCTCCAATGCTAAAAAAAACCATTATAGTTGCAATAAAATGTCTTAGAATTAATTATTTACCTAAGTATAAATGTTTTTGAATAGGACTCGTTGCATTAAGTATTGTTAAAAACACAATATGTTTTAAAACTTGGATTTTTTTTTTTTACTTTTAGCAGTGTAGCAACAAGTTTTGGGTTTGGTTTTAATTTTTTAAAAGAGCCCATTTCCCAAATATTCAGTTGTTTGTCTGCCACCCGCTGCTACCTGTGAAAAGCTGAGCCTGCTTCTCAACTCTACTTCTTGTTTTCTGTGGCCAGGCAAACTCTTTTACTTCTGCATGTCCCTGTTTCTGGGGAAGCAGCTCTATTTATAGGTGAGCTGTGCCGTTTGTGTTGTTGAATAGCACACTTGTGGTATGATCAAGGGCTACAAGTTGTTGGAGTTGACCCACAGTTACACTTCTTGCTTATCTCTGCCAAACATGTTGTCAGCTCCCATCTCCATCCATGGCCAACGTGTGGGAAACATCTCTCCACTGCAGCCAGAAGGTGTCACTGTAGTTAGTCAAAGCAATAAGATGTTGTTTAAATTATTTAAATGGGTTTGGGGCTGCAGAAGGGGAGAGAAAAATCTGGTTTACTGTTTTAGAGTCTCCGTTATTCCCGTGTGTTTTATTGTGTTCAAATTGCATCAAACTTATTTTCTGATAAAACTGTGTTTCAGGTGAAAAACCGTACAAATGTGAATTCTGTGAGTATGCAGCAGCACAGAAAACTTCACTGAGGTATCACTTAGAGAGACATCACAAGGACAGGCACGGTGACAGTGCAGCAGACGTGAAAAGTGACAGCAAAGTTTCATTACGGAATCAGGAGACGGTGCTTTCACTGGCTGCTGATGGTGCTCAAGAAACCAAAAACCTGAAGAGGCTTTTTGATGGTGCCAAAGATGCTGAGAGCTGCCCACCTGCCAAGCAGCAAAAGGAAGTTCTGTCCTTGAGCAATGCAATAGGCAGCACAGTCTTTTTAAAAATCAAAAACAATTCCAGGGAATCGAACAAAGGTTCTGTTTGTAACAATTCCAATCAAATACCCGAGAACGTGCCCACTGCTTATGTGGAAAAACTAAAGGCTGAGAAGGAAACAAAGGAAGCTCAGCTTAATGTTCCTCATAAAAGAGAGAGAAAGGTTTCTGTGGCATCAGAGGAAGATGATGTCCAGTACATCTGTGCTTTTATTGGTGGAAAAAATGTGAATGATGTGCAGGAGCGCACTGAGAACTACAAACACAAACCTGTCGCGGGCTGTCACGAGCAGCCCTTGGACTTATCCAGCAAGGCTTCACAAGAATGTTCAGTGGTTGCAACTAAAGGCCTGATAGCACCCAGTACCTGCCCCTTCTGTACTTACAGGACTTTTTACCCCGAAGTCCTAATGATGCACCAGAGGCTGATGCACAAGTACAACCCCGACACCGTTAACAAGAACGGCTACAGAACCAAGGCCGTGGCCAAGGCCCGGCGCACGGGGTGTCCCCCAGCTCTGCTGGGCAAAGATGTGCTTCCTCTGTCTCCTCCTTCCAATAAAAATAAGGCTTCCCCATCTACACAGCAGAAACCATTGCAAACAGGGAAAGCTAAACCATGTCCCCCTGCACAGAACAAAGCCCCTCTCTTCTCAGCGATGGAGTCGAGCAGCACAGCCCCCAATAACCTCAAGTTTCATAAACAGCCAAGTAATATTGGAGCTCAGGCAAATAACTACAGACAACCTCAGCAAGAAGTGCACTCCAGTCCCAGCATCTCTCCAGTGCTGGACAGAGTAAAAAGGTCTGAATCTAAGATAAAAGCTCTGGGTGCCCCAGTGACTCAGTCTGGTCTGATAAGCAGCAGCATGAATGGGGTTCTTGACTCTCACCTAAATGAACCCGCCTGGGCTTGTCATCGAGGAAGGGACTATCTTTGTAGTAAATCTGGGAGCAATGTAAACCTAGACTATGGTGAACCCTCTTCCAAACGAATGAAACCCACCCTGGTGGCTGTTGACCACGGGGACTCTCCCATGGCCAATTACAGGAGATACGAAATGAGCAGATTTCGTGTTGCAAACAGATATGCAAATCTGCTACCTCAGGAATACCCTCGCACCAAACCTGCACCCTCTGCTTTGCCAACCAAACAAGGGCTTCTGAATTCAGATGATGCTGATCCTCCCAAGGCATTGACTGCTCTCAAACCCTACGAGCCATATGGCTCTGGATCACTGTACGGTTCCTGTGGATCCAGCAATGGCCAAGTGACCAGCTCTACAGGAGAAGGTACAGTGTCCCCTTCCTCCTTAAATGTCCTACACTGGTACAGAGGGAGGGGAGTGGAATATAAATGTGTTGTACCCACCTTGAAGCACAGAAAATAAAGCCGTACTCACTGTTTCACTAAGTCCAGTCAGCGCTCGGATTTTAAATTTAAAATCCAGGTTCAGCAAACTCCTGGCTTGGGGAATTAGGCAAGGAAGGGCTGAATTTTAAAGAGGGATTTGAAGTTCCTCAGGTTCCCTCCTCCCCCCTGCCATGGGGCTCTGATAGCAAACATGTATTGTTTGCTCATCAGAGCGCTCCAGACATGTTGACTAATCCAGGATATGGAATGAGCCTTTCTGCTTAATATACCAGAAGTCTTGGACCATCTGGAATATTAATAAAACTTCTTAAAAAAAAAAGAAAAAAGAAGAAAAAGCTGTTGTAGACAATTGTTCCCTTCAATAGCAGAAAAGGATGTATTGCAGATCATAAAACTCTGATTTAAATCTTATACTTCTGTTCCTCAGTGACGTTTTTTAATGTTTAGTTTTTAGCAGGAACAGAATACTTTGTTAAATCAGGACAACAGGTTTCTGCTGTTGTAATTATGGTGTAGTAATGCTCTGTGGAAAATTCTGGGCCTAGCAGAGATAAATGATTTGTGATGTATTGGGAAAACTTTGGTGCTTCTATGAAATACATGCTTTTTGTGTTTTGTTCTCGGTCAGCATTTTCAAAACTTAGCAGGAGGCCAAGACTAAAAGGTGCTGGGTGATATTTAAGCAGTTGTCTGACTATTTCTAGAAGGTGGTATTTATGACTTGGAGCTGAGGTCAGCATGGACTTAGCTACAAATACAGGACTTTGAATTTTGAAATGAAGATCCTACTATAAAAATGAATAGTGTGTGTGTGTGCTGTGTAGTCTTAAAGTCTGTTCCTGAACTCTGAATACTCCCATTCTCTGGAAGCAGTAAAGTTACTCTTCTGAAGTAGTCTGGGCTCATAACAAGCCAGGGGTGTGTTACTTGAGGTCAGAGCAAACTGCAAAATACTAAATCTACATTTAGTTATGGGGCAAAAAAATATATGTGCTAACTCTGTTCTGGTTTTTGTTTGCTTGTTTTAAGGTTGAGGGCTTCAAAAATATATCAGATTTATATATAAATATCCAGGCTTGCCCAGTGGGTTCTGTAAGGATGAGGGAAAGTGTCCCAGTTGTGTTTCCAGGCTGGGTGGGGAGTGGATGAGGGAAAGCCAACATCCCAGCTGGCTCCCTGAGGAGGCTGTGGAGTTAATGGCTGATTTTGTGAAGAGCATTGTCTGTGTGCCCTGAGCTGGACCAGCAGCTGCTGTGGGGGTGTAAACTGGGCTCTGGGTTGTGCACAGAGTGCCCAGGGATGGCCAGGAGGACAAATGGTTCTGCTGTCCTTTGGTTGCTGGTGATGAGAGAGGATGAAACAGAGGGTCCCAGCAGCATCTGTGGGGATGGGAGATGCTCCTGTTGTGTCAGCAGGCCCAGCCAGGCCAGGCTGCTGAAGCAGCAGTTCATGCAACACTATTTTTAAACAATGACTTCACTGGAATCCACCTTGTTCTCCTTTTGGAAGCTCCTCCTGTCTGCCAGAGAAACCTCCACGACTTTTCTGCTTCCTCTTTAGTGCAAACCTGGAGAACTACCTTGGAGTCAAGAACTCTCCACTATTCCTTGTTACTTAAAGCTCTCAAAACTGTGCCTGCAACTAATTTGACAAGGGTTGTCATGGAAAGAAAGATTTCATTGTTGGTTACAGGGAGCAAGAAAAGCAACTTTTTATGGCTGTTACCTACACTGGACAGACTTGTGAAGCAAGCCCCCCTCTATGGGCTTTCTTAGCAACTTATATAAGAAGCCCTATCCAATAAGATGTAAATAAATATAAATAAAATATCAACAATAAAAATATAAATAATGAAAACCTGGAAAAAATGTAGGTCTGTGAGGTTAATTTCTTAGTTTTCCAACCATTCTGCCTAGAAGAACCCAACCCAAACCTTGATAGTTGTTGAGAGGGTACAGGGGAGCAGCCAGCAAACCTCTCAGTGTTAGAGTTCTATTGTGGGTGAAGACTGAAGATAAAAGTTCCTGCAAATTCTCTCTATTTTTGGTTCAAAAGCCGAAGTACAACTGTTTGTCAAGAGTTTCAGCTCCTCAGAGCTGTGTTTTGTAAGACACCACATGCAAAGCACTGCAGGTGCAGACCTGCAGCTTTCTGCACTCTTTTCATTGAACTCTGGTGATGTTATAGAACATGATGTCAAACCCCTTTTCTAAGGGCCCCTGTGCCTCGTGGCAACATTTTTGAGGTCCCGTGAACACGTTATGTCGCATGTTAAATGCTGGATCAAGTTGTCATGAGAATATGTTCCACTTGGCAAACTTGATTAAGGCACGATGCCTTCCCTTATTGCTTGTAAGCTCTGCCATCCCGTGTTGCCCTGAAGAGACAGAAACATTCTGAAACCACTCACTTTGTGTTATTTTCAAATTAGTTGCCTTTGCAATGGCAACATGTTATCAAGGATAACCTGTTGGCTGATTGATTTGGCAGAGGCTGCAAATTAAATGACAATTGCTCGTGACACACTCCAATGGCTTCCTAGATTCTGTTGAAATATTAATTTAGCTTTGCCATTTTAATTTAATTAAAGCTTGCTGGCTTTTTTTTTTTCCAATGCTGCATTTAAAGCTTTCATGGAATATGGATGGCGGTTGGGCTTTTTGTATCCTGTGGGAGTAATGATTCTGGACTTTTTTCCTTAATTTTATGAAGTGTTTTTGACTGCTTGCTTGAGGTAGTAAGACTTAATATGGAACAGGCATTGATTTCACATATATAAATCTGAATTAATGGTCTCAGATAAACATGAAACTACCTGTATACTGGACTGAAAATTGCTTAACAAAGGGCTTCAAGAAAATGTATATTAACACTCTTTAAAGTCACAAGTCACAAGTGCCATATAATCTGTGTTGGCAACAATGAAGTGTCCCCAATTTTCCTCTCAAATACTCATTCAAAAATTGAGTTTTCAAACAAATACAGGCACTGGATCTGTAGCCATCAAGGTACAAAAATGTCCTGCAGCACTTACACCTCCTTAGGTGAGGCCTCTGCTGTGATGAGTTAAGCAAAGAAATGCCTTTCTTGCAAATAAAATGAATGAAATCTGGAGATGGACATTGTGTTTATAAGGCTTAGCACAAAGTTGTTAAATTAATACTTTTCATTCTTGTATTTGTTCTGGACAGTGAATTTCATATAATCATTAATCAGGACTAGGAATATCTATGTCTTGAGGCCTGATGGTGAGATGATTTGTTAAAGCATCTGTGGTATTTTGGGAGCCTGGATGCTGGTGTAGACCTGACATTAGCAGGAAATAATTCTAATTCCTTCAAATTATTTTTTTCCAGGGAAGAGATCAGTGTCTTACCAACACTTACCCAGCAGCCTCCTGCAGAAGAGGAGTTACGAGCCCTTCGTGGGGAACTCACACTTCAGGCCCAGTGACAAGAAGAATTAAATCCTTCAAGAAATGGTAAACAAACCTTTTGAACTAAATGTTGCTTAAATCTTGCTTTGTGTACTCGTGGCATCAAAGGTGCTGCACAGCTTGATGAGAGGTTGTGAAAGTCTGAACCACAACAGCTGAAAACACACAAACTCCCTCGTTCTTATAAATTCAACCAAGTGCTGGTGTAGCAGCATGAGTTGTTTTGAATAGTAGTAATGGTGTGTGTAATAAGGACGAAGATGCTCCTTTTTGGAAAGAAATGGGAGGGCTAAAACAAGATAAACATATTAAATAGGTACAATACCAGTGGGAAGTGTTCGAGCAAAGTCTGTCAGTAAGGTTAAGTCAAAGTTTAGTCAGAAAGTCAAAATTTAGTCAGTCCTTGTGAGTGGGGGAACATGTTGTAGAGACCTAGAAATGAGAGGAAGTGCCTGTGATCACAGTTGCTGAGTCCTGTGGGAGGTTATGGGTTGGTCTTTCCTGAAAATGTAGGTGAATCCTTCCTGAGAGTGCAGACACTGCTCGTTTTACCCCTGCTGGGGCCTGAGCCTTGCCCCAAACACAACCTCGTGGGGAATTG
Organism: Neopelma chrysocephalum; assembly: GCF_003984885.1. NCBI lineage: Eukaryota > Metazoa > Chordata > Aves > Passeriformes > Pipridae > Neopelma > Neopelma chrysocephalum. The sequence goes on from NW_020897781.1 coordinate 6,481,950, forward strand.
CTTCATGGAGAGGTGAGGGTGTCCTGACAGCTCCTGCACAGCTTCTCTTTGGACTGGAGAGGTTATTCCAAGGAGTTTTCCCTCTGTTTGGCAGAGGGGTGGGTGTAGCCTCTCAGGGGAAGAGGTCAATGAGAAGCTTTATCCTGGTGCTGGAAATTCCTGTGCTCCAGCTCCTCAGTGCTGTGACTGTCTGAGAACTCACCAACCCCCTCCACTGCTCAGGAGACAAGTGCTCTGTAAGAGTATAAAAAAATAAATGTGTCTGTGAGCCTTTTTCAAACCCAGAGCTACAGATAATTTTCCTCATTCAGATTTAAGGAGCTGTGTCTGGAATGCTGTAGCACCTGGACCAGCACACACTATTTTATGGAAAGATTTTACATGTCTGCACAGAGTTATCTGACATCTAGTTGACAGCTTTTAAAGTACTTTGCTTTATTTCTTGATATTCTTCTAATCTTACTGCATTTATTGTCCCTAATAAGCACATTTGTGTCCAGTTGTGGTGTTTTAAGTTAACTCGATTTCATGCTTGTAGCTCTACTTGGGGCTGAGTATCTTCCAAAGTAGACTTGATTGCCAGCTTTTATTTGGAAAATTAAATATGCAGACCTTATATGGCAATACCAGTTCCTAAATACACTGAGCAAGAGTGTGGAAGAAATTCTCTTTATGTTTTAAAGCTACTCCTTGAGAAAATGTGCTGTACTATTTTATAATTATGCGCCACAAACTTATTTTTTTTACCCTTTTTTTTTCCCCCAGGTCTAAGGACACAAATGCATGTTTTATGGAGTTATACCTGCAGTTCATCCCCTGAGGAAGAGAAAATGGTGAAAGCTACTGAACTAAGCTGTGATTGTACTGTATATAGAAACACTACAGTTTTATAATATCGGTTCTTTTAACATTTTGTACCAAATAGCCATAAAAAGTAGTCTAAACAATTGGGTTATGAAGGTGTGTGGAGAATGTATATCTTGACATTGACTTCTTGAGTATTTTTCATTAGAATGAATCGACCAAATATTAGGTAGGAACTATATTTTTACATACTTGAGCGCTGCTGAAGAGTTTCTCTTTGAAAGAATATATACTGTTGCACCTCAGGTAACCTGTAAATAGTGAAGATGAAATCCTGTTGGCTTAATGCTCCTTTTTCATAAGAGTGAAAGTTTCTCATCTGGTTTTTTTTTTCCCTGTTGAACTATGTTAGTTTTGTTTTGTTTTTTTTTTTAAAAAAACATCTTCCAAATAAACTGTCTGAAACTGTCCAGTTTATAAATGTTGTGAACATGAAAGCAACGGTGCTGACATTGTGCTGATCTGCCTTATGTGTGAGAGGACCACGACGTGCTGGAGGGCTCTGGTCCTCTGGGCTTGTTTCCAGCATGTTTTTAAATGCAAGGATGAGGCAATACTTGACATTTGGATTTCCTGAAGTGTGGTTGGATTATTCTCTTGGCATTGGTTGCTGTTCTTCAGAGAAGCCTCTCAAACATCTCTCCCAAAACTTTGCAGCAGAAAATCCCTAGGACTGGCTTGAGAAACGATACTGCTCTGAGTGTTGCAGAGGTTTAGTTCTGTACTAAGCTCCACACACAGTTACATTTAGAGAAAAAAACTACTTTGCACCTTTGTCCAAGCTGTAAAGTCACAAACAAGACTTGCAATATGAATATGGGATCTCCAGACTTCAAAAGGGATGTGGCTCTGGTGGAGCCTTATTAACTGTGCTTGGAAGCTTCTTGATGTCAAGTTTTAGCATCTGCTGGGTGTTTAAAATGAGTGAGAAATAACCTGTAAATGGGAGAATATCTCCTTTTATTTTTTTGTGAAGACAACAAGAGTTTTTTCTAATGCACATGCAGTTTAAATTTTGTAAAGGGAAGATGGCCAGTTACCAGCCAGTAAAGCAGAACTGTTGCATATTTTGACTTGCCTTCCTAGTTTCTCCTCATGAAACCTGTAGTTAAGAGTTAACTCCTTCTGGACCTGGCTTTGACTTCCATATATTTTAGTAAAACAAAACAAAAAAAAGAAATATTTTGCACTGTTCGTTTTGCTCTCTTCCCTCATACAGCAAATGTAAAATAGCAAAAACGTAGAAGCTCTTTGTTTTTTCATTATGCAACTTGAGATGTTCCAGTTGTCTGTTTTAGTTCCTGGATATGGCACCTATTTTTACTGTCTCTGTGAACTGGCAATGGAACGAAGTGCTGTGTATCAGGAAATTGTACACTATTGACCTGTTTTCCTGTTCATAAGCTGAGCCATATGTACATAATCTAGATTTTTGTTTTCCTAGTTTTGCACTTTTATAGCCTATTTTTTGAAGACGAATTCACTTGGAAAATGGTTGATCTATTTTTTTGCCTGATCTCTCCATGAGTTTATAGAATCCGTGGCTGTCCCTGTCCTGCCTGTGCCAGGGGGTCTGGGGTTGTTCCTCTGTGCAGGGCTGGGTTTTAACGTGTTTCAGCAAACAGACCTAAGGTTTGTTTGTTTTTAATCTCCCTTCATGCTGGTACAGTTTTTCAAGGCTTTTTTTTTTTTTTTCCTTGGTATCTCTGGGGTTGGAATGGAAAAACAGACCTGAAGACTCTATTCCACAGCAGCACCACCCTGTGCTTCAGAACACACTTTGCCCATCAGTATTAACTATTGGGATACTACTGGTTTTGTATGTCTTTGGAAATAACAGTGCATATATAGAGGTACAAATTGTTGATTTTTTTTTTTTTTAATGTATTTATTTCATTCCATTTTGTTCTATTTTAATTGTTGGAACCAGAAGTTGTCAAGCAGTAGGCGCGCAATACTCATTTAATTTATGATGTATTTCACTTTAGTTGAGTATATTATTACATGTGGATGTAAATATAGACTTGGTGTTTTGCAAAACTGGTTTCTGTGTCTTGCTTTTAAAGCTCGAAAGGAGTTGCCTGGAATTTCATATTCACTTGACCTTTTGTCATACTCGGGGGGGGGGAGAGGGAGAAGCTGCCAATAACCCAAACCAAATTCATGTTCAGTTGTTACATGAAAATACTGAGTCACTCCACAGAAAAATCCATCTGTGAGGAAAACTTAAAATAATGAAGAAACCTTTGGTTTCTTCTCTTTCAGTCATTTTCCTTCAGAAAGGAAATTGAGTTATTGGATGCATTTTTTGTGGTAATAATACTATCAGGGGACTGTGTGTGTGTGTGTGTGTGTGTGTGTATGTATATTTTTTTTTTTTTGGTGACACTTCAGAATTTTATTAAATTATCAATTGTTTTTGACACCAAGTATGTTTCAAAAAAAATTTCTAGGTCTGTTGTGTCCTTGGAACTCTCCTGAGGTGTCAGACCTTCCCAACACCTTGGGCCACATCTCAAAACCTGGGAAAGACTTGTCAAAGGCAGCTCGTCCAGGGGAGAAAGGGAACTCCCCAGCTGCAGCCCCAGTGTGAACCAGCCCCATTTCGGGGGGTGAGCACACGGGCTCAGCTGGGCTGGCTCTGGTGAGCTTTGGAGGAGTAGGGTGGGCCAGGAGGTTCTTGTCTTAAGTGCTTGGGTAAAAGCAGTGCTGCTGGGGAGCATGAAACCTTCCAGCTGTGGGGGCTTGAGGGCAACACGATGTACCAGGGAAATTGTGGTGCACGAAGGGGTCTGGAAGTGTCGCTGCTGGTGCCATTCACAGGGGCTTGGGGTGACCTGTGTGGTGCTGGATGACAACAGGGTTGGGTGGGGTACAAGGAGTAAATGTGAACTTTGCAATCCTTGGCTTTGGTGCCTCTCAGGGGGGCCGAGGGGCCATGTGATGAGTTTCAGATGAGCTACACAGACCTGGAGACAAAGGATGGTTATTGCAGTGACTGTAGGTCATCATTTGCTGGATCAATGTGTGAGTTCTGCAGGTGAATTAAAGAGCAGCTCTCACTGCCTGACTGAGAAGGAGGTGCTGAAGATAAGGACCAGTACAGGGTTGTTCATCTGCAGGTTGAAAAGGCACTTGGAGTGTCTTGCATCTCCAAACCCTGTGGGATGTTGGAGGTGTGCTTTTGTTTTATGTCACTTTTGTCATAGATGTGGTCTCTGGTTGCTACAGGTGAAACTTTTTTTCTCCCCCATTCCTTTGAGATAAATGTTATTCCCAGCCTAAGCTGGGTTAATGGGAAGGGTGAGACTCTCCCTGGGGAAAGGCCAAAACCAGAAATAAATTGTGGCAGTGAATAAAACGAGGGTGTCTTGTCACTGCTGGTGTTGGTGGAGCTGCTGCAGGGGAGGATGTGAGATGGCTCCGGGGCTGCTCTGGTTTCTGCCCCCTCATCCAGGCTGAGGAGCTGGGGCTGTGCAGCCTCGAGGGGAGACACTGAGAGGGGACCCCATCCATGTGTGTCAGGGGCTGCAGGGAGGGGGCAGAGGATGGACCAGGCTCTGCTCGGGGGGCCCAGCAATGGCACAAGAGGGACGGGCAGGAACTGATGCCCAGGAAGTTCCACCTGGACATGAGGAAGAATTTCTTCCCTGTGCAGTGACCGAGCCCTGAACAGAGACCAGAGAGGGTGTGGAGTCTCCTCACTGGGGATGTTCCAGAACCATCTGGACACAATCCTGTGCCGTGTGCTCTGGGATGGCCCTGCTGGAGCAGGAGATGGGACCAGGTGACCCACTGTGGGCCCTTCCAGCCTGACCCAGCGGTTCTGTTTCCTTGATAACCTGCAGTGCAGGTTCTGTTTGGTGCCTCCATACACAGAATCAGAGGGCTTGGAGCACTGCCTGAGATGAGGGAAGATACAACAAATAGTGTTTCTCTGTGGATGTTCAGACCAGCATCACAAACACTTGTTTGAGGGCTCTTCCTTCTCTGCTTTTAGCTAATTACCATCCTCAGACTGCTGGATGTCCTGAAATTGCATAGAAGCAACACTCATTTTCACTTACGAGGGAGATCTAATATTAAATCACAAAACTGTTTCTTCTTCCCCTTTGTGGAAGTGGAAAATCTGCAAGTGCTTTCCCGAGCAGATTTCTCCCTTCATTTGCACACACTTGAGAAAAGTGCATTTAATTAGGATTAGCAAGTCTCTAAATTGCAGATGGTTCTCAGGGGAAAAAAATAGTTATGAGTGCATTCATGACATTAAAATCAGTACATTTAATTCAATTTCATCTTTACGAATTAATATTAATTCGTAACATCTAAAGTAGTAGTTCCTACAGAAGATATTCATATGATTTAGGATTACTGGGGAAAATGAGATGTAGCAGGTCCAAACATGCTGCAGCATGATTCCCATGTGTAATTATGCAGATTGAGTAATCACAAGCTAATTGCAAGAATGCCCATTTTGACATGTGTTGTTATCTGTAACAAGGGTCCGTTGTGTGCTGAGTGGTTTTATTTAGTTTGGAGTTGGTTATTGAGAGGCACAGAGTCCAGGATTGGGTCAGATGTGAAATCAGGAGCTCTGGTTGCTGTTGGAGCAGAATTCCAGAGAGGAGGCTGCTGGGCTGAGCATGGCACTGCAAAGATGCTCCGGTTTAACCCTTCCCAGCCCATCACAGGCTCGGTGAGGTGAAGACAAATGTGAAGGTGTGGTGTCTGCCCAGGTCCCCCCTTCACTGTGTTACTGGGTCTGAGCTGTTTGGGCAGACACAGCAGCTTTTTATCTTCCTCCTGTGTATTTGTGTGGAATGAAATCACTTTGCTCCCGACCTTTCTGCAGGACTGGGGAGGCTCAGACTGGGGAGCTCTGGGTTTTGATAATAATATTGCCTACAACAAGAACATTCCCTCTCCAGAATTGCTCTCCCTTTGCTTCCCCTGAGGCTATCCCTACTCCCAGCACGCAGAATTCCATCCTGCAGCCTCCGGGGAGCTCATCTCTGCTGTTCAGCGCTTCCCAAATGTCTCTGTGAGCTGGGGAGAGGTTCTTCCCTCTCTCCGCGTATGCTGTACTCCCAAAAAGCGATATCGCCTCACTGAGGGGGCAGCTCCAGCTGGACACAAAGGGGGTCCAGCGGGGCTGGAGGTGCGGCGGGAAGGGCACTGGGAGCATCATTCCAGGTATTCGGAGCTCCAGAGGAGCGGGATGTGCCGGCATTAGGTGGCGGTGTTGGCCAAGCCGAGGAGCGGGACCCGCCCGCGGGGCTGGAGCTGCCGCGTGTTCCCGGGACAAGTTTACTTTAGACACCGGAATTAATTAGCAATCGCATAAAAGCACCTAATAAACACAGAGCTGCCCCCGAACAGCCCAAACAGGCTGAAAGGCGGTGACCTGTTTAATAATGCGAGCAACAATCACGGAATCACCGGGAAACTTCCCCGACAAGGGAGATGAACCAGAGAAAATCTGGAGATACAGAAACGTTATCCCCGATTTTCTCTTCTCACCCGATCGATATTTCCTGAAATGTGTTGCTACCGAGCAGATGTAGCTGCTGGCAAACATTATTTTTGACTGCTTGGGTTTTTACTATTAATTAAATGATGTGTTTCATAACGTGGGACAATCACTGTGGACGTTCCTCTGTGTGGATCTTGGGGACAAAACTATTTGCATGAGCAAGTTCAGTCTAATAAATAGTTATGGAACACTTTGGCATTTAAAACTCATTTTACACATATAAAATGTTTTTATTAATCCTCTCTGAAAGTCGTGACCTAATTACTGATTTTTTTTTTTTTTTTGTCTTGTGGAATAATTACTTGCAAAGAACCTTCCTGTGATTTCATCCCTCAGTCTTTGGTGCAGTTTAGTGGAACAAGAGGTAGATAAAGAACAGGTAAAGTCTGTGTTACCCACGTGAGCTGAGGAAACCACAGGCTTCATAGTTTTCTGATAATTCTGGAAAATCAGGAAACAGCTCTCACTTAAAGCAAAAAAAAACTTCACATTTTGTAATGAAATGTTATTTCATTTTAGGGCAGTTCTGAATTTTTAATATGTGTGTATATATATATATATGTATGTTCTCGAAAATCTAATTAAACATTGCTAAATAAAGTAGTTCTGAGCAAACCGAATGAAATTTTAATGTCAAAGTTGAGCATAAATAGTTTGGCAAAAGAGAAGATCAGAACTGAGTGAAATGATAATTAATGCTAAAATACACTTTCACCAAACTTGAATTTTTTGCCTTCTGTGTTTTTCCAAATCCCTCTCACCAAAACCTCCCAAAACTCCCAGCAGCAGGCCCAGGTATTTCCAACCTCTGGGGCAGGTTCCTGTTCTCAGCTGGAGGAGGAGCAGTGGCTCTGCACTTCAGTTCTCTGGATTATCCAGGGAATGTATTTTCCAGGTTCAATTTTTGGGTAAAAAACCCCTTAAATGAAGCACCTGCCCCTGCCCTTCTCAGTGTTGGTGTTGTACGTTCACAAAGGGGGATGAGGATGAGACACTCTTAATTTCTCTTTCCTTTTGGTTCCCCTTCACTGTTGAGTTTGGGGTCGTATTTCTGGTCTCCCTCCAGCTGTTACTGGAGGTTAAGAGGTAATTGAACTCAGCATTTCTGTTCAAATTGTGTCTTGTTAAAGTCTCTTTTAGCAGAACCTAAATCTGGGCCTTTGACATTTTGACAGAATCTGTTTTCAGGTTGAAAAATTTCTTTCCCGATAAGAATTTTGGTTGTTTTCCTGTTTGACTCCAAAAGCCTGAGCTGATCATCTTTAAAGCATTAGCACAATTGCTTACAGATGGACTTTTCATATAAAATATGTGATTTCCCCCTTCTCCAACCAGCACTGTTGCTGTTTGCCTGAGCTCAGGGGCTCCTCACTTTGTTAATTTAACCTAAATATTTTCTGGGATGAGTTTATCCAGAGCCGTCAATATTTTATTATTTCTGAAAAACAAGCAAACAAAATTCTTAAACACTTGTAACATTGTTTTTGTCAATTAAAAGGTAATATTGAACATCCTGGTTCAAGAAATGCTTTGGATTTGGTTTTGGTTCCAGATTTTGGATTTTTTTTTAACTTGTTAGTGATTGTTGGTGCTGGATTTATAGAGCCCAGTCTTGGGACACCTTAATCCCACCTGAGTTGCACCACAGCACTGAGCTGCAGGCTCAGGCAGCCAGATGCAGTGAATTTGGTTGAGAATGCTTTAAAAATAAAAATCAGTGATAGTTTGACTGCAAAAAGGACTTTTTGGTGGAGAGCCAGGGCTGGTAACCGAGAAACCAGAGCTGTACTTGCATGGTTATAGATTATATTAATGTAAAGCTGGCATCCATTTCTGAAAAAAAAAATGTGTTCAAGGTATATTTCCCTGGCAAATCTGTCTTTTAAGTAATTTAATGTTTCCTGAAATGTCCAACCTTTGCAGCCCTGCTCTGTCTGGTCACTGCAGGAACATCCAGTGGGCCTGAGGCTGGTTCATCACCATATCTACAGAATCCCTAAAGACATCACAGCCATAAAAGCACCACTTCACCAGCAAAACTATGTCTTTCCTGTGTTAAAAATGTTGTAAATGCCTTTCAAGTGTCAGTACCACTGCAATAACTATTTTCAGTGTGCAGACAGTCTTTGTTTCCCAAATGCTCTTGTTAGTGTTGAGGTTTATCTGATCTCTTCAGGAATTCTCTTCCTCCCTCACCATGGCTTTCAGACAAGCAACACACTTAATATTTTAGGGGCTCAGGTGTATTTTGTAGGACAGCCTGAGGAGGTATCAAAGGGCTTAGCCTGGATTACCATTTGGGCTGCAAAAAACTCTGCCAAAGTAGTAAATTTTACACAATTGAGCAGTCTGGACCTTGCTGCACAAGGCTGATGTGGCCTGATGTGCTGAGAAAAAATAAAGGCAGGATTTGAAGTGTGTTTCCCCAAAGCACAGCTTGGTTAAGAAGTGCTTTGGGGCAGCTGAGAACTGCTGAGGTGGGTGGTGTTTCAGGTACTGGGGCCGTGGGGAGCTGGGGACCCACTGGGAGCTCTGTGTCCTCCTATTGAGGGGATCCCACAGGAACACATCCCTTTTCATTACTCATTTGTGGTGCCAGTCACTGCTGGTCACCAACACCAGGGGACATGGGCAGACATGATCTGAGCAGGGCCCTGCTCAGTCCTCGAGTGCTTGTAGCCAAAATCTTGGGTGTCTCTATGTGTCTGTTTGTCCTGCTGTGACAGACACCTGCCCTGAGCCTCCTGCTCCCCTGGGATGGGGCGTGGATGTGGGGATGTGGCCCCAGCCCTGTGCCCTGGGTGGCACTGGGGGTGTCTGTGTGTGCTGAGTCCCGGGAGGATCCCAATCATCATCATCATCATCCTCAGGACTTGATTCCTTCCCCCGAGCAAAGATCTTCCCAGTAGTGGGCAGCAACTTGACACAGCCTGATGTTTTCTGCTGCATTTTGGATTGGTTTTTTTCCTGTCATATTTGCTCCTGCCTTTCCCCCGAGGGCAGCCTGGAGTCTGGAGCCCAGTTAACAGCTTGGTTTGCTCCGGAGCTGCCTCTGAGCCGCGGCTGAGGCGTCAGTGTGAGCTGGGAACAGATGCTGAGGGGATGTGGGGTTGCCTTTTGTTCCTCTAAACATTTGTCTTCCCGACCATAAATCTTCCCAATAAACTGCCCTGAGTGACACAACCCCCTGCAGCTGCTGTGCTGGGTGTGGTGCTCCAGCCATGTCCAGCCTGGCTCGGGAGTGTGGGGCAGCAGCTCCCGGGGAAGCTCAGCCCATCCTGGCACCAGTGCCAGCCCCACCTGAAGATGTCCCTGGGCTGGGACCCCCCTGGCTGTGGAGGGATCAGGGCAGTGAACGGGGCTGTCTGTGCAGGGGGACCAGCCCAGGGGCACTTCTGCACTTCAAAACTTCAGAGCAAACTGTGGGTCACAGAATATTGGGGCTGGAAGGGGCCTCTGGAGATCATCCAGTCCAATCCCCCACCAAGGCAGGGTCACCCAGAGCAGGTGACACAGGAACACGTCCTGGTGGGTTTGGAATGTCTCCAGAGAGGGAGACTCCATGCCCACCCTGGGCAGCTGTTCCAGGGCTCTGCCACCCTCATGGAAAGAATTTCTTCCTCAGGTTGAGGTGGAACTTGTGTTTTAGTTTATGGCCATTGCTCCTCATCCCATTGCTGGGCACCACTGAGGAGGGTCTGGCACCATCCTCTGACACCCCTTGGAGATATTTGTATGGATTGATGGAATCTCCTCTCAGTGCTCTCTTCTCCTCCTGTTCTGTGGTGCCTCGTATGGGTCACATAATCCTCCTTCTGGTGGCAAACCCAGCCCCTGGTCCCAGGCTCTGCTCTCCTGCCTCCCACAGACCTGGACACGTCCCATCTCATCCTTTGTACCACGACTTTGGTGCCCTCCTGGAGTGCCTGGACCCCTCTGTCAGACCAGCTATTTAAATTGTAAAACACTCAGCAAAGGCAGACAGAATTAAATTTATTCCTGAATTGCTGAATAATGTAATATTCGTGTTGTACATAAAAGAATCACAAACTACCCAGCCTGATTTTCCTATGAAAACATTTAACTTTTATTAAATCAAGACAGTTTTAAGGAGCAGCAAAAAAAAATGAAAGCAAAAACAACAACTGAACCAGCTTTCAAAGTTGCCCTGTAGCCAAAACATCCATCTGAGAAGCTGAAGGGTTGATTTTATTTGTTTGTTTGTTTGTTCTTCTGTTGGAGTGTATCACCAATAATTAAAAAACAAAAAAAAAGAGAGAGATGCAAGTTCAAACCCTTGGAATAAATTATAACAGGCTCTTCAGCCTGCTGGGAGCTGCCTACAGCTGGTCTGGCATCTCCATCCATTCGGGAATGCTGTGGTGTGGGTGGGTGAGTGGTCCTGCCCCACTGGCTCACCCAGGGCTCCAGCACAGAGAGGACATGGATCCTTATGGACCACAATCCCGGCCCCACAGCCAGTGGGGTGCTGTGGGCAGGGGCGTGGGGTGAAAACCCACTCCCGTGGTGCATTTATTGCTGCTTTGGGGGGCACTAAAATGCGCGGGGTCAGCGCCCGAGCACCTTGCAGGTGAGACTCCCCCAGGCCAGGATTTGGCCCTGCACCTATAAAACATTCCTGACCCATTAATGATCCTTCCCAGGGAAGTGGCAGAGGACCCTGTGTGCTGGAGTTAAGTCAGAGAGGCGAGACAAAGCCCAGGGGAGGGTCTGCGGGGAGCAAACCTGTATTGGCAGACAGCAAGATAAATTGGATGATCTAATAGTCCTTTTCCATCTCTAAGTTTTATGATTCATTTGTTATTTTAGCCATCTATATATATTTTTTATTTTACCCTAGAGGGGTTTCTTGAAATGTGTGCAATATATTCCTTAAAAAAAAAAAAAAAGAAATCACTTAAAAAAAAAAAAGAGGTCGGTGTTGCAGGATCCGAGGCACCGCTTGGGAGGGGGTTTGGTAACGAGTATGGGAGGGATGGGTGGCCCTGGGGGTCACCCGTGGGTGTGGGACGGTCACAGCAAGGGGTGAGGAGTGGGCAGAGCCCATCACTGGGTTTGGCTCTGCAGGAGATGGACAGCTGGAAAAGGGATGGGTGATGTGCTCTGGAAAAACCCTGGGGTGGCTTGGGAAAGGAGATTTGAAGGGAGTCAGAGGCCAGCAGGGTGAGGGGGACACATCCAGCTCTTCCCTCCCCTCTGCTCTGCCTTCCACAGGTGTGGGGACACCTGCCCTGTCCTTCTGTGACCTTCAGGGACAGACAGGACGCCGGGAGGACGCGCTGCCCTCGGGATGGGCTGGCACGGGATGGGCTGGCACGGGATGGGCTCCGCCGCTCCTCGTGTGTTGTGTCACAGCAGGGAGGAGCAGCAGAGTTAAACCTGGCTCAGGCGATCCTGTGCCCACCAACATTTAAGGAGGACGAGCCTCAGGAATCTCTGCCCCGGAGAGAGCTCTGACTCCTGGGCAGTAAATCACCCGCGGGGTGCGCGGTGGGGACACAACTCCCGGCGCAGGGGGACAGGGAATGCCCGGGGACAGGGAATATTAACCAGGGGACCAAGGAGTGCCCGGGGACAGGGAGTGTGAACCCGGGGACAGGGAATGTCAACTAGGGCGATCCGTCGGGGTGGAACCCCCGGAGGGGGGTTTGGTGTCTCAATCTCTCCCGGTTTATGGCCGGCGAGCCCCGAATTTGGGTGACAGCAGCGCGGAGCCTCCTGCAGATTCCTCCATAAATAACCTGGAGTGGCCAGAGCAGCCACAGGCGGGGAAGGGAAAGCTCTGCACCGCCAATGCAGGGCGGTGTCGTTGGGGATTTTTCCCTCTTTTCCTCACTCTAAGTGATTATTATTTAAGGGAAAGGAGACTGCTAGAAATTGTTCGTGAGTTTTACTGAAACAGGCACATTCCTGTGGGTTTTTTTCACTCCCACAGCCCCTCCAGGTCAGTCTTTTTCTTTCTCTGCAGAGAAAGAAAGGCAAAAAAAAAAGAGAAAAAAGAAAGAAAGAAAATAAAAACCCACACAAAAATCAATCCATCAAATGTCATTACAGATTTATTAAGCCTGATGTAGAAAGACTTTTAACAGTAACATCTTCAGAAAGCATAAAAAGAGCACTTCTGTTCAGTCTTGTGCTTTGAAAATCTAAATATATTTTTATCATATAAATAATTCTTTTCATGTTTTAAGTGCATCTGTTTTTTTTCTTTTTTTTTTCTTTTTTTTTTTTTCCCTTTCCCTTTTCAAATTTCCATTTTACAATTGGCCAAAACTGAAGCCTGCATTGACTGAAATGAAGCCATTTGCAAAGCTAATGATGTTGTGAAGCATGTCTATGGTGAGCCATATCAGCTAGATTTCAGAAAGGTAGTTCAATGAGTGCAGCATTAAAATGAGGGACAGCCTCCAGCAAAATCATAATTGAACACACCCAAGTCCTTAATGTCTGCAGTTGGGTTTCCTGATGCAAATTACGATAACATTTCAGATGTGAGCAGTCGCTTTCCAGTAGCTGCAGTGGAAAAGAGACATTTTATGCCACAAAGGAAAGAATTACCATGTTTAAAAATGTAAATAATATATGTATAGAAACCTTTTTTATGGAAATGAGGCATTCAGGATTATGTGAACAGTTTGGGCTATTTTTTTTTTTTCCTTTTAAACACAACAGATAAAGATGTGTGATCTATTATTCAGGGCTTTAATTACAGTTCTAAAACTGCAGTGATTTTATTAAAAAAAAAATCCCTGGGCATAAAAAGTAATGTTTTCTGTGGGAAAGTTGAGGGATTTTTTTTTAACAACGTATTTACCGTGGTGAAAATACAGAACAAAAAAAAATCACCATTAATAGATTTCAATGCTGCAAAATCATACACAGAAATACATCTTAAATGCTCTGGAATACAGTCATCTTCCTGTAAATCAGAAAAGGCCTTAGATAAATAGGTTTGACCTGATTTAAATTTAATGAGATACATAGTCCTGATTGTTAATAATTGGTTTGGGGGAACCCAAAACAATAAAAGCAATAATCTCCTCTAGTATAAATTATACGAATTTATTTAGCAATCAACCATGGGGGGGGGAGGGGAGGAAAAGCCATTAACATTATCAATTTGTTTAGTTTAAGTTAGTTATAATAAGCAAATAATTGGAAGCAAAATTGCCAGCCAGGCTTTTGGAAAGACAGTAAATATTGGGAAGATGTGTGTCTGTGATGAAGCTCCGGGGCCACTAGATGGTATGGTCCTCCCAGCAGAAAGGGCTTTTTCCTTGAGAAGGACCATTCATAATCACCCAAACCAAGTGAAACATGGTTTTGATTAAAACAGCCTGTTGGCTCAATAATCTTAGTAATTTTAAAAACATCCTTAATGTGGAAGAAGAACACTGCAATGTCAGAAATGGCCTTGGGGCCCATTATAAACAGCAACAAAATAAATAAGGAGAAGAAATGAGGGGTCATGAAAACAAAATTAAGCTAATGTTTCAAATTTTGACAATTATGAATTGTTCCTCCAAGAAGACATTAAAAAAAATAATTCAGGCACTATTAGATAAAATACAAAGAGAATAATTGTACATGTATGAGTTTCCCATGGGACTAAGCATGCTTTAAAAGCAAAACTTGACTTAGATTTCCCCTCTTCCCCCCGCCCCCCTTTCTAGCCAGCAACTGGGCAGGTCTCATGCAAACACAGACTTGCTTCTCAGAGTTCCTCCAAAAGCTTGTCTCTAATTCCTTTATGAGCCATTAAAAAAAATGATGACCAAGAAAACAAACAAACAAAAATTACAAGCATATTTTTCTATTGGGAAAAAAAAAAATAAAATAATATCCCCCATTATGGACCCATTTTTTTTCCTTTTTTTTTGTTAGGAAACCGAAACAAGCAAATATAACAAAATCTGTGTTCATAACATGGCAATATAGTTAATATATACAAATATGTACAGTATAAAAATGCATCAAAGGCGCAACTTTTCATCCCAACAAGCTGCAGTGCCCAAGGAAGAGCAGCTTGGCCCCCCCTCCACTCTAAGTTACAGGCAATATGTTCTATACAGCATGCACTGGTTACAAAATCAGTGCAGAGCACTGAGACATTCTACAGAGAAAGTCACTGCGAGTCCTCTCCAAGGGAGTCCCGTTGGTTTGTTCATATAAAAAATGTGGTTCATCTTTCCTTTTTGCCATTTGGAGTATATACATTATTATTATTATTTTTTTTGAAAAGAGAAATGAGCTTTTGATTCTTTATTTTTATTACCATTTTTGAAAGGAAATTCCAGCCCTAACACCACGGGTCACAGATGGGACCTGAAGATGCTGCCAATAACAAACGTGGGCAGGGGCAGAGCAAAACCATCCAATTTACTGTTATGGCCAACTGTGCTCCTTTCTTTAAATGGGGGTGGATCTCTCGTGATTCCTGCTGACAGGTTCCAGATAATAAAACCCAAAATAAACATGCAGAATAAAAAAAAAAAAAACAAACAACAAAACAACAGAGGATGAAGAAGTGGTGCCTGAGCAGGAGACAGAAGGGGGTATTGTACCAGAGACAGGACGGAGAAGTACCCTGAGCCAGAGAAGAACTGTTGAGCTTGTCAGCTTTTGCAACCTGTATTGCACATCCCAGCGTTTGCTGCCTTATAAAGCCAAAATCCTGCCCTGCTCATCCTGCAGACCCTGCTGCCAGCAGTGCCCAGCTGGTCCCTCAGCCAGGGGTGGGTGCCCGGCCAGGAAGAGATGCCCAAACACACCCGGGTGTGCCCGTGTCTGCACACACGTGGTGCATGGAGGGAGGAATATCTGTAGCTACCTGCATATCTGCAAATAGATATGCATTTATTTAATGCTCCATGGACCAGTTCCTAAGTGAAAACCTTGCCCACATAAATCCTCCACATTGGAGACAGTTGTGTGGATGTTTCCACAGCGTGAATCCCTGGGGATGGGGACAGCATTCCCTGCCTTTGACGTAGCTGCGTTTTTCCAAGGTGTTATTTTCATTTTCTTCTTGAAATACTGATCTTTTTTTTTCCCCCTGCTATCTCATCTAAGAAGTATAATGAGAGAATTTGTTGCCTTTACTTAGATCAAAAAAGGGAAAAAAAAAGAAGTTTGCTCAGCGAGATGGTGTGAACTGAAGTGGGGATGTACGATCCGCCAGGATTAGTATTTAATCTGTTGTCTCAAACAGGGCTTTTTACAAAGGCCTGGAGACATTTCATGAGCTGAGAGGGATGATGAACTGGAAGTTTATTACTCTGCAGTTAAGTCCAGTGGTACAGCAAGTTCACTTTTAAAAATACTCTCCAAGAAATTATTGTGCAGACATTTTAGTACAAGAAACAACAGTGTCATCTTGAACTTCATCTGCTCTTCACTTTTTTGCCAGCACAGTGAAAACAAAAAAACACCACTAGCATAGACTGGAGGATACTGGGATAAAAGTGCTTGCACTGGTATAAAAGTGGTCCAGCAAAATGAAAGGAGCTGTACCAGTATAAAGTGCTTTATAGTGATACAACTGGTTTTACATCAGGACTTTTACCAGCATAGTCACATCAATACCAAAGTTTTGCAATCTCCTCCCTGACAACTCTGAACCTTCTGAAGTGCAGAAGGTTTAATTTGCCTGGAGATAGAGATTGTTTGCTGTTTTCAAAACTGCCTAAACACGTTGGGAATGTGAGGTTAGGACCACGAGGACAGTGTTTGGGGCTGTGCAGACAGAGGGTCAATCTACTGAATTTGAAGGAGTGGCTCTGGATTTACACTGGAATAATTCCATCCAGAATCTGGCTTCTGGTTTTTAGACATTGGACTGAAACCAAATCAGAGGGAGGCGGTTTCAGGGAAGATCAGGGAGGTGCTGGCAGGACGTGGCAGACCACGTGTGGGATGCAAAGGTAAGTCAGCTTCTGTTATCAGTGCAAACCCATTATTTTATTCCTTCACTTTCCCTCAGAAGGAAATTGGAGAATAAAAGTTCTAAATTCTGTGTGTTTGTGTGAAGCCAACCACTGCAGGAAATAATGAAGAAAAGAAGAAAATCCAGGAGAGCATTTCTTTCTGGAATAACAACCCAGTGGCTCACCCAGGGGCCATCAACAGACAGATCTTGACTTCAGGTGCAGACAAATTAGGACCTCAGTTTGATGAAATGTGAATTGAAGTCTGCCTTTAGATGCATGTCATTTATTCACTTATTACAGGTCTAAAAATATTACACTTGCTGTGGTGCAATCTGTCACATAACACAGTGGTCAGAGGTTGGGCTCCATGACTGTGGGGGTCTTTTCAAACCTAAATGATTCTATGGTATAAAAAAAGGCTCAGTTTGCACCCACCAATGTCCAACTACAGCACTTCAGCACCGTTATGGAAAAGTTCTTCGTTTTAGTGAAATTCAAGACCCTCTTGCTGACCATTCCCAACTGAGGACAGAGCCTTGGCAACGAGGAAAGTTGGGATAAATTGCGAGGGGGAGCAGGAAACCCAGGTGAGCAAAACCAGTGTCACTGACCTGCTGTGAAACCCAGCGAGAAGCTGGTCTGAGGGCCCCTCCTGGGAGGTCAGTACCCAGGAATTACAGCTCTATAGCTCCTCACACAACTTCCTAGGAACACAAATAATATGTCAGGCTGCGAGAAGATGGGCACAAACCAGTAGCACTTGTTCCCAATCCATCGAGGTGGCTGGATCGGTGCTCTTGCTTGGGGACAGATGGCCTTTAAAGCCTGCTGTAATTGCAACATATTGATCTGGAATCTGTGATCAATACTGTCTTTATAGAGAGAATTTTAAATATAAATTGCATCGTATATCTGTTGGGGAAGACAAAAGGCCTGTGTGATGGAGATCCACCTCTGCTCCAGCCTGGGAGTTACGGTGGCACAGGGAGAGGGGACGTGGCCTCAGCACAGCCTGGCCTCGGGGGCTGAGCAGAGTCAGTTCTTCAATCTCTGCCAAAAATCAGGCTGCCATCTTCATTCCCTTGTTTTTTTTAACAGGTTTGAGCCCAAAATAATATCCACAGCACAGCCAAACCATGGGCTGCCCTGAGCTGCTGTGCTGGCCCGTGGCTGGATCAGGCCCTCAGGAACCAGCACAGAGCCAATGTCCCCTCACTGAACTCCCACCAGAGCTGCCCCAGCCCCAAACTCCCTTCCTTCTGTATTTCCTGCTCACTCAGGGCAGCTTGTTTTCCATGGATGTTCCCAGTGGGAACATACCTTTCTGTTTTAGGAACTGAATTGTGGGTATACATTAATCAATAAATGTGGCACTTTATCAAAACATGGTTAAGGAAAGAAAAAAAAAGACCAAAAATTAGGGAAACAATCCTTGCCATGGTAATGAGTAAGAGTTGACTTGATAGCTTGGAAGGCTTCAACCTCTATCCTGCTAATATATAATTATTGATTTTTAAAATGACTTTTTATATCCTCCCTGATCTCTAAAAAAAGCTGGGAAGGTCAGTCTTGTAAATACTTTTACAACTAGGTGATAAACCCCCTGATAACTTGCATTGACAAGTAATTACTGGGCAGGTTTTTTAGCAGATTCTCAAAGATTTTTTTTTTAACCCAACAATTATTATAGTACTAATGACAGCCATTTTTAAAGTTAAGTGTCCTTCTCCCTCTCAGCTTAAGTAATAAGAGCCTGGAAAAACCACCTGAGACTGATCCTCTGAAATTCTTATATATTAGGCTCCAAAGGGATGCTAATTGCATCTCCTTCTTTTAAAATAGAACAATTTTTTAAAGGTGATATGGCTTATTTTGACATGGGTGGTGGTGGGAAGGGAGCTGTGGTTTCTGAATAAATCTTTCAAAGCAGGGTAACAATTCTCACTGCTTTATTGCAGTGTAGGAGCACAAACAGCTTGGATATGTGGTGTATCAATATGCCACTTGTTAATAAGCAAGGACGTGAATCATAAATATTCGGCTGTTTGATCACCAGGCTTTTAATTAATGTTTTGATGATCTCCAATAAGAATAAAAGTCAGAACGATAGATATTGAGTAGCTGCGACAGAGAAAAGATGCAATGATTTTCTGTGTTACCTGATTTATATGACAGATAAACTATCAACCCATCCAGTTCCGCACAGAGAAGGAGAGAGATGTACATTTTCTTTTTTTATATCATATTGTAAAAAAAAAAAATAAAAACCAGTTAATTCAAATGTGTACCTAAAACGTTCCCAGAGGACAGCGGTGCCGGCAGAACGAGCGAGGCTCAGCTCTGTGTAATAAAGGTTTGTGGCCACGTTTTTCAATGAAGTAGCTGTTCCCACATTTGCCTGTGCCAGAGCCAAGCCTCCTGAGCAGAACCTCAGACCTCCCTCAGGGGGACTGGCCCTCCCAAAATCTCCCCAGAGGTTTGTAGCTTTGAGGTCCCAGGTGCTGACGAGACAGGACCGTGGGTTTTTGCTGCTCACTGGCTACAGGACACCAGCAAAGCCTCTGTTCTGCCAAAATTGAGCAGCTGGTGACCCCAAGAGCCCCAGCCCTGGTTGCTGTGGGCACTCAGGGCCTCCCTTTTGTAGGAGGAGGCTCCTGGCAGCTTCTCTGGCCATGGCCACAGGGGACAAACCCAACTGCACGGAGGGTTCTACCAGAGCAGACAGCAAAACACCAGCACCAGGGAACAGCATCAAGAATTTCACATTTGGCTGCTGCAACAAGCCAGATATTTTTTTCTATGCACCCAAAAGCTCAGGGAAAGGAGCAGGCCTGGAGACACACACGTGGTTTCTCCCAGGTGATGATTTACCGTGGCGCTCGTGGCCTTTGGGTCCACGCCACAGGCCCCACCTTGGGCAACTTCACCAAATAACTCTGATCTGGGCTGTGCAATTTAACAGCTTCTGAGGAGCTCGATGCTAATGCATTGATTTTGCTTTAATAGAATTTTGTTGTCAATGGCCGGTGCTCAGCACGGCACAGGCTTCAATCTTAACCCATCTGAAGGCTCTGCTCGTTTCCAGTTGAGCTCCGTTCATTTCCAGTTGAATAGGTTAAGCAAAGACAGACCTCACTGTTCTCAATTCACTTTATGATCCTCCCATCATAAAAAATAATATCAGCACCTTGCTTTTCATGTCAGAACTACATTTGAGCTGCTATTCCCTATGCCCATGAGTAAATCCCATAAAAGCCGCCCCGTTGTACTGTCGCTATTTTTCCTTGTGGATGATTGATTGATGGATGAGTGCTGACACTTCAATGAAGCTATTTCGACTGCCATCTCAATCCGATGATGTGAGGGGTATATTTTCTGTCCATGCCTCATTACTTCAGAATGACATTCCTGGAACTTCATTTACTTTTTCCCTCCTTCCCTCAAGCGCCATATTTTTTCCCATCTAGGTTATGCATGCCATAAAAAAAGCAATTTGCTATTATATGTGGCATAAGGGCAACACTTTCCCTAGGAGGTAAATAAGAAGGGCCTTTTTTTCTCCTCCATGTTGAGTTTAGGGATCATGTCAAAATTTCCCAAGCAGTGCCAAAACAGGCCCTTCTGCACAAGCCAGGGGGAATGCAGTGAACATGTTCAGCCTGATTTTGTGAATGCTGCACTTCAATTAAATACTTGAACACCGAAAACAAAACAACAGTAAAAGACACCCCAAAGCCCCCTCTTATTTGAGAAAGAGCCTCTTCTCCACTTGTGCCTCGCATACTTTGAATATTTCATTTGCTACGGAATAACGATTTACAACTTGATCCAGACTTATTTTTCCTTGGAGAATAGGGGAAGTTCATCGTTAAATGCAGAGATAGATTTGTCTACTGGAGGTTGCTTTTGCTGAGCGAGGGTAAACAGGGCTGTGCCTGGTTTTCCAAGCAGTGCACTAGGAAACAGGAGGCTCGTGACATTGGCTTATCCTGGAAGGGTCTGGGAGTTGACTCGGGACCCGATTTTAATCTGTGTAATACAGTATTCCCGTTAATAATAATGTATAATTAAGACATCCGTTAAAAATCCATAACGTTAATTTAATGGAGAA
Organism: Neopelma chrysocephalum; assembly: GCF_003984885.1. Classification (NCBI taxonomy): domain Eukaryota; kingdom Metazoa; phylum Chordata; class Aves; order Passeriformes; family Pipridae; genus Neopelma; species Neopelma chrysocephalum. The sequence continues at coordinate 6,502,408 of NW_020897781.1, forward strand.
AATCTAATACAGTTCTATTGGAATTTTTACGTTAAATTAACTTTAACGGGCTTTTAATGGATGTCTTAATTAGATCTCATTATTAACGTGAATATTCCACAAATTAAAACCGGGATCTCGAAGTTTTAATGAAAAAAGTTCCAAGCACAAATTTGGAATTGCCATCTCTGTAGCCCCCTTCTCCCCAGGTCTTGGTGGACTTGAAGGCACAGCACAGAACACGGACACCAGATTCTGATCCCATTTTTGGTGGCATAAACCCAAAATAACTCCATTGACTACAACAGAGAGTTTCAGATTTACACTCACCTAACTAAGAAAGGAATTCTACTTTTCTTCTTTTATATCTATATATAGATATTTATATAGTGATATTTATATATAGATATAGCTATATTTATATAATGTTCAATAATCTAACAATAGTACTTTTGTTTAAAAATCCCTCCATCCCATATGTCTCATCATAAACCGTAATGGAGATTTAAATATATATATATATCTGAGGAATAAAACAAACTGAAAATAATCCATTTCAAACAAATCTTTGGCAGCAACATGGTTAAGCATAACTATTTGAACAACTTGCACAGAAGATTAACATTGTTCAGAGGTTTTTTGGCTCAGAATCTGTTTTAACTTAATAATTCTTGTACTTACTGTGATGTATTGATCCCTAGTGCAATGACTGGATTGGGCAACCCAGGTGCAACAGTAATAGCTGCACAGAATAGAAACATTTCCTTTAGACAAACTATCCCAAAGGGGTTATAAATAGGAAATGGACATTACCATGAAAAGTAAAGCTTCCAAAGTGACTGCATCTCGTGTAGCACACTTGGACATTAAACTATGAAGAATTTTTTTTTCCTGTCAAGTGTTACAAATTGACAAAATAAGTACATCAATGTTCTCAGTCATTATCTTACTTCAGTGGCACTTTGTTTCAGTGACAGCAAAAAGGGACAGTGGAGACCAGACAGCCCCAGTGCAGTTTATCAATGAAAATCTAATATTGTCCATAAGCAGGGGAGTGGAAATCAATACTTCATTACCAAATTGTTAGTGAGGATGAAGAAGAATAGCAGGAGTTTTTTTGGCAGTCTTCTGGGTCCGGGTTGCTGTAAGTTCAGTGTCAGGGCCGGAGTGACGTGCAGGGCTGGGCGGGAGGCTGGGCTGGAGAGCTGGGACTAAGGCATTCGTCCTGTAAGCACAACAACAACAGCCACTGTCACCAGGTTGTACTGACTGTGTACCTGCAGCCACAGAAATTCCTGGAAATGAGGCAGCTTTGCTTTACTTTGTCCACCCATAGGCTCACAGAAAGCAAGGACACACAGGTGGGAACAAAATCCCAGCTCCTTGTGCCTGTAACTGGGCAGGGATTAGTTGGCAAACTCCAGCTGGTGCTGTGGCTCTGCCTGGTACACCAAGCACTCTACTCTGCACCTCTGCTTTCCCCTCATGTTGCTTAAACCACAACAATGAACTCTTTTTTACAGCCAGCCAAGAACATACTCTAAAATCCTCATGGTGCTTTGGGCATCTCAGTACCCACATGGTGTTTAATTACTGTGTTATTTCTGTTGTTGTGGCACTTCCCCAGCATTAAAAGCCACTGTTCTTCCAATGGACCTTTTCCATTCTGCAGCTGCTAAAAGTGCTAAGTGACTCAAGTTGTGAAGTTACTGCTACACAGAGACAGAGGGGGTTTGTTTTATTTAATTTCAAGATGTGGGTTTAAAAGTTCAGCCCAAAGTTGAGTTCTGTTTTGCTTATAACCTGGGAGAAAGATACTGAGAAAAGCAGGAGAAAAAAACAATTGGAAAAATAGGGTGAGAAATGGGGCAGGCAATAAGTAGAGTGAAAGTCAATCTGGAGAGAGCCCAGAGGAAAAAAAAGACCAGCAGTGGGCAAAGAGAAATATGTTACTGAAAAATATATTATCTGTTCAAGGCCATGGATAGTTCAGCAAACACAACTCAAACCCTGCGGTGTGTTCCCTGTGTTCTGGCTAAATCAACTGGAAATTCAGTAGTAGCTTTATTTAAAGTAAAATAAACTCAGCTTCTCAAAAAATTCCATATGAAAACAAAGAAGTCCATTGACTTCGTGCTATTTAGTTTACAATTTGGTCTGTTTTACAATATCTTCACCTTTTCAGTTTTCACAGCGATGCTGAGTTTTGCACTGGCAACCCAAACCTGCTGTGGAGAAACTGTTGGAAGAAGAGGTTTTGGCAGCTGAATGCAGAGACTTTTGGCAAGTGGGGAAGCATGGAAGCCAGTCTGAAATTGTGGTGAATGCCTTAAATCATTATTCCCACTTAAAATATACTAAAAGCAACCTATGTCGACACTTTAAAATGTGGTCTTTAGGTTTCAGAGGTAAGGCTCTGGAACCATTCACACCTTGCAAAGCTATTATTTTTCACTGCAGAAGGGCAAAGCTGAGCCAGTCTACACCTTGTTCAGACTATAAAGAAATCCAGAGGCCTTGCTATTGTAAGCCTGGAGCTGAAATAGAGCAACACCAAAGGGTCCAAGTGCAGCCCCCGGGGATGGCACAGGAATTTAGCTTCACCTCTCCAAGCAGATGTTTGCAGCCCTCACCGGGGTGGAAAACTACCTGTGAGATGCCACCTTAGTCCTGCCTTGGGTCATACCAAGCCCTGAAACATCTGCCTCCCTCATGGGTGTGGGATACCAGCACCATGGGCTGGTCCCACATGGGCCAACAGGAGGGGCAGTGGTGACACAGCTCAGTGCAGCAGTGATGGCTCTTGATTAGCTCAACTCTGCCTCCAGAACATCGTCAGGACAATTAAGCAGCTTGTAAAGTGCTAAATCTAGGAAGGAGTCCTGAAGTTACTGCCGAGGACTAGTTTCCTGCCAGAGGGAAATATTTATCAGGGGCTTGGATTGGAAGAATGAAAAACCAGACTCCTGCCTCCTTTTCTTCTTGTTTCATTGCGAAGAAGGCCCTGAGGTTTGGATTAGACCAGCTGTAAATTCAGCACAGCAACATTCCTGGTCACTCCCATGCCACAAGGGGAGCGTGCACAGAGCAACACTAAGGACAGTGTTAGCCCAGGGCAGAGCTCTTCAGAGCTCCCTCAGTCAGGGAGGAGATCCACGAGAAACTCTTCTGGCAAGAAATAAACTTTTAAGGCTCAGTGTCCATGTACTTGACTAATGGTAACGTCTACACACAAGTAAAATCAATTGGGACTTGGCATTGATTTCAATGGGATAAGTACTTCACCCCTAAGGTCTTCTGGCCAACTGAAGTCTACATCCTTGTGGTTTTCTTTTTCTTTTTTTTAATTTTATTGATACCTCTGCAGGCTGGGACAGGACTTTGGGAAATTAATTAGTGTGAGCCCTGATCAATAAGGGTCATAGTTTATGTATTTCATTATCAAGTCTGTAAGAGATTCAGGGAGTATGTGGAGAGCTTGTCACCCACAGTCAGAGCACAGCCACTTGGATGTTCAAACAGCAATTGATGGGCAAAGTCTGCTTCTTCCTGGGCATTTGCTGAAATGCAGCTCAACCTGTACCATAAAGAAAGCTCCACCATTTAAATTGTTATGAAAATGGAGCTGAAGGTGCTCATTGTACTGACGTGTTGTACAGCATATGTGAAATATCAGTTGCAGATGCTGAAGCTTTGCTTTTATTTAACACTAATTATCAAGCCATCAACAGCTGTAGAGTCATATCTGTTTGAATTTGGATGTGTCAGGACTCAGGATTCCTTCTAACAACAGCCTTCCCACTCCTTGTCCGTGGCACAGCTTCCCTCTCCTCATTCAAACCTCGCCATAAAAACACAGCTGTGAAACCCCTGAAATAGGAGCTCTCAGACACGTCTGCAGCCCGAGACAACTGTCCAGGGCACACCAGCAGCTCGTGGGGTGTGTCCGGCCTGGGCTGGCTCCGGCTGCTCAGCTGGGTCCTGCACAGCTCCTGCTTCACAGAGCCACACTCAGCTTACCCTCACACATCCCAAACCCCTCCTTACACATCCCAAACCCCTTCTCACACATCCCAAACCCTGTGCCTTCTCTGGTGTCTCCTTTCCCCTTTTCTCCACGGCCGCACCAAGGAACGACGTGGCATCCTGGGGGTAGGACAGAGTATTTCACAGGATATGCTGAGTTGGGAGGGACCCACAAGGATCATCGAGTCCAACTTTTGTTTCTTTAAGTGGACGGCCCATACAGGGATCAAACCCACAACCTCACTGTTATTAGCACCATGCTCTGACCAGCTGAGCTCATCTCAGGACACAGGCTGCTTGCTCAGGGGTTGGTTTCCAAGTCACGGAATCATGGAATCACAGAATGGTTTTAGCTGGGATGCACCTTAAACATCATCTCATTCCAACCCCCTGCCATGGGTTGGAACTAGACCAGGTTGCTCCAAGCCCCATCCAACCTGGCCTGAAGCACTTGCAGGAATGGGGCACCCACAAGTTCTCTGGGCAACCTGTGCCAGTCACCACCCTCACAGTAAAGGGTTTCTTCCATATACCTAATCTAAATTTCCACTCTTTCAGTTTGAAGCCGTTCCCCCCTGTCCTGTCACTCCTGATGAAGGGTCCCTCTCCAGCTTCCTTGTAGGCCCCTTCAGATAGTGGAAGGCTGCTGTGAGGTCCTGCTGGTACCTGAAGTCCTTTGCTTGGGGGTTGCTATCACTGTTTGCTTTTTGGGATCTCCAGAAACACCAACCTCTTCAGTGGCTGGTCCAAGGTGTGGTGGAACTCTAGAGCCAGGCTCATGTGTTTATAATGTGTTCTTTGCATTTCCAGATCTTTGCTAATATCATGTCCCCATCTCCTATTTATGTAATGGGATAATAAAAATGACAATTTTCATCTGTGATCCATGGGAGTCTGTGGATCAAAACTTTGTCATGCTGAAGCTGTACCTGTAGTAATAAATTGCAGGACTCTTTAAAGGCCACGAAGGAAGACACAGACAGTCCCTTTGTGGTTACCAAACATGTTATCTCTAGATGTCATTTTCGACCTACTTTTGCTAGATTTTTGCAGCAGTGGAAAATCTGTTCCTTAAAGAACCATCCTTACCTAGATAGGGAGAAAGTAGGAAATCTGGATATATTTTATTTCACTTAGGACTCCTCTCACCATGAATTACAATATTACAGGGTGTAAATGCCTTCTCGTTACCCATAATTATAACTAAAATTATATCAATCTAAACAGTAACTACTCAAATGATTCATCCTGATTGGGAGGAGCAGGCTCCCTGGAGTTATCCCTGCCCATCCATTTTAAAGCCTTGTGCAGGAATAGCTTTCCAGAAGGTCATTTAGCAGCACATTAAATAAATAAACAGAACATATTTGTTTCAGAAAACACACTCTGGGAGGGTGGGAAAGCATTCTGGGAGAGGTAAGAATAACCCTCATGAAAACTAATACTTTCAGCTCTTCATCCTCGCTGAGGCTGCAGCATCCACCCAGGGACAGGCAGAGGCTCCATGTGGTGCCAGCAGGGAAAGGTCCCTCGTGTTCTGCACACTGAAAGGTGCCACAAGTCACCAAAAGGCCCCTGAGCATCTCATAGCCCTGCAGAAGCCACCGGTTTTTGCATATTCCACCTCAGCCATCAGCCACACGGAGAGGGAAGCAGGGAAAAGGCTCTCCTTTGCTGTCAAACATATCTCTGTGCTGTGATTCAAGCTCCTGAGAGTGTGGGACAAGGCAGAGGAAAAGAAATGTGGGCTCTAGCTCAGATGTTCCTGGGCTGATGGAAACTATATTTAATAAAAACTCAAAGTCATTAAGTTGCATTTATCTCAGAAAACTCCTCGTTGAAGACACTTTGCTAAGAGGCCAAAGGCAGGTGAAAAGCCTCTGGATTTCAGCAGCAGGACCATCAGAGCCCACATCTCATCTGGTGCAGGCACCTTCTCTCTGGGAGGTCAGAGAAGTTCTGCTGCTTTACCTCAGAAGGGTTTTATGATGTAAAAGAAGAATCTGCTTGAAATCTGCCAAAATAACCCCCAAACCTTGCTTTCAGAAACTTCTGCTATCTGTGCCTGTATTTTGTATGACAGCTCTGTTACCTGTGGCCCTGGTTGAGCAAAACTCTTAAGGAAATGTCTCTTAGTGTCATGCACGGTGCAGGAAGCACAGTGACCCATCTCTGCCAGGAACTGGGGACTAATGGCACCAAACACCATGGCTGGGCTGCACAGGGACAGCAATGCTGACATTTTAGGGCCATGCTTGTGCAGGCCTTTATGTGTATCAGTCCTGCCACCTGAGACCTGAGAGAGAGAGGAAAAAATTCTCCTGCTTATATATTATATCTTATGTACAAAAATAACCATATTTTTATATGTAAAAGTATCTATGTATTTCTGGACACCAAGCAGCCCAGTCAGAGCTATGGATATGTGCAGCAGTGCCCAGCCCACGAGGGTTCTCAGACATCCCTAAACAAACACCTCCAAATCCACCTGAACAACGTGGCTTGTGGGAGCCCTGACACCTCAGCATGAGCCCTTCCCAGAGGGATGGCAGGTTCTGCTGCTGCTGACTGGAGAAGGAACTGGGAGTGTTTTAAAAGCAAGAATGATGAGACACATCCCCAAAAAGCCAGAGGCAAATGAAAGGTGCAGAAGGGTGCAGGTGAGCACTGCTGACTGAAGTGCCCCATCCCTCCCTCCGTGTCCGCTCCCCAGAGCTGGCTGTATGGAGCTGTGGGGCAGGGGGCTGTTTAGGCAGGGAAAAATCAGCAATAATATCTGTTTTTCCTGATAGTTTGGGCAACTCAGAGCTGTGCATGGGCCCAGGCAGCTGAGGCAGCAACGGTGCCGGAGGGACAAGCAGCTCAGCCCCTCCTCAGAACTGGAAGTGAGCTGGCAAGAAAGGTGGAGAGAGATGGTTTCCAAGGGCCTGGAGTGACAGGACAAGGGGGAATTGGCTTCAAGCAGAAAGCAAGTAGGTTTACATTAGATATTGGGAAAAATTTCCTTTCCCCCGGATCTGAGCGTGGGCCTCGAGGTGACACGGGATACACACAGTCAGTGACAAAGAGCACACGTGACATCTCACAGGTACAAAGGTGTATCCTGGTCCCCATGGTTACACCAGTTACCTGGTGCAACTGGTCCCCTTAATTGCTTCTGCACATGGACAAAGCCCAGTACAGGGGTGTCTGGATGGATCACAGGCTTGGAAAGAGAAAAAAAAAAATGCAGAAGAAGAGTTAATTTTTATTTTTTCCTTATAAATAAAGTATAGCCATCAAATCAAAATGTATTTGGGAGCACATGTTATTGACAGCCTATTCTTGGAGAAAAGAAAAAAAAAAAGTTGATTTTTTGGCAAAGTTTCCTAAAGATTAAATTGTTCATTGTACAGGGCACCATCTGCCCTTGGAGAGAGATTTAGTTGATGGCAGCTGCAACCAAAGTGTGGAAGATAAAACTGAATTTCTGGTTTCTTTTCAACTAGCAACTGTCATTACAGGTCACATGCAAACTGTGTCATTTTCTGTGACAAGCAGGTTCTGTAGACTTGGGTGCTCACTACATTTTAAACTGCCACCTGTATAGATCCCAGACAGAAACAGCTTTTGTAACACACCTTGAAATACGTGAATTTAGAGCAGATAAGACAAAACAATTATGGATCAACCATCTGGACACTTGCCGTGGGTCCCTGTCCCAGGTTTGCACGGATGGAGGTCAGGATGAACTTGTGGGTCACCCTCTATTAATTTGGGTGCTTAAAAAGGCCAAATTGTCATTTACAAGTGTTCACTCAACTGTTGCATAATTCCTCCATGGCCTCCTTGTTTCCCTTGTGGTGTAGTTCCCAGTTAGATTAAACCCCACACTTCTTAAGCCTTGAAGAGAATTTCTGAATCACCAAACCAGGAGCTGTTGCTGGTGGGTTTTTTCCCAGCCCCACCTACGAGCTGAGACATTAAAATGCCTCGATTCACTGCCAGGCAGCAAAGGCCATTTGAGAATGGGGAGATGCTGATCTATCTCTGCATCTGAGCTACTTAAATATTACACAAAACTTGTACTGGTTAAAGCAAACCCCTCCAGGAAGGGATTTGTATGTCTTCCCTCTCTCCTGAACACTTTCACAGGAGAATGATGTTCCCTTTCTCCTTTGAACAAAACGGGAGGGGAGAAGTTAAGAGCACACTGGTAGATTTTATTAGGACTAAGAAACAAAGCAAAACAAAAAAGCAAACCCAAAGCTCTTCCCTTTCATCCCTGCCTTTCTATGAAAATGCCTTCATATTTCCAGGCTTGCTGACAATATTTCAGGATGGTACATCACACACCGTCTCGTCTGGAACAGCAGACATTGTCAGAGCTGGGAGACAACCACTCTCTGGTTTGTACTTCACAAAGATTCTGTATAAAGCATTTCTATAGAAAAAAAGAGTTTTGAAATTTGTGAGTCTCTTAGCCTTTCAGACAAGGATGAGTTCTGGTTAATTTTCTTCTGATGATTTCCACATTTTCTGCAAGAAAAACAACAGCTACTGTTGCCTTAAGACAGACTGAACTAGTTGTAACATGCCTAGATATAAGATATATTTTTTTTATGTGGAAGAATTTGCAGGACATGGATTTGTTCTTGAGTTTATTTGGTTCAGTTTAACTTGTTGGTCTTCTATCCCATTTTATCTCAGTAGAACAGGATCATATTTTGAAACAGAAACTGCTACTGCTGGTAGGTTTTTAACCAATCTGATGTGATTAAATCCATGCTTTTGGATAATAAGATTAATTTTAAAATAGGTGGAGACTTTGTCTTTCCAACAGGATATTGTTCAGCATTTCAGGTGTCAGCGCAGCTGTCTGATGGCCCCATGAAGTGCCCAGACCATCCAAGCCAAACCTCCTTGGGAAGGCTCCCACTTCCATGTCTCTTTGCTGCTGCAGAACAGAACCACACTCACTCCTTGCCTTTCCCTAGGGAGATGCACCTTTTTCCATCCATGACCTGACTCAGCTCAAGCGCTTTCAGGATCAAGCCCTTTGAAGAGACATCCAGAAAAATGCTTAAAATCTAAGACTATGCCTGTTTGGGTTCCTTTTTGCAGAGCATTAATGGGTGGGAGGGGAGGCTGCTCGTGAGGAAGCTCTTAAAACACAAATTCCCACCTTAAAAACCAACCCCGCGCACTCAGCGCGAGCTGCGAGTAAATCACCGGCTCCGCGGTGCCAGGGCTGCACAGGCTCCTCTGCTGCTGATTTATCTACAAAATATATCACATGCCAGTTGCTTGAATTAGGATCATGGGGAGAAGGGAATCATTAGAGAGTGGAAGAAACTCTAACGCATAAAGAAAACTTATCCGTTTGTCTCCCGCGTGCCGCCTGTTTTATTTCCTCTTCAGGCACTGACAGCGCTGATGAGCCAACGGGTGCTGTAATCCTGAGCAATCGCTTTTGGGGGGAGCATCGTTAGGGTTTTGGACATGTTTGACACAGCAAAGTTTTGGATTTCCAGACAGGCCCTTTTCCCCCGTCACCGCCGAGGGTCGGAAGTGCTGGGAGGTGAAGGCACAGCCCGGGTCGGGTCTCTCTCTCCTGTTTGCTTTGCTCTCAGAGTGCCTTGCAAAGGCAGGTAAATTAGACTTGGAGAAAGGGACACTGCATCTTTGAGTAATGAGGCTGGGAAACAGGGAACACATTTTCCACTAGCTCATGTCTCACTGTATGGCATTCTGATTTCCTGACACTTCATAATAAATCATTGCTTATCACTCACATGGGAACATAACATGGTTCAAGTTAAGATTCGTTAGTGATTGTAAAGAAGAAACATGAATTGCTCTATATCAGGGCTTTTTGATCATCTTTCTGTCCACTGCAGGCGTTTTTTTAATCGGAATATTTACAGGAACCATTGTTTGAGGCATAAATAAAAAGGAGAAGAAAGAGCAGAAAATATGAATAATGAAAATGAATTTATTTGTCTTATTTATGTGTTTATGTAAACATTTGGCAATTGCTTTTCACAGCAGCTTGTATTCAGTGTCACAGGCTGCTGCACCAACATAAGTTTCTAAAGCTGGGATTTTAAATATATATGTGTATGTGCGTATATAAAAAACCCTAAATGCCAATACATTCATTTTCTGGAGAAGAAGGTTCTAGCAAACATATCTAGAGACAATTTGATTTAGCATGGCTGCCACGGAGAGAGGAGAGTCTGATCCTGCCCTGCAGGGTTGGACCAGCAGGACAATGGGAGTGGAAACGTGGTGGCATCGGCCTGGAGGTGAGGGAGAGGCTGGAACTGGGGTGTCTGGGCTGCTCCTGCAGCCTGTTATCTGTGGCCAGGGATCCATCAGATGCTTAGGAAACAGGGATTCAGTTCAGTATGAGGGGTATGTGAGAGCTCGGGCAGCCTTGTTTCAGTCCCTGCAATGAGCCCAGGGATGGCAAATCCTGAGCTTGGGTGGGACATGCGCTGGGGAAGGAACAAGTGACAGGCCAAGGGGGAATGGCCTCAAGCTGTGCCAGGGGAGATTTAGATGGGATATCTGGAAAAATTTCTTCCCTGAAAGGGCTCTCCAGCCCCGGCACAGGGTTGGAGTCCCCATTCCCGGAGGGATTTAAAAGTCCTGGAGGGATTTAAAAGCCCTTGGGGACATGAGTCGGTGGTGGCCTTGGCAGGGCTGGGGAATGGTTGGACTTGATGGTCTCTGAGGGCTTTTCCAGCCTCAAGAATTCCATAATTCCATGTATCCAGCTTTATATTCAGGCAGTTCACTGCCATCTCTGACCTTCAAGGGATGGATTTTTTTCCGTGTGCTGCAGTTCACAACTTTTTCATCAGCAGTTTAGGGAGAGGGTGAAAAGCTTATGGGTTTACAGATGGTTGTCAGTAGAGCTTTAGGGGAACAGTGAATTTCGTATAAAAAGACCTAAAAACTGAAAAAATGGGAGCTCGCTCTAAGAATTGTAACAAATGTGAAGAAATTTCCACAAGAAAAATAAAATTAAAATTCTATTCCTTCCCTTGTGTTACAAACAGTTTTACTTTAATTTGTTTCTTTATCTTTTGGGTCTGATTGTGGGAAGTACCTAAAACTTTGGGATAACCCGAGAGAAATCAGATAAGGTAACTATTTGCTGCAACTACGGCTTTGATTATTCCCCCTTCAGTAATTTGCTATTTACTACATTAATCAACTATATAATGTGTCATTTCTACTGCTCCCTGGCTGAATAATTTCCAAAACTACAAACAGCTTTCAACATAGTTGCCAGACAGGCGCAAATTAATACTTTCAGAAATTCTTCCTAGAAATATTCCCAGGAACAGAAGCTTTCACACCCTCTATTTGTGTAAAGAAAATAGAGTTGGGTTAAGAAAAATTGCCAAATGATTATTTTGGGCAGATTCTTGCATATATTTTTTCTGGTTTTATATAGATTTATATATATATATTAAGTATTACAAAAATATAAAGTTTAGAATAAGTAGCTTTGGGAGACAAGGTGGCAATGGAAGTACATATGGAATTAACCCTTTGCAGGATTAGGAGCTTAATTTAGTAGTTACAAAAGGAGGGACCTGATCTGCTTTTCCTGAGGCAAATAATCCCCTTGATTTGTGGGACAACCTGTCTGAGCAAAATGGCAAATGACCAAGGGACTGTAAATTCAGCCACCTGATCCATCTGATCCCTCTCCCGGACACTCCAAATTCTAAATATTTGTGGCTACACTGGCCTCTGGCTTTGATCCTCATCCTGCTCTCTTTAATTCAGTTTTCCTTCTTGTGTTCATGGTCAGGTCCCTGTAAGACTTTCCCTTTTGCTCAGAAAGTCCCCAAATCCTTTAGAAGAAATGCATTACGCACAAAAATGTGAAATCCCCCAAATATCACATTTTTAAAGGAAAAAAATTCTGTTCTGGTAAACCACAATATAAGATGTTTTTATTTTATCTTACTTTTCACCTACCACCAACAGATGATTATAGACAAGAATTAAAGCCCCCAACTCTTGACCAAGAAAAAATACACAGTTTTTCTAATATATGTGACACAGGCTCTTAATCTGCTCTCACTTGAAGTGGTGCAGTGAATGGGAATATTCTCCATTTATTTTGGCTTACACTAAACTGGAAATTTTGCCCCATAAGCTTCCTGTAATTTTTGTTAGTGGAACTGCCTTTGTCAGCATTTCTAATATTTCCCCATGGAAATGGTATTAAAAATCAGCACATTTGCCCTACAATCTCACATTTTATCCTTGAGAAATGAGGACTTATGGTAGGTTTTTTTGTTGTTCTCTCTTTCTGTAGGAAAATGGCTTAATAAAAATCTCAAACAGAGCCTGGAACGAGACGGTCTATCTTCAAAATGTTAATTCTCTCGCAAACCATGCCTGGGTTAAAAACAGATATTGAAACAGGGGAATAAATATTTGACAATGCTGTTAAGGCAACTTTGCTAACGATTTTTGAACAACCTCCAACTGAGGTCTAAATGTCTGCAATATCCATAAACAACTCTATACTGTCCAATTAGGGAGACAAAGACATAGAGTCCTGTCAGGAAGATTTGCATGGCTAAGTGTCTGAGATCACAGAGACGATGAGGGATCGTTGGGAGTGATGGGGGATGCACACAACGGATGACTATCATTAGGATATTACAGAGGCTTACACCTTCCCAATTACTGGCAGGATTCATTAGTTACTGCTGCATTTCCCTAATAGAATCCTCTCTCTTGGCTTATCACTACCTTCCCTCTGTCTACATAAACCCACAACTCAGCAGTCGATCACCTATGAAAAATTAGACGGTGGAGCTTCCAGTGGCCTATTTAAAATGAAAAGGCAACTGAGTAAGAAATAAAGAACAAAAAAAAAATAAAAATCAGGGCTGTAATGCAGATATGTGGGAGCTACAGGAGAGGCATCAGACAGATTCGGAATTCTCTTTCTATTGAACTGTTTGAGGAAAAAAAAATCAGCAGCAGCTGCAGAGAGCAGCATCATGGTGGGTTTAAAAGCACAATGAAAGTGTTTTACAGGGCTGTACGTACACACACGAAGTGGAGGCAGATTGCAAAGTGACAATTACTTAGGGCCTGCTAGGCTGAAGTTTCCCAACTAAGATTGGTGAGTATTGCAGGGGCTCGATGCTGCTGCAATCGGCTCAGCCCCATTAAAGATAATGGTGTGAGCATTTCCACGCTGTCATCATGTTACTATCAACAGCATTATCAGTATCAACTGCTTCCACAATTATGCACAATGCACAATTATGCTCTTCCTGCACAAAGACTTAGCAACCACCAAACTCGTTTTCTTTTTAAATACACTGAAAAGAGTGTAGATTTCAATCCTTCATCTGCTCACAGATGAAACAACACTTCCAAATCATCACTGATAGCATTTTTTTCCTCCCATTCTAAGGATGGCCAACTGTTCTCAGCGATTTCTATTACATTTCCTACCTATTATTTCATGTAATGGCATTCCTTAAATTTTAAATTAGCTTTGAAGAATAAAAATAATTGAATTCCTGCTGTTTTGTGTACATAGAGGGTGACAGGAGCTAATGTGATAATTTAAACTGTAAATGAGTCTTCACTTTGTGTTCATTAATTACAGCTAATTACTGAATTACAAACCTTCTTGGTTAGGCACTGTTATGTATTCATGTAGCATGTTGGATTTCCAGCTGGTAGAAAACTGTTTTATAGACTTACAAGCTGACACACCAAGCTACCGCCGGAACAATTCCGCTTGAAAAATAAAGGCAGGGTGGGGGGCACAGAACCCCTCCTGCTCTTTGAATTAAGGGACTGATGAGAAACAGGGCTGCAAACCTGAACCTCAGGTGAGGCAGGATCTGGTGGGTATAATTAGAAAATACTCGCTGTGTCTGGTGGGCAGAGACGCGGTGGGTTTGAGCTGCCACTTTGGGTGAGGGGTGTGAGCAGGCTCTGCTCACACCTGCTTTACACCAGCGAATTCCTGGATTTAAGCAGAGTTATTCTCTTTCCAGAGGCACAGCAGAGAGACAGAAATGCCCCTGCAAATGGGGCCAGTGCTCCCAGCACTGATCCTTCAGCTCCGCTCCGGAACAGCGGGATGGTAATAGAAAACTGAACATCCCAGCAAATGTGCATTGTATTCCATGTGTAAGTGCTCATTGTTCCTCGCTGAAGGATCGTCTCCAGCGCTGTAGGGCTGTCTTGAGCATTTACTCAACATGCTCTGCACTGAATGGTTCTGTCCAAACCTCTCCTTTGGATCCCTTTTGTCTGCTGATGCTCCGTATTGAAGCTGAATGCAGAGTTGAAGTCTCTCTCTCTGCAGAGTGAGCAGGAGGAGCCCCACAATGACAAAACCAGCCATGTTAAGGTTTTACAAGCTACACAGCTCAGTGCCCAGAGAGAGAACTGTGACAAGTGGCAAGACAAAGAAACCAAAAACCTCACCCACATTTCTGATAAATACATAGACACAGAGAGACAGAGATTTCCCTTTCACTAGCAATTTCATTTTCCACTGGTTTCTTGTCTTTAGTTTTTTTTAATAGAATAGGCCAACCAGACAGCACGTTGCTGTCACCATCCGACCCAAACCAGCCCAGGTAACCCCAGCACTGCTTTGTGCTGGAAGCAGCAGAGATTGCAAGAAACTACTGAATCAAATAATTACATTAAAACTGTTTAATTAAATTGCTCCATGACCCACGTGGTCTTGGGAAGACACAGATCAAGGGTCCAGTGTTGGGTGTGGAGAGCAGATCCTTCTTGGAAGAGCCCAGTGTTTTGTATGGTCTGTACTGGAAGGGTTTAGCTGAATAACACATAAACAGCCAGAAAGGAAGAGCTGGATCCTCAGCTGATGTAAAACTGTGTAGCATCATTAATTTCAGGAGAGTTCTGTTGATTCACAGCAGCTGAGGATACGGCTCAATAGGTTTGTAATAATAAAGACTTTGATGAGAGGCCCCTGAAAGCGGTAACACTAATGTGTGACTGCTCACATAAACACCAGTTCAATAACAAGGCTTTTCTGCCTAAGAACCACTCTGTGTCTTCAGGTTTAATGATAAGTACTAGTCTTTTGTCCTTAAATAATCATTTTCATCTGGAGAATGGCAAAGTGACTTGTTCTAACACCAACAGAAATTCAGCTGTAGGCTTCACAATGGGATTCATGTCATGTCCTATTCCCTCATCACCTTCTCGTGCTGCCTCTTCTCTTTCAAGGTACAAAAAGAGATGGGGAAACCAGGGCAGAAAAGATGTGCAGGCAGAAATTCCTTTCATTCTGTGGGTAGTAACTCCCTGCTATCATAGAAAGATAATGACTTTCATTAATCTTCTGTAGGTCTTTAATCGAAGGGTTTTTTCACTCCACGCACAGACACTACTTAAATGCTACTATATGTGAAGTAAAAATGAGAATCCTTGATATCAGATACACAAAAATGGAGTGAGAAATAGCACCCTGCAGCATGGTACCTGCAGAAACTCAACATGACCAAAGAGCTGAGACTGCTGTTCAGGAAGGTATCAGCACGACTTCCAGCAGTCTTCCTCTCAACTTGTTTTCACGTCCTTTTTACTGTCACAGCCTCCAACATGCAAATTTACACTGAAACTAAGCATTCCAAATGTGCCAGAGGGAAGCAGGGGCCTCACACCTATTGGCAGATCAGTGCACTAATGCCCTTTGGCTTTTCCCCCCCCCCTTTTTTAACATAAAGGCTGATTATCAGTTGAACAACTTGGAAGGAATGACAAGGAACTAACAAGAGTAACACTGTATTTGCTGTTTGTTTTCTTCCCTTGCAGTGGTGCTAATTAGGAGTTCTTGATATGGAGCTTTGGGGAATGCTGATGAGAAGCACACAAAAGGCTGAAGAGCCTCTTCTGTAGAGCACACAGCATCCTCTCTATTGTCACTGCCCTGATCTCCCACACTGTCTCAGTGTTTGGGATATTATGGCACTTACCTTTTAGGGGCAGTACAGATCAGCCCAAACCCTCACTGAGGAGTGAGTAATACCATAGTAACTCACAGCTTATCATAACAAAATAGGTTTTCAAGCAGAAATATCAAACCTGCTTGGTAGTGGTGGGAAGGGAGGCAGGAATGAGGTGGGAATGTATCTTTAGAGGGGCTCTGTGCTGCCTGTGCACCTCCTCACCCACAGGGCGTGGGCTGCTCTGGGTGGGAGTCGTTACTCACCATCCTTCATCCTTCAAAACCTGCCTCCCTGGAACGTGCCTGGTCCCAGCCCTTTGGGCAGGCCGGCCTCAGACACTGGGGAAAAGGGAGACACTGCCCTAACTTCCCAAAAGGCACCAACAACAGCCTCTCCTTCAAAGACTTTCCCCCCCTCTTGGACTCGGGAAGGGGTCATGGGGATGGAGGCTGGGAGGGAAGGACGGCACCTCTTTCCCATTCACCAAGGTTTGATTCTCTTTATGAGCATGATCCGCCAATCCGTAATCAAGGGTTAATTTCACAGCTCACTGCTTCATCTAGCATAATATCCATTCAGACTAATTAAATCTGTCTAATAATGTGAGTGTCTTTGTCTTTGTTCTTTCCATTCTTTGTTTTACACCCTTCACATCTCATCTCCAGAACTACACGCCATCACACTCTGCTTGACAAGCAGAATCCATCCCTAAAATTAAAACATTCCTGACCTATCTGCGATGACAAGGCAAGCAAGCTTCACAGCGCTGCGGCCCATGAAGGGAGCTGACACATTTGTTTTTAATTTCAAAAGAGTAGAAAGTGAAGATCTGACCCTGTCAATCAGGCCCTGTGACAAGTTTAATCATTGCTGCCCCACAAAAATCACGGCTAAATAGGAATGCAAATAATGTATCACAGGGCTCTTATAAATGCTAATCAAGGAGAAGTAATCAACTGACAATTTCACTGATCTCCTTTCTGAAGAAGTCAGTCAACGCACTGTCTCTGGACCACAAAGAGAAGAAAAGACAAAAGGCATAGATGCCGTTTCCCAAAAAAACCTATCCTTTTTCAGGGCTTTCTTTTTCTTTTTTATAGAGGAAAACAGAGAATTCACTCTTTTTGATCCTCCACCGAACTTTAAAGCAAAGCTGTTTCTCAGGAACTTGAACAGTTATATGTCAAGTGTACTTTATTAACAGTACCCTCCCAACCCAGAGACAGCACTTGGAAACTTCTGCTAAAATAAAAATCTTCATTTGTCTTTGTCATTCATCCATCTTCAAAATTCTTTTCCGTCTTAACAGCTTCTGTCCTCTACGGGCAATATATTTAGTGATATATGAAGTTTTACAAGTGGAAAGCTAATAGTTGAGCTCCCATTTTTTTTCTAGCAGCTCCCCTCCCCCTAAACTGAAAAAAGAAATATCTTGCTTGGGATTTATTTCGGTGTAAAGGGTTCCTTCAGCACCAGGGGTTTTAAAACCAGCTATCCTTTTATGACCTTTTTAATGTGGTAAAGAACAGACGGCACAGGTGGAATGTCAGTCTTTCACTCCCAAATGCTGCATGGCAAGAAGTTGTGTCTTCACCTACATACAGAATAGAGAAGGACCCAGGACAGACAGATGCACAAGCCCTGTAATGCTATTTGCTGTTATCCCTTCGGTGTGGTTTGCCATGATAAGCTGTGGTTCACTGTGGTGGGTCCTGACAGGGCCCATCAAGCCTCAGAGTCACTGCATTGGCACAAAACAAAAGGATATGGTTTGGCCAAGGAAACTCAAGGCAGGGAGATGTAAGTAGTATAAAGATTGCTGCAAGAGGTAAAGTTCAAAGAATCTGGTTGTTTGAAGTTTGGTTGGTTTTTTTTATTATTATTATTAACCTACTTTCCCACATGGAGCCAATAGATGAAATTACTTGAGGGGGGCTTCAGCAACAGAGGCTTGGGTTGGTAAATAGAAATCTTCCACCACTGCAAAACCTGGTGCTTCACAGCCCATGATAGTTACCCACAACATGGATAAAGATGTCAAATCTTTGTCCTGGGTTGTGTTTGGAGGGCTGAGTTACAGAGCTCAGGACCCAGTGATGCTGTGCCCACTGGGGCTGAGAGCTTTGCTTTGCTGTGCTCAGGAACAGTTGTGTGACTGGGGAAGGTGCCACCAAACCCATTCCAGACCGGACACAGAATCACTCTGATCAATGAAGAATGGGAATGGGAATTTGACCAGTCCCAAGTTTTCAGCTGAAAGAAGCACTGTGGCAGCAACAGAAGCTTCAGTGCCACTTCAGTGAGAAATGTGACCCGGAGCTTTGTCACGCAGCGTTCGCTGCCAGACGGGGATGTTCCAGCAGCAAACTCTCATACAGGATGAACGTGGAGGGTGGGAGTAGAAAACAGAACGAGAAATTGAAAAGCACTTTGCAGTTGTCATGTCACTTAGCAACAACCTTTTCTATTTCACATCAGCACGGGTGTAGTAGAGAACCTGCACAAAGCACACGCACCGAATTCCGGGGTAAGCAGCGCGTGTGGGAGGGCAAGAAGGAGCTCAAACACCAGCTAATCACAGACAGCTTTCATTTATCATTTGAGATGTGTTTCACATTGCTATCCTTGGGCTAGGGCTTCTCCTGAATAAACTCCTGGATCCAGCCATCACTGGTCTTCTGAGCACTAATGCAGAGTAAATTACACAAACGCTCCTGGAGGTGGAAACCAAAGTTCAGCTATTTGTCTCTCAAATGAACTCCACCAAAGTGGTCACCCTTCTGTCACTCTTCAGTCTGTAGTTTCACTCTCAGATTAACACATTTTTCTTTTTTACTTACCTGCTTCAATTTCCCAGCTTCTTCCCTGTAGGATTCTCACTCTCCTCTCTCTTTACATGCTGAGTTCTCACAGTAAGGTCCAGACTTGTAAGTCCTCAACCCCTAAGACTTCTTTCAGAAGTTAATACTGTGGCTCCTTCCAAATATTTCTGTCAAGTAGGGAATGTGTCTGGCCCTGATAAACAGGGGAGCAGATCCCTTCCTGCAAGGCTAAGTGGCTAAAATGAAAAGCTCTTACACCAAAAGAGAGACCTATGCAGGTCACTTTGCAGCTTCTAAGGAGGATGGTAAGTCAGGCACCTCTCTACTTTAATTATATCACTTGTCCTCATTTGTTTAGCTCCAAAGAGTTGGGATTTAATTATTAGCTTTTCCCACACTGTTAGGGACCAGCTGACTGGCTGAAGGGATGTCTGTGGAGACAACAGGAGGAAACCTGTGATTCAGGGATTCATTGAGCCCAGGAAATTCATTCTATTGCTCGGGAAAAAATGAAATGGCAGGAGCAGGTCTGAAGGTCTGTTATTTCTAAGGTTGCTCTCTGAATATAAAGCCCTGCAAAGTGTATGAAATATTACACAAATAGAGCATTAGTATGTGCCAAATTAACAACATGCATTATCTAGCAGCCATGCAGTGATGTTTATTGTACGATTCTAAATCATCCTAATGGGAAGGAAAAAAATCAGAATCCATCACTTAGTGGCTGAGTTCCTCTCCTTGCAATTACAAAAAGTGACTTTTGCACACGGAATTGTTGGAGATGCATCACGGAAAGCTGGGCATTGCCAAGGGACCAGAGCACACCACTACCAACCACTGGCTCCAGAGCTCTGCTCCTGCTCTGCTCCTGCTCTGCTCTCAGGGGGTGTTGCTGAGCTGAAAGCAACTGCAGTGCGATGCCAGAGTGCCTTGCTTTGGGGTGGGGAGTGACAGCCTGATTTTCAGCACCCTGTTAAACACAGCCACAGACACAGCCACGTTACACCTTCACTTCAGCCAGGCATTCAGCACTTGTGAATATCTAAGAACACAATTGGTGGCAAACACGTGTTCAGACCAAACCACTCACCAAGTTTGCTTTGGCCCTGCCCAGACACACACACTCACTCCAGCTCCAAAGAGGCCTTGCCAAACAGAGAAGAGACTTATTTTTTACAGCTGGGTTTCGTTTTTGCAGCTGCCAAACAGCACAGAAAAGTAACCCTGGTGATGAGGCCAGAGGACGGGTCTGATGCTTCCAAACAGGCTTCCCGGGAGCAGAGACAATCCAAGGGCTGCCGCCGCACGGAGCCGCTGGGAGCCAGCACGGGGGGGGAGTTATAAAGGGTTGGCTGCTCCTTGTGCTCAGCCAAAAACCCAAGGAAACGTTGCAAAGGTGACCGAGGCTTTGGCACGGGAAGGATCTCAAGGGCTTGTTTCCATCAGGGCTCAGCTGAGCTGCGGCTCCGGCGGGTGCAGGGTGAGCTCTGGGGGGTCACTCTGCAAACCCATCCGGGCAGGTGACCCTGCACACACTGCATGGCCCTGCCCTCGGCCTCTTCATGCACCACCAACATCATCAACTGCCCCTGAGATGGGCTCAGCTGGTTACAGCACGGTGCTGGTAACACCAGCATGTGGGTTTGATCCCTGCAAGGACCATTCACCTAAGGGCTGGATTTGATGATCCTTGTGGGTCCCTTCCAACTCAGAACATCCTGTGACTCTGTGAAATGCAAACAAACAGCATTTAGCTTTGAAATGATCCCTCGTTGGAGGATCAGTTCTCCCCTTGCTGTGAGCAGGGCTCCTATGGGGACCACAGTGAACTGCTGGGGTTTGGGGCTCTGGGACCCAAGGAGATGATCACAAAGTGAAGGGTCTTGCTCTTTTGTTGTCTTGCTCAGGCAGCCCGTGCCAGGGACCCTGCAGAGCTTATTTATGCTGTAACACCTTCTGGACACAAAAGTGATGATGAGCGCAGGAACCTCTGTGGTTGTTTTTGGCCATAACCAAAAACTCATCTGAGGGGGCTACTGAGGATCAGCACAACTCACTGCAGTGCAGGGAGTGTGGCCTGTTAAATCAAAAGCCTTCTGATCTGAGCTGAAACAGGAAATTCTGCAGTAAAAATCCAAGTGCAGAGAGCAGCACAAGCTACAACCTCAAGTAAAGGAATCCTATTATCTCACCCCAAGAATACATTAATATAGATGACCGTTACATAACACACATTAACATAGCGTAATAATATATTTACTCAATATAGGCATGTTTTGACACAGTGCAAGCTGTGTGCAGTTGCTTAGAGAATTGGGGATTGTATATTTTTACTAATACACCGAAAAACTTAATTTTGAAAAAAAAAACCAAAAAGAAAAAGAAAAAGATGGTCTTGGGGCTACTTTTGTGCAATTCTGACAACTGGAAGTAAAATTCAGAGCAGCTTTTGCTGCCTCGTCTGGAATAATTGAGCTATCAAATCTGTTTCTGTCACATGTCAGTCATTTAATGGGCTGTGTGTGAGGAATTGCACAACGAGCCAAAGGCTATCATCTCAAATCTGAGTGTGTTTGGTCTGGGTAATCCATGTTGGAGCAGGGATGGATCCTGCAAAGGGCCTGTGTGGCCCCTAGTGCTGCAAGGGCCAGGCCCTGCTAATGGCCACTAAAGCACAACTGTTCTTCTGTGTCATTTAAGGGCTTGAGCTCCTTATTTGTGACCTTTTTAATCCAAATCAAACAGAAGAACAAAATAATCACAGAAAAATTAAGATTCTCCTGTATTGCCCTATGGGAAACTCATTTCTTGTAAAAATCTACTGCTAGAACAAAAGTTTGATTGTACCCATGGGAGATTTAAAGTGAAAGTATAGGAAATGTTACTCGATTTAAAAAAAAATGGTAGAAAAATAACCTCTGCATTTCATAAATCCAGCTATGTTCATTATTGCTTCCCTATCACACCAAACTTTACATTGCAAATTTATCTTCAAAGCCTGGAGTCCCTCTCCACAAGGAGCTGACTGGTGCCAGTCACTGCACACTGATGCTGGCAAGGACTTCAAGGATCCTGCTTTTCAATAAGTACCAGGTTTCCTTCTCCTGAAATCCCAGGTTAAGTGACCAGACTGGTCTCCAGAGTTTTAAATCACAAATAGCCCAGAATATTGGTGTGCCTTGAACGAATGATTCTTTATCAAAACAAGACACCAAAAGCAACCTGATTCTTTTTTTTTTCTTTTACTTTAAGCTGATTAGAAAGTTAGTTCTGTAGTTGATTAAGTTCTGCAGAAATTGGGCTTGTGATGAATCATTAAACAAAGACATTTTTTGTACAGCAATAAAGCCTCAAATGATTAATTAAGGGCACAATGCCAAAACAAGTGTCTTTGTTTAAAACGCAGTGGACAAGACAGGCTTGGGAAAGTTGATGTCTTAAGTAGACGCCACAACATGTTTTTAATTATGTTCAGGAAGAAGAACAAGAATGGGAATTGCCAACTGTTTGGAAAGATAATTTTTTTTTTTTTAGAAGAAAGATTAGAATAAAAAATAACAAACAGAGCATTATTGATTTAACACAAATGCCATTTGTTGGGCCTTTTGTAATTTCCTTATTAGTGTCATCATTCTGGAGTTCATATGCTC
Source organism: Neopelma chrysocephalum (assembly GCF_003984885.1). NCBI lineage: Eukaryota > Metazoa > Chordata > Aves > Passeriformes > Pipridae > Neopelma > Neopelma chrysocephalum. The sequence continues at coordinate 6,524,860 of NW_020897781.1, forward strand.
CCTTCTGTTATAGCATTTGGCACACATTCAGCTCCCAGCAATATGATACAGTAAACATTCAGTGACTGCTCATATTAAAATGTTTTATTTGTTGTAACTGTACCAATGATCAGGCGGTGCAAGTCCTAAATTACCCCAACTGTTGTGCAGGCTGGGCTGTGGCAGCGAGCTGAGGATGGTCCCTGCACACACAGAGAGCCCTGCAGAGAGGCTGCAAACACAGAACACAGGTCATGCACCACCAGCTCTCCAGGCTCCTTGTCCAGAGTGATCCCAGTGCTCAGTCCACACGGACACAAGCTCCAATCAGTGCCGTTTGGGTTTCACAGGATATTCTGAGCTGGAAGGGACCCACAAGGATCATTGAGTACAACCCTTAAGAATGGCCCATCCAGGGATCAAACCCACAGCCTTGGTGTTATCAGCACCATGCTCTGACCCACTGAGCCAATTTCAGTTTTGATTACATCTCCCTTTTTGGGGTGTTACTCTGTGGGTACAGTGCAGGGGACACCCCAGATATTTTTTCAGACTCAATTCTATAAGATTTTTCTGTGCAAGTTTTATTCAAAATGTTATTTCAAACCTATTCTAGCAGTCACTGAATACACTAGTCCTGTGTTACCAGATATGGAATGCTTCAGGAGAGAGGAATCCCAGAATCACTGAGGTTGGAAAAGACCTCCCAGACCACCGAGTCCAAGCTGTGCCCAATGCCCACCTTGTCCCCCAGCCCAGAGCACTGAGTGCCACATCCAGGCATTCCTTGGACACCTCCAGGGATGGGCACTCCAACCCTCCCTGGGCAGCCCCTTCCAATGCCTGACCACCCTTTCCAGGAAGAAATTCCTCCTGTTGTCCAACCTGAACCTCCCCTGGCACAGCTTTAGGCCATGTCCTCTCATCCTGTCACACGAGAGAAGAGGCCAAACCCCACCTTGCTACAACATCCAGGAGAAAGGTTAAGGAGCTTGGAAGGAATTTTGGAGGATGAAAAACAGTGCTGTCCAAAAATCAGGTTCTCCCAGCAAGAAAATAAAGCAAATAGTAACCACAGTGACAAAAGCATCGACCATGAGAATTTACATGTAACAAATCCAACACAAGGAGCTCTGAAGACTTCCCAGAAAACCTTGTGCTTGCAGTGGCTCTCTTTGCTTGTGTCCAACTGCTGCCAGAACATGCAAACAAGGCAAGACTCACTGCAGTCAAACACAGCCTCATAGAACATCTTTTTTCCCCACTGAGCCATGGCAAATGCACTGGGAGCCTTTATTAATGGGCAACTCCTTTATTCCTGAGGAGTCTCACTCTACTCTTGGTCTGTATGCAAACCTCTGAGGGTCCTTGGCAGGAGACCACTGGGGACCCATGGGGGCTCCTGACCTTCCTGCTGTAGCACAAATCCCTGGATCATAATTAAAAACATAATTTGGCCCCTTCCACAAAATGGGCTCTGACACCTCTGGAGTGGGTGTGTGACTTTAGAGGCCTCCTCAGCTCTCATCTGTCCTGCTGGGAATGGCACACATGTAGGTATGTGATTACATGGCCAACATGTGGAAATCCAGGCTGCTCCTCAGCCTTGCTAGGGCCAGATTTACATATTAACACCTCCCATTAACACCTACCACCCTTAATGAGACAGACTCACCAGCATCTTCAACCTGAGAAAATAGGAGAGCAGACATCTCAATTTTCTTTTCAGCCCTCCTGCTTATGTGGCGATCCAGAAGAAAAATTAATGGATAATTATTTCTAGTGAACACACCATTAATTTACCTGTGGGTCTGTGACAAAGGGAAAGTTTTTTGCCATGGATTTCTTTGGAAAACAGAGCCAGGGGCGTTGCTGGTGAAGAAGCACAGGAGAGGCTGGGCTGTGCAGCCCTCATTCCTTCCCAGGAGTGGCTGGGGAATGCAGGGCTATGGAGTGATTTAACTCAGGACAGCAGCCAAAAATCAAATCTGCCACCAAATCTCTCTCTCCAAGGCCCAGGCCCACCCTGGTTATCCATTCAACGCTCAGGGCATTGAGTAAACACAATAACTAATCAGATGCAGCAAGTTGTCAAATCTATATGGGTGCTATAAAACTTTTAAGGATCCCCTTAGGCAACAATAAGAGGGGTGTGTATAAATTCTGTACAGAGCAAGGCAGAACGGAGCCTAATGGGCCTCAGTAAAAGCAAAGCAAACATAGGTGACATTTGCAGCAAAAAACTTGTGTGCACAAAACCCCTAAAGCTTCATCTCAGTCCCCTAAAACTTCAGCCCACCTGGAAGCTCCTTGAACTGCTCGAGAAGGTGCTGGGGGGTTCCACCAAAGGGCTGAAAACCCTGAACATCCCAGCCAGGGTGCTCAGCACCAGGCACTTGGTGTGTGCTGGGCATGGCTGGCACAGGAGAGATCCAGCTCTTCTGCTCCTTCCAGGTGCAAAGGTGGCAGCTCCAAGAGGAGCTTTCCTGAAAAACAGCTGATGAAAAAGCACGACCTTCTAAAGCGCTGCTGATGTTAGAAATGAAAGAAGATAAACCCACCAGAACTTAACTAAGATGATTTAACAACTTCTGCGGCTTTGACTGACTTTGTGAAGTTAATATAATTAATATAATTAAACACTTCAAACGGATACAAGAAAAATAAAAATTCTGCATGATTTTTTTACTTTGTTCTTAAAAAAAAAAAGATAACACTAATTTTTTTTAACCCTTCATTTGAAGCCAAAAAAAAGAGTTAAATAGCATTGAAAAAGGGGTTTATTTCATGAGTGGAAAATGGGACTCAGCTAATCTCTGGGACTGCATCCTTCCCACTACACAACCATGCGAAGCAAACGTGACACCAAACTTTGCTCCTATTGCCTGTAGGAGAGATGAAAGAGTTTCAGCAACTAATCCTCATCAGGTTTGAGAAGGCAGCTCATCCTGCTGATGGGAAAGCATCAGTGTCAATGAACCTGGGTGAAGAAATCAGGAATGAATCCCACAGGAGGCAAAGGCCCAGGGAACATGGAGAAGGACCCTGCTGGGTGCTGTGTCCCCACTGCTCCTGCTGAGCCCAGCACAAACCCAAGGTGCTCCAGGTCTTACCATGTGCCCTCCTTTGAAAGCCAAATATTCCTCCTAATAGCTTTTCTCAGTGAGTTCTATGTTTAGCCATCAAACACCTCTTTTAGTTGATTGATATTAGTTATATTCACCCACACCAGTCCTCAGCCACGTGCAGAAGATAGAGCTGAGAAATGTGTGGCTGGAGGCCTTTCAGGGTGACCTTGCTGAAGAATACACCCAGCAGCAGGAAATCCTACAGGAGCTATTCCTGTCCACCTGAGCAGGAGCTATCCACTGTTCCACTCTTAAAAGCAAGATTTCCACAGGGCTCTTCATAGAGTCACTCACTTAACATGTTAGTTTGCCGTGGCCTCGTGTGACCCCAACAAAAGAACCACAATATACTCTGTTCCTTCTCTCTGTTCATTACAAAGACCCATTTGCCTTTTAAAATGGAAGCCTAGAAATAAGTGAGTGGGCAGGTTGGGAGCCTCATGTCATCTGAAGGTATTTACAGTAGCTGCTTTCTTTGAAGGCAGAAATGTCCCATCAGAGACCAAAATAGCTGAGGGGACCTGTAGCTCACAGAAAGGTGTTTTCCCCTCATGGGAACAGAATCATTAGCTTTAAATAAGTCAATCTCCTGAGCTGTGCAAACAAACAAACAGACAGAAAAAACCAACTGAATGTTTTCCCTCTGCCTTTCAAAAGCACAAACAAAGGCTCGTTTGCCAGATGGACGCTTTCAGAGCTGGAGCTGAGGGTTGGGAAAGGCTGATCACTCAGCAAGATTTTCTGATGGTGGATGGGGGAGTTTGCTCAGAAGCTTCATGGTAGTTTAAGATATTCCAAGATGCACAAGCAGAGCCTCTGCCTTCCAGCCCTTTCAGAGTGGAGTTTCATGGCTTTGAGGATAAACTGCAGAATTATATCCAGGACAGTTGCAGTGCCCAGGCGTGTGGGTGGGAAAATGCAGAAATCCATGAAAATTGAAAAGATAAACCACAAAATTCCTAGTACTGGTTCTGCTGTAGGACATACATGCGAGATCACAGAATCAGGTTGGGAAAAGCTCCAAGATCACAGAGTCCAAGCTGTGCCCCATCACCCAGCCCAGAGCACTGACTGTCACCTCCAGTCATTCCTTGGACACCTCCAGGGATGGGGACTCCACCACCTCCCTGGGCAGCCCCTTCCAATGCCTGACCACCCTTGCCAGGAAGAAATTCCTCCTGATGTCCAACCTGAACCTCCCCTGGCACAGCTTTAGGTCATTTTCTCTCATCCTGTCACTTGTTACCTGGGAGAAGAGGCCAATCCCCCACCTTGCTACAACCTCCAGATGGTAAAACCTTTCCTGTATTTTAAATCCAAAGTAAAATTTTATTACAATCTCTTTGGATTCACTTGCATTAAGCTCTGGGTGTGGAGAAGACTCCACCACACTGACCAGGGACACTGAGTAATTTACAGGGTAAGGGTGGAACTCCAAACCTTATAGAACTTTCAACAACAATCTTGCAAGGGTACATGAAGCCACTGGCAGCACTTTGCTCTCACCTCATACCATGTAGATGCAAATTGGCATTCATAATTTAAAGGAGTCCTTTTTCTGCACCCCAGCAACACGAGCCGGATGCAAAAGGAAAACGGAAGAGTTTCTCCGGATACAGAGAGGATCAAGCAGAATCTCATTAAGGACCACTTCAAAGATCAGTTCTTCATTTCCATACAAACAAGTTTAAATTATCTCGTGTGAATCTGCTGTTAGCTGTTGCACTGTTCCATTATGCATGATTCTTGACTGCTTGTATCATGAAAATCTGCACAGTGCTCCATTAGTGATTTTCAGTGTTATGCTAAAGCTTGCAAGTGGTCATGTTATTAGGTTAAAGTACTATATTTTGCATATTTATTCTGCCTTACCACATTTATTACTTCTGATACCGGCCCAGCAGAATTTTGCATGCATTTGACCACCTACTTTGCATGACTTGTGTGCAGCTGCCACTAAAACCATGGGCAGCAAACTCAGAAAGCTGGAGACACAACTGGCTCTTTGCTCCCCCCTTCACTGTGGTTTTGATCCACTTCTGGAAAAAACTTCCCCAATTCCTGCAGAGAGGCACTCTGGATCTATCAGACTGCATCTACAAAATTAATCCTTTTGAATAACTCAAAATAAACTATGTGACAAATTTCATTATAGCATAAATTATTGCCTTTATTACAAAGGATTTGTTTTTACACTTTGGTAATTTAAAGAAGCTTTTCCCAGGATTTCCATCTATAAAAATAAAAGTGCTATCATCTGGTTTCTGGGTCTTTATATTTGTCTTACTTCTGGGATGCACCATATTATTAACTTTCATGGAATACATTCCGTTCTCAAATTACTGAAATCATCTTGCTCGCTTCGGGGATATTTGTATTAGGAAGGAGACTTGTTACAAACATCAGGAACATAGCTGGTGTGTTACAAAGACAAATATATCATTCATTATACTTAGAGGAGAAAATAATTCACCTTTTATATATTGGTTATTTTGCAAATCTTTGAGCCATGGATGAATGCTCAGGGGATGCAGAGGTAGAATATGGATGGTATAAATTAGAGGGGCACGGAACCAGCCCTTCCCAGCGAGATGTGAACAGGTGTTTTGTTTGGTTGGTTTTTTTTTAATTGAAGGAGAATGTATAAAAGACAACATCAATATTTCCTTCTGCTTCCCAAAGTCTGGACATTCCTTTAAAAAATAACAGTGAACTGTCCATTCCACTGCACCCCAGTGACAGAAGCTGGTGAGACCACGACTGAAAGAAAGTGCTCCTGACAGCCCTTCCCAGCAAAATCCTCTGGTTTGCAGCTGTGGTGAAACTTCCACGGGAATTCCTGCTGGTTGGTCCCACAGTTCTGGGTGATGAACAAGACAGAGGGTTGGTTGGAGTGCTGTGCCCAGTTCTGGGCTCCTCAGAACAAGGGAGGCATGGAGCTCCTGGATTCATCACCAAAGATGATGAAGGGACTGGAGCATCTCTGTGACCAGGGAAGGCTGAGGAGCTGGGGCTGTGCAGCCTCCAGAGGAGACACTGAGAGGGGACCCCATCCATGTGTGTCAGGGGCTGCAGGGAGGGGGCAGAGCATGGACCAGGCTCTGCTCGGGGGGTCCAGCAATGGCACAAGAGGGACGGGCAGGAACTGATGCCCAGGAAGTTCCACCTGGACATGAGGAAGAATTTCTTCCCTGTGCAGTGACCGAGCTCTGAACAGAGACCAGAGAGGGTGTGGAGTCTCCTCACTGAGGATGTTCCAGAACCATCTGGACACAATCCTGTGCCGTGTGCTCTGGGATGGCCCTGCTGGAGCAGGAGGGGGGACCAGGTGACCCACTGTGGGCCCTTCCAGCCTGACCCATCCTGGGATTCTGTGAAACACTTTGCTTTTCACACAGCAGCAGATCAGCCTCATTGCCACCACGAATTCCAAAAGCATAAATGCATCCAAGAAGTGCTGAGATGTGGTTGTGGGAGGCAGGGGACATGGAGGGCCATGGATACAGATGCATCTCATGGATACAGATGATGCAGGACAGCACAGAAATAACAGGAATAATATTCAGTGTCTGAACAGACACTTCTGAAAAGCTTATTATGCTGAGATGCAGCTGAACCAAAACACTTTTTCCAAACAGTTCTGAAGATGCCAAGTGATTGACATCTGAAACTAAATCAAGAGCCACGGTTTGAATGAAATCCATATTTTTTTTCAAGAGGGGCCAAATGAAATCCCTGAATATCAGCCTACCAATCCATCTGCTGCCTCTGTTTGGGGTTATTCAAATCTATATCCAAAATTTTAGGCTTCATCTGATCTCTGATAATAGATTGTCAGCTCTGATGTTTTATCCTCATAAATTGCAGGCTGACACACATTCTTTCTCAGGTAGTTCATTCATCTTACAGCATTTTGTGCTTCTAATTTGTCATTTTTCTTCCTGCATCCCTGCTGACCACAAATTACAGATGGTATCTCATCATGGGGCACCATAACAACAATAAAAGCCTCAACAAAATAGTTAGGATCTGATCCTGAGTGATACTGATTGCCTTCAATATTCACTGGTGCATATGGGAGCAGAGACGACCCAACATCTCATAGGCAGCACCTCAGGAGGTGCCAGGGGATCCCTGTTGTGGGTCCAGTGTCTGTTTTATCCATGGGGATTAATCCATCTGTGTGTCCTGCTATTCAATGTTATCATCATTGCTGTTGCTGTAATAGCCTGAAACTCCAGGCCACGAGGAAGGTGCCACCAGCTATTTTCACATTTTCCCTTTCACTCTCTACTCAGCTGCAACTTTAAGAAATGAATTAATTTCCTTCATCACTGTGTTTTTTTTTCCTCTGCCAGGTTTTCAGATAACCCTGCTGAAGTTAAAGATGGGGTTAATAAAAGTGCTCCAAGTTTGAAGGTATTGCCAATTTGCATGGCAGGCTGGGTGTGGATAACAAAGTTTATCTCATCTGTGAACTGACACGGATAGAAAGGAGGTTCAAACTCTCCACACACCTTTGTGCACTGTTCTCCAAAGCATCAGAGCATTTTGTTCTCAAAAAAGATAAAAAATTCCTGGCAGGTTTTTGTACCTGCAGCTACTGCAGAGCCACCACCATCCCCTGTGCAGCCGTAATTAATTAGCTGCATTTACAATCACTGCAGCTGTGTGTGTACAGTCACAACAGGAGAGCACCAGCTTCTCCTTGCGTGTTGTCTCCCCATTTTCAAGTGTCTGCAGACACCTGTCCCTCCACTCTCACCTTCTGTGACACACTAATGTGCAGCAGCTGAAATGTTCAAGTAAAAACTGTCTGCATTACGTTTTTAAGGCATCGGGCGTCTTTTCTTTCGTCTCTCAACAGATTTTTAACACTAATCAAGAGCATAAATGCTACTGAAAAATCTTTTCCTGGCACGAAGCCTGTGATAGGTGATGAGGGGCCAGAGAGGCCACCCATTAACCCCCATCCTCCTCCCTCCATCCAAAACCCCAACGCTCCCAAGGAGTTAAATCCGCAACCTCCCTCCACTACACTGAAGAAAATAGATGTGATTTTCTTTACAAAAGAGCATTTCATTTAGGGAGAGAAAGAAAAAGGAAAGGCAGAGTTAACACAGCCATTATTCTCCATCTCAGGGAAAGCAAATCCTATTTTGCCTGTCATTACAGTAGGTAGAAAAATCCTTTCATCCAGTCATTAGTTGTAAACATTCCCACACCGCCTGGGACCAGGCCTCTGTTTCCCATCCCGTGCCGGAGCCATTTTCTAATACTAATGTTTTATACACACATCTCAGATACATTGCGAGCTCCCCCAACCCCAAAGGCAACGGGGCATTCGTTTATACTAAATCAGAAGTGTCACCCTTGGCAACCTGCAGCACTGAAACATTTATTCGGCTTCACATTGCTGGCACTTAGAATTATTTCTTTCATGCCTGATAGCCGAATTACAATATGGCAGGTTTCCCCGGAGCCACTGGATCATTAGTGCCAGCTCACAACATACTTTCAACTGATATGGCATTTCATGTACAGCTGCCAATCAAGAGATGGGGGATGCAAATGAGGGTGGGCCATTGGTGTTCAATTACTGTACAGCGAGCTCCGGTAATGACTGGCAGTTGTTTTGCTGAGTGGAGGAAGAGCAGAGAACAGAGGCAGGAATTCCCTCCGGGAAGCCGGTTGTGAGCGCGAGAAGTTTTTACATTTGATTTCCATATTTATTCTTTTTTTTTTTTTCCTTTTCCCTTTCCCCCCCTTCTGTGTGTTTCTAAACACGAGGCCGAAAAAATACTTAGCGCAGCTTGTTTTACAAACACGCAGCCTTGTCAGTTCAGTCGATTGCCAAGGCCACATCAGCAGAAGATTAGGCTTTTTTTTTTTTTTTTTATTATTTCCTTGCCCCCTTTCTCTTCGAAATATATGCCTCTCTTCAGAAAGGCCCAAGATGTCTCAGCCTTGAGGGAGTTTCGAGCTCTATGGAATCAGTTATTACAGTCCATTTCGGTGATTTTCGCTGTCCTTTTCGCGCACAAGAAATATGACGCCAACCTTTCCACGACACACATCTTACACCATTTGTGAGCTCCTTCTGTCATGAAATACCTCTTGGAGGCCCAGATCTGCAGGGGTCAGTGGCAGAGAAGGATGAAAAACAACAGCAATCCTACAAAATCAGGAATTCTGCTTAATGTGTGTCTGCGTTACTGCGGGCACCGCAGCGTCTGCAGCTCCCGCCGTGGGCTCTGCAGACATGGATCACACCACACAAACCCAGTCAAACAAGGTATGACAGAAGGGGAGGATCTTCTTTGCCCTCCTCCCCTCCCCAGTACCCAAGTGAAGGAGCAGAATGATACTCAGCAATTTCAAATGGGGTTTACTTTGCATTTTAGCATCAGTCACACCGAAATCTTGTAGAGAAGCTTATGGTACCAGGGGTCAAAAAACCCCACACAAGCCATGCCTGTGTGACACCTGCAAAATAAACCTGGTTTGCTCTCAACAGCAGCTGAAGCACATTTGTCTGTGGGCACACTCAGGTGCAGCACCCCTGGCACACGCCCCATAGGGGGATTTTCTACAGAAACAACGTCTAAACGGCCGATCGCTCGCTCTGTGTCAAAGGGTCAGTGCTGAGGTCACACAGAGTGACACAGAGGGACAGAAAGCAGCAAGAGACACGTCTGGAGTCCCCTGACAGGTAGCTCAGACCTGTACACCTCAAGGGTTTGTTGCTCACTCCCCTGTGGAACCTCCTGGTCTCTGCCCACAGGTCCCTCCTGGTCCCCAGGGGTGGTTCCAAGCACCCCCCTGGGGCTGGCACAGCTTTCCTGCCAGCAACAGCCCCACATTTTCAAAATACAGTCACCAGGAGACAGGACCAAACCCAGGGCATCATCATCTTTTTTTTCTCCCCATGTGTAGGAAAGGAGAAAGACTTAAATTTGATTCTGTTTCAATGACTCCCACTCCATAGTCTAGGACAGTGTGATATTATAAGCAACATGGATCTATGCCTGGTGTGCCAGAGCAGCTCTGGGAATGCACACGAAGGTGATCAGCCATGGGACTGGATATTTCATCACATTACTTTGCTGGAAATGAAGGACCTCTTATAAATGTCAAGAACATTGAATCTATACCTGTTAAAATATAATTAAAAAATTAAGTAGTTCTTATGTCTGCACAGTAGCTACTTTTTAATGTTAATCACTGAGTTGCATTTAAAATCCTTTAAAAACAGGAAATTATGTGAATGACTAAATGCCTTTGTTGTTCTTTAGTTATTAAAGCACAGCAGAAGCCAATTAGACTTGTTTTTCTCAATGCTAAGTAATAAAGTGAGCTCCTTTTTTTTCTGTAACCAGACTGCAATCCTCCACAGAATGGCATGAAACAAAACCATCCCAGAAATCCCCGGGATGAGGAGCCTGGTTCTGCATCCATGAAAATTGTTTGTATTATTGCTCCCAACGTACGATCTGGACGATCTGAGAACTGAATCATGGGAAGAAAAAGCCATTTATTCTTGGCCCTGAAATGATATTCTTAGTTATATCCTTAGCTGCAGCCTCCAGAGGTCACTTTGGGAAGCACAGTGGGATGCAGGTTTGGAACAGGGAGGTCACTGTGATCCCAGGTGTGCGTTTCACAGCCTGGCACTGTAGCTCGTGTTGGGAGATTTACACTGCCATGGAACACACCAAAGCTTCCTGCAGCACATTCCCTCCAAATTTCCTGCTCTTGCATGGACTGGGAGCAACAGATCTCAATATTCTGTCTTAGCACAATGAATTGCATATTTATACCACAGGGGGAAGAAAAGCACAAACCAGTGCGGTAAATTTAATCAGACACACCTTTAACAATCCTTGGATGAATTCTTGAAGAGGAAATGCCCAGGTTATCCCCAAATAAAACCACAGTTGGCACATTAATCTATTCTTCGTGCTTCTCTTTTTCCTGATATGTTAAAGGAGAGTTTTAAGATTAAATTATCAGTTGTTTTAGTACTTGTTTAATACCACAGGCCTAATTAATTTTGCTACTTTAGGGGTTATCTTGGAAATTCTATTCCATGATGCTGTCCAGTCCTAATTGACATATCTTACATGAACTGACTTGTCTGCCTATGGAGAAGTAAGTGCTTTTCCCTTAAGGAAGGAGGTGAGAGGATTTTTCTGTTGCTTCTGGTCTGTGTAAGATGGCAATCGATGCCTCAGCCCTTACAGAATAATTCCCCAAGACAAACTTGGTCATACCTTACTGATAAGAAGAGAGGTGCTTCACTGAATGTACTTGTGTGTGATATAACAGCCTGACACAGCAAAAGAATAGAAACAAACCCTGATGGTTTAATTATGGATGGCAACAGATCTGCCTGGACACAGCTGAATGCCTGGCAGCTCCTGTCTGAACCACACGCTCAGCACCTCCAAACACACCCGACTGGGTGGGAGATGGAGGTTGGTTTACAGTCCAACAACCACTCTGAGGTCAGGATCCAACGTTAATGATGCCATGAAACCATGATGCAGTTCTTGCACATCACACAGGCTCACACAGACACCACCCCAGGGTTTAAAACTGGAATTTCCTCGTGTGCCAGCAGTGGAAACAGATCCCAAGCTTCTCTTTGCTGTGGAGCCCTTCTAAGAGACAAAGATCTCAAATTTACTTGTATGAGCTTAAATTTTACAATAGGTCCCTGAACGAGCCTGATCTATCCAATGCATCATTTTATGAGGCACATCAAGTAATATTTTTTACATTTATACTTAAGTAGCAGTTCTTGCTCAGTGGGCTCAAGATATCTCACATTCTGTTATTGACAACACTTCCCTCAGGTATTTGTTACCAACATAACAAGCCTTTCTCTGAATTGCAATGTCTTCATTTCTGACAAACAACACTGGCCTCTACAATTGCCTTTCTCAGAAAGAAAAACCCACTGTAGGAAATGTGCCTGTTGGACCTCGATGGCATTTTCCTTGCAATTAGCAACTTTCAGGTCAAACAAAAGTCCAGTGCAGAGACCACAAGTGAGCTGACTGGGTAGAGAGAGAAAGGTTCAGGTCCCTGCTGAAATCAGAGGATAGGGCGGAGTGTGACCCCCCCAATTTAACTACTGAGCCATTCTAGATTTTCTTGTACTTCTGTGTCCTCACCACACTTTATTTTCATGGTTTCTCACACTGATGAGAAACAAATTGTGAGTGTGGAAAAGCCTGAAGTTTTTCACAAAGTGGAAGTATGTTTTCTGGCCAGTCCAGCCTTTTCCTTCAGCACAGGCAGAGCAAAAACAGGGATTCAAGATTCGAGGCTAAATAGGAGCTGAGACACCCAGTGGATAAGGTTGGGCATCTAGAATTGGAATTTAAAATGTAGTAAGAAGAACTGCTCAATTAAGCTCATCAGCTTTAACTCCTGCCCTGACACTCCCATTTGAACTGCTTGAATATGAAGATAAAGCCCCTGATGCCTGTGAGGGCTCTGGGATTGCCACCCTCTTGTGTCACCCACCTCCCTGCTGCTCCTTTTTGGCCATTCTCCTGCTTTTCATGACTGTGAGATCAGTATGACCAGTCAGGACAATCCATGGACCAACTTTACCCACAAAAACACGACCCCCCATTTTTCTGCAGTCACAAGAGTTGCTCTTGGCTGGTGTTGTGAGAGAGAAGGAAATTCCTGCAGTGGCAGCAGGAAAACTAAAAGCAGCAGGATTCATGCCTCTGTTTTAAATACCACTCTGGTTTGCAACTCTGGTTGCAAATTATTTTTATCAGACTAGAAATGCAAGACTGGGGCTGCAGAATGTTTATAATTTGGGAGATACAGTGAATGACACCTCTTAAGTAAGTAGGAGGAGGTTAAAACCTGGGGAATGCATCTTTAACTATTTTGTAGTTGAGAAGGAGGGGAATGAGGAATTGTAAGTTTTCTGAGCAGTGAAACCAGTGAAGAATTACTAAAATATTTACTCCTAAAAATATTCTGGGATATTAAAGATTTCTGCCTGTCTAGGATAATACACGTATTAACCTGGTTGAGATATCCTCAAGAGTATGAAGTTTAGAGAAGATGGAGTTGTAGGAGAGGAAGATGGGAAAGAGAGGATTCCTTAGGCTAAATTTACTGTTAAATAGTAAATAGTTTGCTCTAAGAAGAGAAAAAAGATGACCAAGGTAAAAACAATAATAAAAAAATTCCAAGATTGAAAAGGAAGCCTAAAAATGTGATAACAAAATCTGAAAAGAGTCCACATATGCTGAAATATCATTTTACATCTGTAGGTCAGAAGTTCACGTCTGCAGAATCGTGGGATGAATGTGTTGGGAGAAATATATCACCCTCATGTCTTAGGGCTATTGGGAATGTATTCCATACATTGATTAGTTTTATCCAGATTATATTACTAGTTAGGTATTTGAAATCCTCAGAATTTAAGAAAATGCTTTGTTCAATTATTCTCCCTCCCCCAGTGTCTCCCTTGTTGTTACCAGGGCTGATAAGATCAAATTTTCAACAACACACACATGCAGAAAAACTACAAACGCTGCAGAAGAGAGCTGGGAACACCCTCCCCGTTAGTGGGTATGAAAACTGTGCTAAATGAATGCCTGGATCAAGGGCCATTCTGTTGGTCACTTGACTGCTTTTTCTACTGCCTCTGTGCCTGTTGTATCCTGGAATCTGTGCAAACAACTCAGGTGTGCAAATGAGATTGTAGTCAGGAAGATTTGGGTTTTTCTCTGTTACTTTATACTTTAATTTTTTTATGAGTCTCCTGTGTCTAGTTTTGTTTATAATGCCTTGTGGCAGATCCTATTTGTGACTTATCATTTTAAAGCAGTTTTTGTATTTCATCTCTGTAGAATTCCCTCTGGAGGATGCTACTAAGGAGGCTAATCATGCCAACAAAGCTACTGTAGTAGAGGAACTCATGAAAAGAAGCAGATTATGTTATTGCACATCTGCAGGAATGTTGAATTCACCTGGGCTGCCACAATACATGTCCCTCTTTTTTTTTTTTTTGCTATTTTTTTTCCTCTTCAGAATGTTGGAAATGATTCACAGTCACTCAGGCTGTCCCTCACTACTTTCCCTGACATGCAGGATGAGAGAATCACTGAGCAGACTCGGAGCAGGAAACTGAAACTGTGGTTTCTGCATTTTTTGTCACAGAATCCTTTTCGAAATCTGCTGAAGTGTCCAGAGGTTTGACAGAGCCGATCATGAGGCATCACACCCCAAAACTGTCAGCTGATCAAACAACTGCCTGAGCACAGCAGAACACCCACCAGCACTCTACCATTCTTGCATTAGAGTATATGAAAGATTTTCTTGTAATATGACAAAAATTCTCCATTTATTGAATGCAAGCACCGACCCAGAGCCAGAGCACAAACCCTGACTTGGCATTTGGATCTAATTTGCCAATAGTTACAGGGCAAAAATTAAACAGGGCTCTTGTTCTTGATCACTGAAATGAAGATGTAGCTGCAGTCCCACAGCAACCCTCAAAACCAGGAGCACCAGCTGCCAAGGAAACCCCGGGGTCTGGGAGCAAGTGCCCACCTACAAGATGAGATTTGGGGTCTGTTCCTCATCCCACAACTGATTTCCAGTGTTCCCCTGGAAAATCCCTGTCTCTCTGTCTGCCTCGATGTATGGACTCAGGGCAAGGATTGCTTTGTTTGAGAGGCTTTCTAGAAGGTGACTGTAACACAAACATACTGGCTTGGTTCAACAACACTTGCAAAGTGCTTGGGCTGTGGGAATCAGAAATACTAAAGTGTGACAAAGAATTAACGACGGGGAGGAGGTGATGCTACAAAGAAACTTTGGGATGCTTAATGAGTGCAGAGCTGCTCTCTGTTCAGAACATCAAACAGCTCCCTTTTCACACCAGTGCTGAGAAAAAAACCCCACAGATAACATCATTTCCCCTGAAGGACAGCCTACTGGAACAGTGTCATCCCTCCCTGACCCAGCCCCTAAACCCGGGCTTACTGGCAAAATGGTAGCAGAGTTAGCATATCATCTTGGGGTGTGCAGCAGTGCAGAAGGATTTGACAGCCTCCTGGATGAGTTCTCTATTTACCAACTCCTCGATAGTGACAGTGTTATGAAAGGGCCAGTAAACACAGCAGTGCTCTAGTTCTGGGGCACTGTTCTTGGCAAGAAGCAGCACTGGGGCTGAGTTTTTTTGTTTAGTTAGACTCATGTCGATTCCGTCGCGCTTGCCTAACTCGGGGAGGCAGAGCCTGAAAGACTTCTTGCAAAAATGTGAAAGACCAACTTATAATAGTGTCTAAAGAGTCAGCCCTGCCAAAAATGTGTGTATTCAAGGAGATTCTCAGCTGGTTAAAATGGAAAAGCTTTATGCTGGCTTAGAGCAGCGAGTATCTGGTCTATCAACTTTTCTTCACTAAAGAAGTATGATATTGTGTTATCAATTAGCTTATGCCTTAAAGCAAGCACAGAGAGTGCAAAAAAACCAACATTCATATCTTGCCTTGGCTTGATTCAGCCAGGAATTTGATTTAAAAGACAAACAAACAGCTCAATCTGAGTCTGTGCATGCATCTGTTTTACAGGACAAAACCCAAACTTGAACAGTTATTGAACTCCTGTAAGTCTTATCAGAGAAAAGGAGGTGCAAAAGAAAAAAATGATTCACAGATAAAATATTTTGTATTCTCAATATTGATGCCATTATTCTCCAAAATAACTATCCAAGTTCTCAGATCTTAATGATAACTTTTCTACAGGCTGAACTTAAGTGCCAGTATTGCTCCAAGTGTACTTAGTTTAACAGTTCAGGTTTCCTCTAGAGCTAAAGAAGGAAAGCTGGTATTTAACCAAAGGGTTCTGAACATCCCACTGAAGGTTTATCCTTTGCTCTCCTGGTTGCAGAGGGAGCTGGACTCTCACTCAGGGACCCAGATGAAGTCCCCAGAGGTTAAAGGCATCCATGACTCTCATCTGGCCTCAAACCATCCCACTTTGGTGCTTTTCAGCCCAGAGCTGTTCCAGCAGCACATCTCATGACATCAGTAGGTGCAGACCCACCTGCCAGGCTGTGGGATGAATGTTTGTGTGCTTTAGGTTAATCAGGAATGTTTACCAGACTGAGCTCTGGCTTTGGACAGGACTTTATTCTATCAGGAGGAGGGGGAACCCAGGAGTGTTATTATTATTTTACTTACTACTGCAAACTATCCAATCTAATAACTCATGGCATAATAATTCAGGATCTAGTTAGTCTGGGATGAGATAAAAAAACATCAAAGGCATATGGAGCATAGCTTTTAATTGCTCCAAGACTCTCCCCCATCTTTTAGCGCTGTGAAATGTCTATTAATAAGTGGCCAGAAAGCAGACAGAGGGATTGTATTTAAAGACATTTCTAGCAAATGTTTAGACCTCAGCATGGTGACTATCTTAAATTTGCCAAATGAAGCCTCTAAATAAACTATTTCTCGGGCAGAATCTTCACAAATATGCAGATGTTTGCGAACAGAGGCCGAGTTTCTCCGCTCCTGACACACTATCAATTTGTCAGCCTCTCCTTTTGCACTTTGCAGCAGCAAATATGGCTTTGTGTAGCAACAGAAGGACCATCTTTCATTTCAGCTGAAGGCCACACTCTGCAGCTCAGTCAAATGTTTGAGACAAATGCTCTTCATAAAATAAGGCAAATGTGTCTTTTTTTGGTTTATAGGAGGTCAGCCGCTATTCTCTGTCAATGGATTATTATCAAAGATAAAACCTTAACAAGCATTTTCTTTTTCTACTCATTTTTAGGGTCAGATTACAATCCATTGAAGTTTTGTGAATCTGAAGAAAAAAATCAGCGACAGGACTCACCATCTGTTGCATAATGAAAGAGACATGTGAATAATAGAACGTCAGTTGAAAGGGTTGCAAGTGATCAAATGTTGTTCAGCACCTCAATAATATTTCCTCAGAAAAAAGGCTTGCTACAGATATTTCAGCTTTGCAAGTTTTCGTTTGTTTGTTTTGTTGTTGATTCCATAGCTGGGAGTGGAATTGAGTGTATATTCCATTATATATATATATACACACACACACATATATGTGGTCATGGCTCAAAAGTGGCAGTTCTTGGGGTTGGTGACAATCATCATGGACATCACAGACAGCTGCTCCCTTTGCTTTTGAAGTCCAGGGGCTGTGGAGAATGTACATATACAGTTCATTTTTATAGATGTGAGGCTGAATTCTTAATTTAAGTCCAAGCTCACACAATCCTCTCTCACCAGTGTTCATTCTTTGACATGAATAAAGAGCTGAGGGTTAATCCTCCATCATATTCCAAAATAAAGGCCAGACCTGAGCAGTTTCAAGGCCAAAATGGTTTTCCCAGATGCCTTTTCGGTTTTGGAAGAAAGAAGAATGCAAAGTGCTTTAATATTTGATGAACCCATCACCTGATGGGAAGCCACAAACTCTGCTTCTCCATAGATCCCTTAAGGCTACTGTAGAAATATTTCCTATGATGTTCTCTTAGAACAAGAATTGAGGTTATATGAGTCATAACTATCATTCCTAAGATGTCAGAGCTGATCAAAAAATAGACAATACTAAATACTCAGGCAAACAGCACCATAGCAAACAGTCCACTGAAAATGATGCCACGTTTCTATTTTAGCCAGTATTTTATCTAATACCAGGATGTCTTTCCACACTTGTTCTCTCACAAACCATATTGTGCAAGGCCTACATACCAAATAACCTTCCCAGAGACATTAATTATGGCTTTTATAGTTCCATCAGAAACGAATCTGAACAATGGAGACACCAAAACACAGATGCAGTTACGACAAGGATGACTCACTGCATCTATCTATATCTATACCTTCATTTTTGCCTTTCCACGTTCCAAACATTTCTGTCCTCAGCCATTTTGCAAGAAGTTGCCCCCATCTGCAAAGCATTCAAGTGCTAAAAACTTCCCTTCACACAGCAGTCAGGTTCTATTTATATTAAACACATTTTACTAATTTTCACTTTCCTTCTGTAGAAACCTTGATAAGGAGAAACCTTCTCCTTGAATATTCAATCATTCAAATTAATGGGCATTTTCTTGGAATGTTGTTGTTTTTTTTCCCCTGTGAGTGCTGGCAGATCAAAAGTTCACAGAGGGATTCTGGTGCAATTTGTAGCTGCACTGCAGAGAACAGGGTGCCTCGCTGCAGCCCTAATGGCTCACAATTGAAATGCTACATTTTCATTTTCGACTGACAATGAAAAACACCAAGTAATATTCTAAGGCCAAAAATTA
Source organism: Neopelma chrysocephalum (assembly GCF_003984885.1). Classification (NCBI taxonomy): domain Eukaryota; kingdom Metazoa; phylum Chordata; class Aves; order Passeriformes; family Pipridae; genus Neopelma; species Neopelma chrysocephalum. The sequence continues at coordinate 6,543,292 of NW_020897781.1, forward strand.
TTGCTGGAACTTATGAGCAAGTCATTTCCTAACAGCTTTGTTCCTTGAATACTGTCTTATCAAACGTGCCCAGGATTTTATTGAAGTGAACTGTTCTAATGAAAAAGAGCATTTGATGAACAGGCCTGGCTGCAAACTCAATTCCACTCCCTTCTCCCCAGTTGGGTTCATCAGTAAAATAACCAGAAGCACCCAGGTGACCACAGATGAAAATATCTGGGTAAGATGTCTTCAGGATTTTTTTTTTAAATTGTTCTTAAATTAGTTTCCTAAATATGGATGAAGGCATCTGATTTCTGTTCAGAAATACTGAGCCTAGAGCAGAATGCACACAAGTCTTGCATGTCCTCAAACTATCTGTTCCAATTTTTTAAAGTTCTTAAGAAATAACATTTTAATACCAAATTCTGATGTTCCATATGTTGGAAGTGAGCTTACCAATTATTACTGTTTTATTAGATTTAGTTCCCTCTTTGATCTCCTGCAACACTGTGCACTCAATATCTCTGTCTCCAATCCAGATGCTCAGAGTTTCACCCCACTGATACAGTTGTAGTCCTATTACTTGGAATTTCTGTACTTTTGATCTCACTGGTAGAGACAGAGACATAATTACAGCACCAGATCAGGCTGCCTGCCAGTATCAATGGTAAATAACACTGAGTGACTCAGAGTTTCACAGTTCTAACGTGGTTTACACATTTTGGGATGCAGCTGCCCAACAGACTCAGCCAGAATGGATACACAAGTGCTTTTTTTCCTCTTTTTAGAGCAAGGGATCTGTGAATTAATCAGCATTGACCCTTCCTCTGGCAAAGAGCTGAAATCAGACAGGAAAGACACTGTTGCAAAATGAGTTTCCTTTTCAAAAACGTGGAAAAAAAAATCTACCCATAGAAAAACTCAACAAGCAAAGCTAAACCAAACATCCACTTGAGAACCAAACTCAGGCTCAGTGTAGATGGGGGTGATTCCCCAGCATCAATAAATTCATTTCTAGTTTGAGCAGGTTGTGGAACTGGAGCCCTGCTTGCACCAGTTCTCTGATCCTGGACTTGTTGGTGTTCAAGTCCACAAACAGTTCAGAGCCCCAGCTGCGAGAATCCTCTCTCTGCTTTCTGGACTGGACTTTCCTTAAGCATCTACTGTTTGCTCAGTGCAGCTTAAACACTGATAAGAAAATCTGGGACTTTCATCAAGAAGTCATTTTTAAAACTAAACTGCTCCATCAACTCCTAAAGAAAGTGAACACGTGTGTCTTAACTTAAATCTGCCGCAAGATGAAACATTCAAACAAAAAAAAATTAAGGATTTATGTGAGTAGTGTTTATAAAATTCATTTCAACAATATTGTCAATTAAATATTATTATGATCTCTAAAGTGAGATGTTATCTCTGCTGTTTCCAAAGCAGCAAAAACACACAAGCTAATGCAGCACAAGGAACTCGGAGTTTATGACCAGCAGCAGCTGCAGTGGAACATGCAAAGATAACTCAAACCCCGTGTTCGGGGTATAGAAGAGACCACTGGAAGGGTCAGGAAGGACCTTTTTTCTATACAGGACCCTCTACAATAAGGCAGGTGCACTATCAAGGGTAGGAAAAAGCTGTCATGTTACAAAGCAATAAGTACAGACCACCTGACACAGAAGAAAAGCTTTCACAGAATTCCAAAATGGTTTGGGGTGGAAGAGATTTTTAAAGCTCATCCAGTCCCACCTCCTGACATAGCAGGGACACCTTCCACTAGCCCAGGTTGCTCCAAGCCCTGTCCAACCTGGCCTTGGACACTTCCAGGGATGGGAGGGATGGGGCAGCCACAGCTTCTCTGGGCAACCTCTGCCGGGGCCTCACCAGCCTCACAGGGAAGGATTTCTTCCTAAAATTCCTCTTTTGTGGAGCAATTAAAATTTTTTATATTTCCCCATGAGATTTACTCATACCCATGTGTTCCCACAGGCACAGACTCACCTTCTGTGCTGTGAGATACAGCCAATATATTTCACAACATTAGGAGGATTATTAAACCTTCCCTGCAAAGTTTGAACGAGGGTATAATCATATATACACAAGCCATAAATTATGTATATATATATATCTGTACAGACAATGTGTGTGCATATATCTGTGTGTTATAAATGCACACACTGGATATTAAACACACACAGCTCTAAGGGAGCACCACACAAAGTTTGACGGAGCCACCTCACGAGCAGGTTACGTTTTGTGACGCGTCTCCCAACCCCATTTCACTGCACTTCTCATTTTGCTGATGGCCAGTAATGACCAGGTTAATTAAAACCGGTCCCAAAGCCGGGGGCAGGAGCTGCTGCCCTTGCTCCTCGCGCCGCTTCCCGCACACCGGCGGCAGCCGAGGGAGAAGTTTTCCTTCCGAGAGATCCGCCGGCACAATGAGATATTTACTGTATTTATCGCGGAGATCAAACCCACACACAGATGTCACATTTCTTGAATTCCATCAGTAGATCAGACAAGCAGTCTCTGGAAAGGGGACACTGCAGCCGGAGAGTTCAGCGTGTGCAGGCGTTGGAGGGCCATTCCCACTCCGGGGCTGTCGTGCTCCCGGAGCCTTTGTTGTCTCCGCAATGCTGATAAATCAATCCATCAAAAAATTTCCTCAGTGAAACTCAATCAAGAAAGGTCATGTCAGCGGGAGAGGAACAGATTAAATTAGCATCAAATTAGACATGGAAAGTGAGTTCTGTCAAAATCATCACAGCGCTCAGCACAATTAGAATATGTTAATTATGCATTTCATTAAGGTAGTGCTCTTTGAATGCGAGATGAAATGTCAGTGGTGTAGGCATCCGAAAAAAGGAAGATTGCCAGGCACAACTTTCTCTAGACAATGTGTGACACCTTCATTAACATCAAGAATCACAAGTCTGTCTTGACTTTTTTGTAAAGTATTAAACCGTTAACTGTTTGCTGGCACTGGGAGGAGGGAGAGCCGCCGGCAGCCCCCTCTCCCTCGGCTCCAACACCAGCTTCCTGCTCTCCAGGGGCCCTGGGGACCAGCAGAGTGTCCAGTGGGCTCTGCAAAGGGAGCTGGGATTCAATGATTCGATGAGGGTAACGTGGCTGCCCTGGGGGTGCAGCTCAGGTGGGGCTGGGAGGAGAGGGTGAGATAAGGAAAGGCACAGGGAGGGATGGAAGGAGGGGAAAGGGTGGAAGAATCTTATTTTGCCTCTGGTTCCAAGATATGATCAACATAAAGGGGAGAGCAAGAGAGAGAAGGGGAAGGAAAAAAAAAAGCAGAGAGATTTGCAAACCTACATTTGACAAACCCTAATTTGGGAAATTATTTTGTATATCAAACATCTTTGATTCCTAATGATGAGCTGTTTTTCAAAGGGAAAAATGATCCCTGGTGAGCTTGGGAGGGAAGTGTAGCTTCATAAAATACTACTTATGGGCTTTATTAGATGCACTATCAGAAGTTGGGTTCATGGAGGATTAAGAGCAATCACATACTTTCTAGAAACATGAGAAATCCTGCCAACTTCTTGTGACTTGGTTGGAGCATCCTGTGTTCTCTTGGGGCCCACGGGTGGGGGACAGTTACAGACAGTCAAGCTTTCCAATGGTCACCTCACTTGGATTTCCTCGCCTAAGTGAGGAGATCTAAGCCAGCAGATTTGAAATTGTGCCCATTTGCTCTGGAAGGAAGAGGCAGTGGCTGGCAGAGCTCTCCAGCAGCTGTTTAGGATCAGTGACATGGCACTGAGAAGTTCTTGCCCTCGGGTTCCCCTCATCTCCACACTCCAGTGAGCTTGTGCTGTCCCACTGAGGGACAAAAAAGAGGCTGCCCAGCATGAGAGAATCCTACAAACTGTGTATCATTCCCAAGACTTTAGTTTTAAGCCTCTTTGGAAATTATAAAAAAAAACAACCCTCACTTTAAAAGTCCAAATTTCCTTTCTGGCATCTCTCACCTTTCTCCTTGTTTCTTCCAAGGAAATCAGTGTGCTGTGGTATTTCTAGTTACAGAGCAATGCCCTGAGTCCAGGGTGATGTGCAGCCCAAAATATTGATCAAAAGTGTGTTGTGAGAAGCAAATTTTACCTGTACAAAGCTGCTGTGCCCACGGTGCGTGGCACATGTGGCAAAGGGACGTGCAAACCCCCATTTACTGGTAGAGATGCAGAACAGGCAGTTGTGTGCCCACTTTAGTACTTGTACATCAGCATCCCCATGTCTAACCTGTCCCTTGGCTGTTTGTTTCTCTCCCTGGCTCCAAACTTCCCTTTACTGCTGGTATTTAAAACACCAGAGGACTGAGAGAAGGGTTACTGTGAGCACGAAAAAATTCAGCGTGTTTTTAATGAGCTTCTCTTTGGTTTGCTGTAGCTTTTGTAAATCCTGCCTGAGAATTCCAAGTTGCCAAATCTCCTCCCCAAAGATACATATTGTAGCTTCCAATGCCCCCAGGACTCATTTTAATATAACAGGTTCCCATATAGTCGAAAAATGCCAGCGAGTGAGTAGGAGCCAGAGTCTACTTCAGCACACTTGGCTGGCCCTACAGCTCTCTGAAATCTCTGTTTTCACTGGAGCTACAAAAAAGAGATTTTTATCATTTGAAAGAACAACTCGAGTCCCAGAGCAAACAAGCTTTAAGATTATGTTAGTTCTGCTCACTAGCTCAAAGACAAGGGGACTAAAGATGACCTGGAAGGGCTCAGTGCTCTGGGAGAGCCCGGTCTCGGTTCGGGAATGGGAGCACCAGTGCCTGGTTTGAGATTCCAGAGGGAAATGCCTCCAAGGGGCTGGATCTGTTCCCCCACAGGTGACCTAAGACACACTGTGGTGTGTGCAGGTGGTGCCTCTGAGCTCACCAACCACGAGGCATTTTGGCTGCTCCCCCCGGGCCCCCCCCCCCCCCCCGCCCTGCCCACAAAGGCACTTCCAGATTTATCAAGATCCCAGAGAAAATTCACGGCATGAGGCAGAAAATTGACTCAGCCCTAATGACAGCTACCTGGTAATAGCATCTCTCATTTTCCTTTATGTGACTGGCTTAACATTTTAATAATTACAGGCCAAGTCTAGTCATGGAACAGTTTCACTGGAGACAGTGATAGGAGTTCTGGGATAAATGTGATCTAAGTAGAGCTATGCACATGTTTCATTCAGTGTCCAAATTATTATCATTATCATCCATTTTGGACTGACTCAAAAAGAAAAAAGTTAAGCTTGTGAAAATGAAAAAAACCCCACCCAGTATCCACTTGGATTTCTAAGAATTGTCCTGTTTGTCCTGAAATCAAATGCTTTGGTTTACAGTGGGCTTTTTATTTATTTATTTATTTAATACCTAAACACTTTTCTTCAAAATGAGAATTCAGTGCTAATTCCAGGAAATATTCTCCTTAAGTACCTTGACAGAACACTTTCTGGGGTCTGTGGGCAAACTGCCTTTTCCATCTGGACACTACTGGTCCAAAAATTTTTGCTCACCCTTGGCTTAACACTTCTTTTGTAGTAATAGGGCTGTGATCATATGCTCTGCTTCATCATTTCTATGTCAGCACGACTGCTGGGGTTACAGGGCTATAAATTAACATAACTGAATGGTGAATCAAGCTCATTTGTTTCTACTTTCCTTCACAATAGGAGAAAAAAAATAAAGCTAAAATAAGTTTCAACTACGATCCCTCAAAAATTAGCGTTGAACCTGTAATGCACACTGGAATCAGGATTCCTTTCTGTTGAAAATATAGAATTAAACACAAACCTGCCACCTATCCTGGTGAGGGATGGTATGTTAATGGATAGTTTTTCCAACCAAGACTTGGGCCATTTTGTCCATCTAATGATTTCCATGAAAGACAAAATATTAAATATATATATCTCTCTGCAAAAATGCTTCACTTGGAGGCTTTAACTAGGTAGCAGTAAAGTGTGTCTGAGCATTTGCTTTGTACACCTTAATTTACTTCATTCCCAACCTGGGAAAATAAGTTTGAAAGCCAGAAAACATGGAAAATACTGAAAAGAGAGAAGTGAAAAGTATGGACATGAGCCCTTCTTAGGAGTTGTTTTGTTGCAAGAACAATTTACCATCTCACAGTTATAAATGTTCGTGTCTCTTCCAGGTTACTCAGAAATTAACTTAATTGTTGCTACTAAACATTTTTTTCCTTTGCTTTTTCAATATCTGGGGAAAAAAAAATCAATGAAAGCTTGTATTTGTCATTTAAAAGTGTGAAGGAAATGGCACATGAATGTAATATTTTGTTTTATATTACAAGTTTTCATTTCATTGTGATTTTAACAACTGGATGGTTTTTGAACCCCTAATGCCAAACAGCAACTGAGCACCAGAAACTCCCAGGAATGTTATTACATGATAATATTTGTTTGGGCTGAAACTGGACTTTTAAACAGAAAAAAACCCCTCTAACTGTTTTCTAAACCCAATTTCAGGTAAATACTAACTTGGCTGCTTCAAAATAAATACAGTGTCTCAAATTTAATTTCATTTAGAGAGAAGACTCTTTAATTTGTCCCTGGCAGAAAAATATTCTCTCTTCTTCACCCTTCCAGCCACTACATGGCATTGTACAAAAGGAAGAGAGACATGCCCTCTGCTCCTTGGATTTTACAATCTGGTTCTATGTGACATGCATGACAGAGAGAGATGCCACTGCATGAGTTAAGGGGAGAGATGAGAAGTGTTTCGAAGATCCAGAGAGAGATTTACATGTATAAATAGTTATTTTAAGAAAACATCTCATTCATTTACACAACTGTGGCAGTCCTCTTTAAATTCAGTAAACTGCTCTGCCCTATGGTGAAATAGAAGGCAGAAGAATTTAAATCAGGACAAACATAATTGGTTAATCAGAGTTTAAGGAAAATCCTCTGCTGCTTAATAAGAGCTGGGTTTGCTGATTGCCGCGGAGGGTGGGCTGGGGATGCACCTGCAGAGCAGCACCAAAACCACAACTGCTGCTGTGCTTGGCACCAAAACACGCTGGGAATTCCAACTGGTGCTCAGGCAGTGAGCTGAAGACAATTCCTGTCCCAAAGAGCTCATAACTCAGTGACAAACCCACGGTGGTCAAACAGCGAGGGGACAGGGGGGAACAGTCCAAGAGGGGACATTGGCAGGTATATATGTTTTTGGGCCAAGGATCAGAGCAGCCACAGGTGACTGGTAAATGCTGTGGCCTCACCATCACTATCAAATCAGGGAAATTCGGGGAATTCCCACCAGGGGCAGCTGACACAAAAGCACCCGGAGCAGCTTCCAGGTCTCTGGAATGGCACAGGAACCATGAGCAAAGGTGTCCCAAAACACAGCACGACCCCAGAAACACATGGTGGTGCTGAATGCAGTGGGCAACCAGAGCCATGGAGGACACCCAGCAGTTGCACTCAACTGGATTCACCAAAACCATTGTCCCAAAATGTGTCAGCCAGGCCCTTGTCCGAAGCAGCCTCCACTCTGCTCCTGTCCCTTTGCCAGCTCAACACTCCCAAGGCCTCGGTGCAATCAGGGCATCCTGGGGGCAGGCAAAGGCTCTGTTTCAGGGAAGGAAGGCTGGGAATTGCTTTAAATGCAAGACTTGGAGCAGATCTCCTTCTTTCAGACCACAGCGAGCCAGAGCAGAGCCGAGCCCAGGAGGACAATCCCTTCCCCACCCTTTGACGCTGCACTTCCCACCCTCTGCTCTCCAAAGCACCTTCTTCCCACAGCAGGGCTGCAGCAAATCGCTCTGCCTTTGTTGCCAGGCAAACTCTCCACACTATTTCCCCCCTTGCCAGTCCCCAGTCTGGGAGTGTTTGAGGATGAACTCTTAAATCAAGAGCAAGTCCCCTCAAAGCCCATCCCCAGACAGGAGTTCACAGTGCCCCAGTCACCACAGACACTTGTTTCTTTGAGCCGTGTTCCTGTTTAGATACACAAAGGAGGCTTTAAAGTTTCTCATGCAGCAATTCAATCCCCTCAGTCAGGAGAACATTCCTCTTAATGAATTATTTTGTCAATCCCTTCTCTTACAGAAGTGCTGGCAAGGTTCAGACACTGATGCAGGACACTGGAGCTGTCTGACTTTTTTTTTTCCTCCCTTTTGAAAACTTTTTTTCCACCTTTTGCAGTGGAAATTAGATTTTTAACCAAGGCAATTTTCAGTAGAAAGGTATCTGCTTGCTAGAGAAGTTTTTTTTATCTTCCATCAAATCTCAGAAATCTGGTGTTGAGAAAAACAATCCTCTGAGAAATAAAATGTTTTCATTGGAAATTCTAGTGAAAGCAAATTTTTTTTGGGGGGGGGCAAAAATGACCACATAAATAAAAACCATTTTCAAGTTAATAGAACAACTACTTCACACACACAGTAGGAATCAGGAAGATTTGGACAACAGGATCTTGGACGTGAGGAAGAATTTCTTCATGGGAAGGGTTGTGAAGAACACAATGTACCAGTTCTAAACCATCTTTGCAATAAAGTTTCCCTGTAATCCAGCTTGATTTTATATATATGCTTCAAAAGGGCAGCTAATCCTGTTTTGAAGAACAGAAAGCACTCAGGAGTGCACTTGAGGAGCTGTTGTGAGCTTCCATCACCTTCACAACCAGGAACCGTGTCTCATTTTAATAGAATGTTATTATTTTACTGCTAAATTTGCTCAACATCAATATCCTGCTAAATCTGCTTCCTCAGCCGGACTCAGGGGCTGGCTCTCACGGAGGGATGCCCACACACAGCAACCAAAGCATCCCTCAGTACTTCTGATAAGCTGAATACGTCAAGTTCTTTAAACTTCACAGCAGAAGGTTCATTTCCAGCCTCCAGGCCACTGCTTTGGCCTCCTCTAACTTTCCTTTAGAATATTTTCACATGCTCCTGGAACATGGATATTCACATTGGGACTCCATTAGAGCTGCATATAAGAATAAAATCCATTCTTTATTTGCTTGATTTCATTTAATTTGCTTTGTTTTGTTTGACTAGTTAATTTATTATTACTTTTCTGTGTGCAGGACTGTTTTTTCCCCACAGCACTGCACCATGAAGTCAGCTGAGGTGACTGCCCACCTATTTATCTCCCAGATGGAACCACAGCCATAATCTACGTGCTTTGTTCCCACGGGGTTTTCTTTATTTCTGCTGTGTTCAAATGAGTTCTGTTGGACTGAAGCCCCTCAACCTGCAGAATTGTTTTGCTCCTACATAGCAACTTTTTGTCCTGGTTTTTCACTGCTCCATCAAGCCCAGGTTACCTTGCAGCCCTCACCAAATGTGCTTTACATCTTTGCTTGGATCACTGGTATAAATTCTCTATATATACATTAACAACACACCGGGAGATCCACTGATGAGTCAGTGCTTAAAACATCCAACACATGTTTAAATCCCTAACGAGGCAAAACATCAGGTGGACTAAGTCAAATGCCCTGGAGAAATCCAGGTATATTGTCTTGCCCCAGTTCCCTTTCTCAAGCAGATATGTAATCCTGTCAAGAAGACACTCTGTTTATTTGACAAGATTTATATTCCTCCCTGCCGGCTGTCATTAATTGTATTTTACCCTCTAATTCTTTGTTAATAGAGTTCTGGGTTAATCATTATGTTTTACTTGGAATTAAGATCAGACTAAGTGGTCTGTTGTTCCCTGAGTCATCCCTGTAACCTTTTTAAAATACAGGTTACAGGTTGATAAGCTCTAAGGGACATTTAAAATCCTTACAAGAATGGTTTCATGTAGTAAAACATCACAAGTAAAATCTTGGTCCTACTGAAGTGGATGGGAAAACTCTAATTTGCTTCAGAAGTGAAGGAAAAATTTCACTGAAAAGTGAAAACTGGAAAGCTAAAAAAATAACTGAAAATATGAACACTAAATTTAGCTTAACACTAAAAAAGAACACTAAATGGCAAGTGTTATTTGCCTCAAGATCCTTCCAGCTGTGAAATAAAATGTCAAAATTTTTGTGGAAACCAGAAAAAAATAGTTGAAAATCCAATTCCTCATTGAAAAATGCTTTACGTGGGAAATTTTCAATCAGCAAAATTTATACTACTGCCTCTAACCACTGCAGTGCAACCCTTGTGTGAACAGTCCTGCAGTTCTGAGTGTACCCAGAGATGGTTTGTACCACATGGGGGTCAAAATTATCAAATTAATTGATCCCCCCCTTAACTTCTCAGAGCATTTTGAGTCACCTACAGGTAATTTTCGAGGTAAGCAAATGATGGTTGATGGAGGAATGTTTCCTGATCAGGAATTGAGGGAGAGGCAGTTTATCTGACTGAGAGGTGACTGGCTAATAATGATCTTAATTTTGTAGAAATCCGTAGTAGAGTCTTGTTTTGTATTAATGTTCACCTCTCTAATGCCCAAGAGCTATTTGATACCCCTCTTACAAATCCCAAATTCCCAAGAGTTTTTGATTCATGGGCAGTGTTTGTCACCAGATGAAACTCAACCAGAACAGACTCACTGAATCAGAAGTTAAGGTAATTTGGAGCACAGCACAAAAAGACAGTGCTTATTTTAACACTAGTCTGCAGGAAAAAAAATAATAAAAAAATAGGAGGCTGGAGTGGTTATTTATGAGAAATAAAAATAATTTGAATGATACACATTACACATGTGTGGCTTTCTTAAATTCGTGCTGTATGTTCTCCAGCTGGAGCAAGAGACAAGCCACCCATAGAAATCTGCTTAAATATATTCATATAAACATCTACCTACACACAGGTATATATCTATATATACATATGGCTTTGGTTGAGGATTTTTGTCAGATATCACCGGGATCACCTTCCAAAAAAAAAAAAAGAAAAAACCTCTACAGAAAAACATCTGTACTTGCTATTCCAGCTACAGACACCTGAGAGAGCATAAATTCCCCTGAATAGATGTATTGTTTTAACATCTATTTCTTCACCTTCTCAAAATGCCTGCTCATCTGAATTTACAATATCCGAGTGTGTGGTGTGTGCACGGTTCCCCTTCACTACACCGGAGCAGATTAGTGCTCGTTCGCCTCTTTCCTTGCTTCTCTTCAGATCGTTACACATGACAAAACAACTGTCCTAATTACAGCAAGTGTTCCCAGCTCTGTCACCGTGACAATTACTGCAATGAGGGCTCAATATCTGCAGCAGACAGTAAAGTATTACTGCAGTTGTGTTTGATAGTGCTCAATTGTCCCCTGGAGGATTCTCCAGAGCAGGTTTTTTTCCGTGGGGGTAAAGCCTCCCCCCCTTCCCCGGGCTCTGCCCACGGTGCATTTTGCTAACAGGGTTCAAAAGTTGAAGGCAGGGGGATGACCGAGGGTGTGCTGTGGAAAACACACAGGTTTGTGGTTTTAAAGGGGAGGACCATTTGTAGATAGGGGTGGGTTTTTCCTGCACGGGTTGGGCAGAACAGTTACTCTCACAGCCCAGAGTGGCTGCAGACTGACCCCCTTCCTGAGTGTGTGAGTCTCCACAACACCGGGAGGCACTTGGAGATAGTTCCCTCCTTCCTCTACTGTGGATTTCATACCATCATAGACTGGTTTCGGTTGGAAGGGACCCTAAAGCTCATCCAGTGCCACCCCCTGCCATGGGCAGGGGCACATTCCACTAGCCCAGGTTGCTCCAAGCCCAGTCCAACCTGGCCTTGGACACTCCCAGGGATGGGGCAGCCACAGCTTCTCTGGGCAACCTGTGCCAGGGCCTCCCCACCCTCACAGGGAAGGATTTCTTCCTAATATCCACTCTAAAAATCCTCTCTGTCAGTTTGAAGGCTGATAACCTGATATTGTTCCAGATGGGGCAAAAGACCAGATCCAATAATAGAACATCCCCCTCCAAAATCACATCCCTGCCATCCACACGTCCATGTCTCTCCCAGGGAGCCTCTCAGCCGCTGTTGTGTGGGCAGCAGGAGCTCCCTGTTCCTGTAGGATTTCTGTTTGTTTGTTACATGAACATCCAGACACTCCAACCCATCTTAAGGGACAGCCCTGCTTGTGACAGTTCCCTCTCTGCTGACGTTTGACACCTTTAACCTCACTTGCCTCCCCTGTCAGCCTCTGCAATCCCAGCTCATCAGACAGGGGATTTTAGCTGTTTCCAAAGGCAACATCATGACCTACAGTACACTCACTTTATCCTGAGTGATGAAGGTGATGTTCTCTGCATTTATAGTCCATTATGCTCCTGAAGTTGATTCATTCAGATCTTCTCCTTGCAAAGCCCCTAAACAATGCAAAATCAGGACCTGTGGAGCCCTCTCATTTGACCAGAAACAGGAATGCAAGGTCCTTATATTGAATATTGATCATGGAAGGCTAATGCTGCCACAGTTAACTTGGCACAAACAGACCAGTGTACTTAAAGTCTGGATTTCTAATTTTCTTCGGTCAGGAATAAAGCAATATCTTATTTATCAGATAACATCTTTATTATAAGCATCTTGCACAGCCTTTCCACTTCAGCCCACATGGGCTTCTTCTGCTCTTGGCATGGATCAATGAAGTCAATATTTCTGACTGCAAAGCTTTGTATGACTTACACATATTTAAAAGGATAAACCCCAATCAACAACTCCTCTGCTTGAACATAACCATTATAATCCTTATCTTTGATCCTTTGGGCTACAGCGAGCAGGGGAAGGAAGGAGCACATCTTTCCAGCGCTCAGGAAATAGTTGTGATGACTGCAGGAGATAAACAACATCACCTGTGTTTGCTGGCTGGAATTTCTCCAGCAAAAGCAGTAAGTGGAGCCACAGTTTCACAAGTACAAACTGGCCAGCGAGCCCTGCAACTGGTGTGACAACAACTGCACCCCTCAGGTACCAAAATGTCTAAAAGCCTTGGAGCCAAGCTCCTGAACCACTGACAGGCAGCAGGAGGTTTGTTCCACACACGGGGAAATGGAGGCATATCAGAGTAATATCTTCATGATGATATTCCCATCAAAGGAGGGGGAAGAGTCAGAGCCCCAGCCAGGGCCTTTTCCATTTAGCACAACTAGACTTTTTGACCAGATGAGATTAAGTTACTTCAATCAATCTGGGGAGTTGCCTAAGTTTTGTTTAGGGAGTTGGGTTTAATCACTGTAAGGCTTGTTTTAGCCTTGTGAATTTAGCATGCTACAACCACCCTTTCTCCAGCATATGGAGGCCAAATAAGTTCAAAGCAAGCACATTTCAACAGGAGGGTTTTACTTTTGAGGGTTAAGTTGTTGGCCAACCCTACATTTTGCAGCTACACCACCAAATCCCACTAATACAGGTGCAGCCTGTCCAGCCAAAAGAGTGGTTTTAGCAGTTGTTTTTACTAGTTCCCTCAATGAATAAGCTGTGTCAGCAAAATCACTTTTATTTTAGTAAAGCTGAACCTGTGCTGAAAGTTTTGCCAATATAGAAGTGCTATTAAAAAAATAAATAAATAAAAGAATGACACCTCTAACCCAAATGACTGTGCTGGCAAAAGGTTTTACTGTACACCTGACTTTAAGGGTTCCTCTGGAAAAAAATCTAACAGAAAAGTCAAATAAGGAAAAGAGGAAGGGGAAGAGGGTGGAAGGGCAGGGAAAAGAGTGAAAAAAAGCATTCCTTTTCACCCAGTAGTCAAAGTGTTCTCTGAAGTTCTTGTTTTGCTCTAGAAACAGCCAAACAACTTCAAAAGACATGTTTGTTTTATTGAGAGATGTAACAGATCTTTTGATATGGAGCCATATGTCCCAATTCTCCTCTCACTTACAGTCAGGGTGAACCACCTGAGGTCAGAGAAGCTCCTTTGTGGCAAAGTGGTACGAGAAAAGGACCAGGCCCTTGTCCTCAGCAGATCTTTAATTAGAGCTTAAAACTAAGCTTAGAGTTTGCCCAAAGGGGCAGCAGCAGAGCCCAGGGAATTCTCACCTGGTTTTGGTCTGCAGAGAGCACAGTCAGACAAGCACCTCACTGGGTTCCTTTGTTCAGCCAAGGGAAGCCCAGAGAAAAGCTTGGGAGGAACAGAAGTGCAGGAACTGCAACTGTAATTAGTTTTGTTCTTTTTTTCCTTGTAAGTGTCTCAATTTTTCATAGAGTTTACACATTTATGCCCAGGGAAACTTTCTCTTCTGCAGAGAGATTACAAAATGGCCTGTGATAAAGTTATTTCACACATATTACACTGGCACTTTCTATACTATGTGAGTATCAGCATCTTAACATTGGGGCATCTCCTCACTATTTGCATTTATAGCACACTTTGGAAGATTGAGTTATAAAAATAGAGGCTGTCTTTGACTCAGGCTTAGCCTAAACTGCTCAACGAGGTAACAGTTTTCAAAACTGCAACCATAAACCAGCTACTCCTTTAAAAAAGAAAAAGAAACAGCAGAGAGAAATAAAATTGCGTGGACATCTTGTGCAGAGATGATTTTTTAATGTGTGCATGTAAAGTACCCAGCAGAGCGGATGCTTCTGTTGCCTTTGGCCACCACTGAAATACAAACTATTATAATAATATATCACTCACTATGTACAGGGAGAAAACTGAGAGCAGTGAGGGAATATGGTCTTGTCAGTGAAAAGCTCTTTTGACCTAATATTTGTTCTTATCCCCAGGAATGAATTTTGCTGCAGAGAGCAGCCTTATCCAAGCAGTTAAAGGAGAAATTCTGGTTGATTCTCAACTCCTTGTGCCTTTCTCTTCAGTAGGAATTGCCAGATCCCAGAGCCAATCACACAGACTTTTTACTGATGCTATTCTGCCTTAATAGTATGTCATGGTCTCAAAAACATTCCTTACAACACAGAAGAATGTTTAACACCCAAATGACTGTTGATCATGACAACACAGCCCCACAATGCTCGTGTGCTGCACAGACCAAGTTTCTTGGTAGCACAGTTTGGGCAGATTTTTCTCAGAAATTAATTTATGACACAGGTTGCCTGAGTTAAGTGTGAACTTTTACATCTGTTTCAGGGTCTAAAGACAAAGGGGGAGAAAGAAGGATAAAGGCAGCAACACTGCCTTAGCAAACCACTGCTCAGGCAGGAAGGAGGGCACTGGGCTCAGCTCCCTGCAGAGCCTCCTCTTCCATGTAGGGGGAAAATAAAAGTGATTTTTGATCTATAAATTGCAGAAGGAAAGTAAGGATTTAACAAAGCAAACCAGAGTGTGCTTAACTGTAAGGAAATGAACATTTTCAATAAACCTGATAGACCCTGGGTACATGTTGAGCATCATGCAGGGCCCTGCTTTTCTAGGGCTACTCAACACAATAAATTCTTTCTGGAGACCTGTTGCAGACAATCCTTCTTTCTGGCAATGCAAGCACCAATTTCTCTCCCTCCCACGTGTGCCTTTGTGTGTGTTTGCAGATGCACCACTCTCTGATTTATATTTATTTGCCTTAATAGCGTGGGCAGAGACTGAATCCAGATATTTGGGCTCCTTTAGCTCTGCTTTGCAGCTCTTTTATCTCGTTTCTGAACGTTCCTCACGAGGAGCTGTGATGGTGCAGCCACATGAATGAACTGTTACAGAGGGTCTGAGTGGAATTTGGGCAAAGGAGAAACTCTGAACCTCAGGAAAGGACTTGACTCTGCCTGTTACTCGAACTGCACCTCAAAAAATCACATCTTTGTGTCATTTCTGAGAGGCTCCAACACTGATCCAAGCAATGTTATTTGTAACAAACTATTAACAGAGAACAATGGCCTGACCCAAAACTTATTAAAATAGATATCATGAATAATAGATGGGAACGAAAAGTATAAGTGAACTAGTGGATGTAGACACAATAAAAAAGCCTTTGAAAATACCCTAAAGCAAAATACACATTTTCAAAACTGCAAGTTTTATCCATTTTTTTTCTTGGGAAAAAAAATAAAGATCCCTCTCTGACCTTAGGGTACAACAAATATATTGGACATAGATCATTTCTAAGTGTTTTTGGCCTTTGTTAGGGAAACATCAATTTTTGCTGTTTGCAAGTTCTTTTTCTGGCCACACACAAACCTCCTGCCCCACCCCAAAATGTTCTCTCCTTTCCCTATTTTAAGATGACACAAATTTAAAAAAAAAAAACAAACCCCAAACCCTCAAGTGTAACATTTCAAACCACTCAGTGCACGGGAATTCTGCAGATCAGCAGGAGCAGGACTGCACACTTGTGTTACCTCAGGCACGTAGAACAGGGGTAAGTCTGACCCAGTGGGATGCCAGCCAGACCTTTCCCAAACCCCTGGAAACTCAGGGAGTGCAGTGCCAAGCTCATAAACCCTCTTTCCATCAGATGGTTACGTAGGGCTCAGCACATGCCAACGCAGCCACCTGGCTTTCTGTTGGCTTGGAGCTTGAGCTGAGAAAACCTGCCCAAAATACCACACAGAACTACCCAAAAAGAAGCCAAATCACCTTTTGCAATTAACTCCTGCCATGCTGGGAGTTTTTATTAGCAAAAAGAGGAATAGTTTGGGAAGAATGGCTGAGCCCTTGAAACACACTGACGGTGAAATGAGCATAAGCAAAGTTCTTAAATACTTTCAAAGTTCTGAAAACAAGTTGTGTTCTCTGCTGTCAGAGAAGGACACTGGTTATTGCACCCCCAGCACTGCCTATTTCACCAAAGACCTACCCAGGCACCCTTTTACTCATCAGGTTTCACTATCCAAGTGACCATTAACTTTTCTTCCCTTGTTCATCCCCCTGGGTGGGGATAACGGCACCTCCCGGCTCCGGGGGTTGATGGGTTTAGTGGAGAGGAGCCAACACTCCTCACTGATCACCTGTTCTGTGATAAAAACCAAGGGGACACAGCCCCAACCCAGGGGGACACAGCCCCAACCCCAGTCTCAAAGCCTCATGTTACAGAAGCAGGAAAAAAGGGGGAAGAGGAGACAAGCTGCCTTTGAAATTCCTTTCAGAATCCAAACCCAACAACAAGCCCAAGGTCCTCCTATGAGCAGAACCCAACCTTCCTCACTCTATAGTGTAAGAGGCCCAAGTAATTTAATTGCCAATTAAGTCACTTCTGGTCCATTTTTTCCCTGTCTCACTGCTCACTTTTTACTTTTTAGGGTGACATTCTCTGTTCCCAGCAAGGTACTATTTTAGAAAGAACACAGCAAGGGGACACTTGTTTTGGGGGAGAAAAGTCTATGGCTGCTCCTCAGGGCTGGGGTATGCTCAGCATTCCTTGCTCCTGGCAGCACCTGCAGGGCTGTTCCTGCTGCCCTGGCTGTGCAGAGGCTCTTGCAGGAACGTGGCCTCTCCAGCCCCAAGTCTTACTTCAGAAATGCTGCCTTAATGTAACTTATCCCTGATCAGCATCAGTCACCCCTGGAACCTCCTGCTTTCAGCAAACAACATCAGTGCAACAATGCTATCCCAAAAAAATCCAACCTAAGGCCAAACCCTTATGGATTTTCAGAACAAATGATTCCATCGACTTTTTTGAAACTATCAACAATGAGTCAGGAGCAACCCCACAGCAACAGATTGATTGGTTCCATCTTAAAAACACAACAAAATTAGGCTGAAACTGCCCCAAAGTAAGACAGGAAACAAAACTACTCCTGCTCCAAAAGGGCAGCTGGAGGAGAACAGGGCAGGCAGAACTCAGAGCAAGGCTTACCAGAGCTCCCAGCAAAGGCACCAACTCTGTTCTCCCATGGGAAGCAGGTGGAGGATATCTGGCTCAGCACTAAGAACTTGCCCAGCATAAATAAATTCCCAATCACACCCAGAACCTTTAACAGCTGTTCAGCAAAACCCAGCAGTTTTTGTGAAGTGTGGTAGTGAAAGGCAGAGAAATTCCTAATGGGAGAGATTCCTTCTGTAAATACTCTCAGGAAGAGAGTGGAAAACAAAGCCTTCAAATGGCTAATAAATAAATAAACTAACACACTATAACCACTTGAAATTGTCTTTTCAAAGTTTTTTGAACACGGCTGATGAGCTTAAAACGAAAGAAATCATCAGCCTTGCAGGAAAAAATACAGTTTCAAAAAAACCTGTTTGTCTAATAGAGAAGCTGCCTCTCTAATTAAGCAATTAAGGCTCAGTAAGGCAGACGTTATCATCCCATAAAGGTCATTTTAAATGAAGAGGGGATGAAAAACACCGTTGTTGGAGAGTTTTATGAATGATCCTCTTATGATTGGTGGCTGCTGGTTTGAAATGAGCTGAGAATTACTCGACAGTGTGTTTGGATTGTCTTCAGTTTAAAGTCAGAGCCGGGAAGGGCAGGGTCTGCTCCCCGTGCTGGCACAGCTCCCACTGGAGTCTGAAACACTGAATCCTTCCTTGTCCTTGCTCTGTAAATCATAATGAACTCACACGGGGCTAAATCCAGGGAAGCTGTTCTGGATTTACACCCGTGGAAATGGGAGCAGTTACCCTGCTCTAGGTCCCCCAGTTGCTTTCCCAGTGCTGCCCTGCCCTGGAGGTGCCTGAACCCTGGAATCCAGCAAACCCATCGTTATTCCACAGCATCAAATGGAAAAGGAAGCACAGGGATCTGAACAGATTTAAATAGATCTGATGTGATAATTAACGTCCATTGAGGGATCTGGGGGAAAGAAGAGGGACAAAATATAAAACCAATTTCCACCTTTATTTTAAGTTCTTCTGACAGATGGGAATATTTTCTGTTATGCTACTTGTGGTTTGGGTAATGAGATTAGGCCTTGCATAGCAGGAAGCAGAATTAACTTTGTTTACTTAAAGTGACACCGTCAGCTTGGAAAATCACATTTCCATGTGAATTGCAGTGCCTACTATCATTACAAATAACCCTTGAGATCATGATAACTAAAGGAGATTAGAGATGAAAAAAAACATGTTTCTCCCTCTCTGTCTTTTATTTTTTTTAAGTACACTTTGCTCACACTGTGCAGCTCAGAGCATTCCCTGTATCCAGAGTCCCACTCAGCATCTCCCTATGGCTCTGCTCCATCGTGCCCCTGCACTGCAGAGGATGCAGGAGGGAGCAACAGGCTGGGAATGAGAGGGGGGAAAAAGGGTGAAAGCCCAGCTGGCTCTGGTCGATCTCAGGCATCCTGAAAAAATACCTCCCCTAAAGGCAATTGGTGTGGCAGGAAAAAACCCAACCCAGCAGCCCTTTAAACCGTGTTTAGCATTGGGTACATACCAAAATTAAAGTTAAAAAATATATTAAGGCAGGAATTTTCAGAAGCTGACTGATTAAAAAAGTCCCTTATTGTGGGTCCCCGAGTGCCCTTCCACTGCAGGGGCTATAAAGAGGCTGGGTGTTATCAGCTGCTGCATCACACAACAGGATGAATCCTTAGGAAGGGAAGACGGAGGAGAGGGAATGGCTTTGATTCAGGGATATCTCCTGAATGCCCAGCTGATGCACTGCAGGGTTCATGTGTTAAATGACCAGGCTTGTGTTACACAAGGGAAAACTGCGAGGGGAGAGAGTGCTCTGATCCTCCCTGCTGCTCCTGCAAACAATCCTCCCAGCTTAGATGGGAATAGTGCACGGGAAGTGCTTGGGATGAGGAGCCTGAGTGTGTCCTTTGCCAGCCAGAGCCGAGCTCAGTGACTTGTCCACGTGGTATTTGCTGTACTTGTGACCCTGCTAATGTTTACAAACCGGGGAAATGCCTCATATCTGGCACAGTCACAACTGCTTCATGTCAGCAAGAGTGACAGGTAAAGAGAAAAATCTGAGCCCAGCACAGAGATGGATCCAAAATACATAAATAACCAATTAAGAGAAAATATTAATAAAAATATTGTAACAGATCCCAATCTGCTGTCGAGTACCAATTGCCAGTAATAATCTCTATGGTAACTGAACTCTCTTTGGCCTCTCTCTGTATGCAACTGGTGTTTTATGGGTTTATTTTTTTCTCTTCCCCTCTTTTCATGGAAAATTTTCAAAACTAGTTTAAATATTATGATATTTTCCTCTTCAAGTGCTAACTGGGAAAAGTATTCACTTGGTGTCAGTCTCTTAAGCAGATTTTCCCTTCCTTAGATGAGTCCCTCAGAGGTGACTTTTGTCAGGGCACTTCCTGGAAGTTCTGTTCAGACACAAAATAGGTGAGGGAGGTTTTCCAAATCAAAGAGGTTAAAATACTGCCCAGCAAGTAGATAAAGTGACTAAGAAGGAAAAAATACACTACGTAAAGATGTTGCTTTCAGTACCTGGGGAAACTTGAGTCTTTTTCTTTTATTTGTTCTTGTTACCTGGCTGCACTTGTCTCTTCTTGCCAGCTGCTCTCCTTAATCTCAGCAACTCAACCTGGGCTCTGGGTGTTCCCCTTTCCCAGCCTGCTCATGGTCATGCTTGGGCTGCTGGATCCAAAGGAAAGCATTACCTTCAGAAACAGCATCATGCAGTAAATATTTGTTGTGTTACCTCAGCAGAAAAGAAGGAAAATTTTAAGGGAGAACATGCAGAATCAAGTGAAAGCTGCTTCCCGTGTGCACATGGGACACCCCGGGGCTTTATTCAACCTCTCCTGACTGTAACACAAATAATTAGATACCACAACTTTGCCAGTGTAAGGATCAGACCTTTACACTTTGCATTCTGGCTTTTTCCCCTGTAACTCTGTCATGGGAAAAGATCCCAAACGAGAGGGTTTCGCATTGGATGCAACCTATGAGTGAAGGGATGCTCCTCTCCTCCAACAGCCTTGCTCCAGGATCGGTGTGAGGGTCTGCTGAGTGCCCCCAGCTGAGGGATTTACTCATCCAGCTTGAGTCCAGAGGAGCCCCATGTGCCAAACATTCCTTGGTGTGTAATCAGTGCCATCCCAAGGAATTTGAGCTGATAAGAAGCACAGAATCATCTCACTCAGCTGTAAGGAAGGACTTGGGGCTGGAAAAACAAGTTTTGGGAAACTGCAGCTTTGAGCAGAGTTAACTTCCAGGCTCAGGAGAAGTTGGATGTCTCAGACAGGAAGAGATAAAATTCGTGAAGCTCTGCAAGGTTTGCTTGTGGCCAGACCTGGGAAATAGATGCTGATCTCTTATTGTAGGGTATATCTCTGGGGCTTTGGGAATCTACTTAGTTATAGCTGAAATTGAGTTACTTGGTAATTTCTACTCCATTAAACCTTTGAGGATTCATAGTCTGGGGGATTTCTAGGAAGGTGTATCCATAGACTTTCTTTAAAAATCTTACTAGAATTTGCTCTCTTAAAACACTTTTGCTTTGACTCATGGATTTATTTGAGCCCAGAGCACTCTGAGTGTAGGGGACCCAAACCTACATTTTCCAACCTCTATTTGTTCTTTCAAAGCTTCACAAAAGTGAGTCTCAAACTGAGAGAGAAGAAATGGGCTTGGGCACCATTCTGCTGCCCACTGAGGGTTCCTCACCTTGGGGGGGGGTGGACCCTGAAGTTTGAGTCCTGAAGGCTCTTGATGCATTTTGCCTCATGGTTTTAGTTCAAACAAAGCCCTTGGAGCATGGACTGGCATTTCCCCTCTCCAGCCAAGTGTTGTAGCCACTTACAAAGCTGTGCTTATGTTTTTGTTCCTTCTCCCCAGCCCAAGAAATCTTGAATTCCTTTGTGAAAAACTTCAGAAAGGGCCATGTGAGAAGTGCTCCCTCTTTGTCTTTAAGGCTCAGGTGTCTTTTGAGAGAGAGAACATTGAGGTGTCGAAGGATCATGGAAAATCCCTATGAACAGGCTGGTTTGGGAGATGCTGTATAAATTAGACTCACATTCTGCAATTCTTGCTCCTTTATACAACAGCCCAAACCAAGACCTTCTAGCTGAAATATGGAGCTGGATTCAGATCCACATCTGAATTTCTGAGTGGTTGCCTGTCTTCCATCTGTTTGTATTTGGATGTCTCATAGGATATAAGCAGCAGTTCTGGAGTGTCACACATGAATAAAGTGGATAATTATAAAATTAAAAGATATAACATGCTTCTAGGGGAGATAAGACTACAATTAAAGAGTATAAACAAAACTGAGTTTGATGTTCAGACTGATATATTTATTCATTAAATATAATAACATAAACAAGACTATTAACTGTCATATTTTAATGATACTGTACCCTGCAAAACATACTCAGGAAAAAGTCCTATTGACTTCAACAGCAATGCCAATAAATTTAATTCATGACTGCAGTAAAACAGTATCTCACCAATCTTATTGAAGATTATTTGTTGTAAATACCCCAAAATGTTAGGAAAAAAAAATACCTGTAACTTACTGAACTGAGTCTGAGCTCAAATGTTTTATCTACAAATCTGAAGAAACCCAGTGGAGAATGCAGAAACCTGTTCCCCAGATAGCTGAAACACAGTATTCCCAAGAGGAGAAAACAGTCAGGCAAGGCTGCTGTCTATTCCATCTCCCCCTGGAAAACACTGGACATATTTTTGCTCTGGAGATGGCGAAATTTGGGCAAATGCCACTTCATATCAGCAGTGTTAAGATCAGATTCTGACCTTTTTAAAGATTGTTAACAGTCAGCAACAGTGGAGGCCTTAGAGCAAAAATTTCTATCTGGAAAATATGCATTAACTTGCTGGGGGTAAGTAAAAAGGCAGTCTGGAAGGGAAAAAGGGTTTCAGGAATTCTCCCTTGCTGCACACAGCATCTGTGCCAAGAAGATGTAAAACGGGACCACTTTGAGTCACAACAAATTCCTCCACCCTTTGCACAGTCCCTTTGCTCACACGGGGCACCAGGCAGGGCAGAGGCAGCTCCTGCACGAGCTCTGGTGTGAACAGCACAAACAAAGGGGGGCCTCACCCCAAATTTGTGAACTGTGAATCGTCGTGTCCAATGTTTCATTGTACAATTCCTCATTAAATCCTCTGGCGTTCGCCACCCGCTCGGCGTCACTTGAAGTGCTGAGAAAACGAGCGCTCGCTGTGCCATGACAAAGGCCATTGGTTGCCTCTTTACTGAGCTTGATACATATGGTGAAAACATATTGACTAATTACTTGCCATTTTCAAAAACTGAAAACACTCCAGAGCCAGGCCCAAGATAATAGAACGAGATACAGTGGGAAGGATGAAGAGCGGGAGAGCAGAGAGGGGGAACAGCACGACTGCTCATCCCTTGCTCAGCAGCTGCTTCGGTGGATGCAGAGGAACAACACCAACACCTCACTGCTCCAAACTGCTTCATGAGCACTGGGAAATTCATGCACCTCATTAATACACCTGTTCAGCGTGGAGACTGGCTGAAATAACACAGACAGACTCCAGACCCAGCCTTTTCCCACAGCATGATGGGGCCAATCATTCCGGCTGGGATTCAGCTCAGCTTCCCACAGTTTTGCACCTTGCTCTGGTGTTTGCCAGAGAGATCTGGGCCATGGAATGAAGCACTTTGAAGGAGATATATTAAAGGGGTCAAAGTCAACATGGAAAGCGAGGCACAAAGTTCTGGCTCTAATTTTCCAAATACACCCAGTCCCTCCCAGGCACCGAGCCCAAGCTGCCTGACAGGAGCCCCTCGTACACAGGGAGCCTTTTCAGTGCCATTGGATTCCCAACCCCTCCATGTCCTGACAAATCAGTCCACTCAGCTGCTTGGGAATCCTCCCTAAGTAGTGGGATGAACGCTTGACAAGTTAATTTCAAGGTAGCTCATGGAGTAGAAGCAACGTAGAGCTACACAACTGTAAAAAAAAAAAAAGGGATGTTGCTGGATAAATTCTGCCAGTAATGGATGTGTAACAGAAAATACACTTAAAATTCAAGCTCTTTGTATTAGAAGACAAGCTCTTTGGTTTAGAAGTAGGAAACGTGAGGACTTGCTGAAGCTGGGGTTAACAGGAATACAATTACTGCTATTAGAGTTTTATGAATATGAAACTTGTGCTCATGTATCCACAGTGTAGATATAATAGGAAATGCAATGGATGACTTCTAAAAAATCAAGACAATTTAAAAAAAAAAATCAATAATTATTCTCTTTCATTTTTCCTTTAAATCATCCAGATAATAGAAATCAGAGACCTGAATAGGATGTCTAAAGTTAATGGCATTATTAGATTGAGAAAAAAGAAAGAGTGATCAAAAGTTTGACCCATTTACCCAAAAGTTTATAGTCTGTAGAAGCTTGCTATTCTACTAGTTATGATTTTTTTAAAATTCAAAATAACTCTCAAACCATGTTTGAAGGTTAGACATAGTCATAAGCAGAGAGTAAGAGCAATTTTTAAACACTTCTATTATATGAGAAGAGTTGTTATTTTAGAAACACATTTTATAAATAATACGATCTCTTTCATAAAAGTTTTAGAAGAAGATTTTCCAGCTTATAAACTAAAAATAAAACAGTTGAAGTGATTGAATTTCCTTTAAGGCAACTCTGGAGCCTGATTTGATAACAGTGCTGGTAAAGTCCTAGTAAAACTCCTGGAAGAATTCCTGGTGTTTTGAACAGCACCAGACATTATCCATATTGCCTTTCGTTCCTTTTATTGTTCTAAGGTAAAATCCTGGGGGGATCATGACAGTTTTGCCCCTGTTGCATAAATATGAAAGGGTTTAAAGGACGGGCTGTTCTCTGAGGGATGGGAAGAACTTTGCTTCACTGACTTTTTAAAAGGAGTTTGCAAACCTTTGAACCCCATAAGTGTGAAAGAAGCTTTTCCTGCTCTGGTGAAGTTCCACCTCAACTTTTTCCAAAAGCCTGGGTAAACATCTCAGTTCTAATCATAAGCAATGAACAAAAACCCTATTATTTATTTTCGTTCAAATCCCTCCCAGGACAGTGGAGCCTCCCCTGGGCAGGCACTGACTCACTGCTGAGCTCCTGAGGCTGCCATGGTCTATTGGTGGGTGATAACCCACCTTTTTTAGGGCTTTATGCTTTCAATAATTTTTTTTATTCTTTCCAATCAGGAGTTTTTTTATTTCCATGGAAGTTTACCAGCAATGTGTATGTGATGGGACCCTGACTCTGCAGGAGGAGGGGATAACAGATTAAGGATAATGCAGGGAAAGTTCCTTCAGACATTCCCTCCTGGAGCATCCACGCTCTTCTTCAGCCTGTTGTTTAATCTCTAGGTACAGCCTTTGCTGGCTTGTCTGCAAAGCTGTTCAAAGAACCCAGCTCAAGGACTGTGCCCTATCTGAGTGTGGCACACAATGGGCTGGGAATGCCTGAGCCCCTTCCCTCTCTTGCCTTTCCTATTGCTGAACACAAACATCACTCGTGTCAGAAGCAAGGGCTGAGAGGAAAGGCCAGTGCATTAAGACAGCACATAATTGTCATCTCTGAGTTTCTGACATTAATCGTTTTACTTAAAGAAGGCAGTGGAATGGGCTTTTTTTTGTGTGTGTCCCCCACCTCAAGTGACAACACACAGGAGAGAGTCTGGATAAAAACTATAAAAATAATAACAATAAAAAAAAAGACTCCAAATTTTTTGCTAATTAAAAGTAATGTGTTTTCCCATTTTTTGGCAATTTGATAACACAAAACACTTACTTGGGGGCCACAGGGGGAAACAAACTGAGACGGATAAAAAATGTTTTGTGTTCATCCAAGCAAGACTATGTTAATGCACATTATCCCATTAATGCACATCAACATCGGGAATAAGCGCGCCAATGCAAGCAAGAAGCATACACTTATCATCATTTGATAACATGTTTAATGACAGATTGACGGTTGATTTGCAAATGTGAACTGGCATCAATGTTGCTAACTTCAGCTTCTGCCGCCTCCTCTGCTATGCCAGCATATTTATGTGCATAATTTGATTTCGCAGCCACACTGTTAGTACATTTTTAATATTAACTATGCAAGAACAGACAGCCGAACTTAAGTTGCACTGATGGTTTGAGTTCATTAGATTGAAAAAGATGGGCAATGATGACAAAGATGGAGATGGCAGCGCAACATCAAAGAGGCAACACTTAACAAACACACTCCATTTTGAACAAACCGAACTAACACATTTCATGTTGTCGGCTGCAGCAGAGCCCTTATGTACAACAGCAAGAAAAAAATACACTCCTGCCCTGGGCACACTGACAGCAGCTCTGAGAGAGCTCCCAGGCCCCTGGACACACAGGTGGGCGAGATTTCACTCATGTGTTGCAGGTAAAGGGGCTGTTTCTGGTCTGATGTCCGAGTGACAACAACATAACTCAGCAGCCCCGCGCTGGAGCTGCTCCTGATTTCCATGGGTCCGAGCAGAGCCTGTTCCCGCTCCCTCCCCTCGCTCCCTTTTCACAGCTGTGATTCTTTATGACGAATAATAAAAAGATTTTGCTGAGAGCTCAGCTCTTGCCTGCACGATGTGCAGAGCAGAACTGCAAGTTCAGAAGTCCCGGGGCCCTGTGCTGCGAGGGGTGGGGTGTCCTTCCCGTGTCCCCAGAGCCAGGGAGCCCAGCACCACTTGCTCCTGGTGACTTCCTCTCCTTTGGTGATCCTGGGCAATTCAATTCTGCTCTGATGGGAACATGTAGCAATGAGCTGGGAGGAGAATATTTCATCCTCTGCTCACATTACTGTCTGGGCATATACTGCATCTAGTGTGAATTTGCTTGTTGTGCTGCAATATATAATAAATTTGAGGCAGTAGCTTTATGGTGCAAGTTGTAATTTAAGATTTTATGATACAAACTGACCATCTGCAGGATTCTGACCGTACAACCCGAGCCACTCTGTGTAGACTATAACGTTTGCACCTCTGAATCACAGTGAAACTATGATTTAGACACACAATTAGATGGACCAGGTCCTCAACAATTCTCAGCCATCTGAATTACTGCTGAGCAGCCTGATAAACATACAGCACACAAGCCTCTGTTCTGCAAAGCTTTTAGGAATGATCTTAAGTTTGTCCCTAATCAGCAAAGCTGATTACAATTGCTGTTACTCCCAGACTACTCCTGGACCAGAAACCCCTGGTGCTTGGCACTGCACACACAGAACCCAACCCTGCTGCTGGGACACCACGGAGGGCTGGAGAGGGCCAGGGGTCATTAGGGAGCTGTGAGGGACATAAAGTATTGATTATTGACTTTATTCCTGGAAACACTTGCCAGACTGGGACACTGAGCAAGGGAGCAGAAAAGGACCTTGCATCAATCCTGGCAGGACAGCAGCAGGGGGGTTGCTGGCACCCCTGTCCTGTGGCAGCTCCCCAGCAAATGCCTCCTGCCAGGATGCTGACCTGCCCGAGCTGTAAAACTGCTTCCTTTAGTGTCTGCTATGAAAGAAACATGAAGCTTTCATCTCAGCAGAATCTCTTGTGGAGGTCTGGGCTCTTTTTACAGAGACCTGCATTGCAGGGAGAACTAATCCTAATTCCTGCTACATCCGGTTCAAGGAGCTGTTAAGTGAGGTGTGTGACTCCCAAAATGAGGAATATCAGAGAAGACAGGGAGCAACAAACATCCTGGAGACCCCTGGCATGGGTGTAGATGGTTATTTTTTAATCAAAACTACTGATGCATTAGGGTCCAAACCCAAGAGCAGATGCTGCCCTGTGCAAGGGGCTGTGCTGAGAGCAAGATGATCTCTCTTTTAGAAAGGCACTAAATAATTTCCAGTGACGGGGGCAGCAGGTAGATCCTGCTTATCCTAGTGAGGACACAAGAGAAGCTTTCTCAAAAGTGAAAGAACTTAAAAAAAAAAAAAAGAAAAAAAAAGGGAGAAAAAGGGCCAGCAGAGACAAGTGCAAGAACGAGGCCACGCTCAGCTTATTTTGTTGTCTTTTAAGATAACACCAGATCATCAGTGGGCGGTTCAGAGAGGCAGAGGAGCAGCAGGGTTTCCTGCCCTGGGAGCTGAGCAGCAGAGGAGGAGCCGGTCAGCCCGTCCCCAGCAGCCTCGAAAATTGCCCTGTTAACAGCCTTGAGCTGCCTCCTCCTTACCTGGGCTTTGGCAACAATTAGAAATAAAAACATATCCCGGGGAGAGGGAGCTTTGGGCACTGCTCACTGCAGGACACAAGTGCATTTCCAGGCTGGGAAAAGGCTCCCCCTGCCAGCCCTGGCCCAGCACAACCCTGCTGCGCTGGGGGGGCATCGAGGGAGGGTGTGAAACACCCTCCAGCTCCACGTTTGTCCTCCTGGTTGACTGAGCTCCTGCCGTGACTGTGCACTCACAGCACCGGCTGTGGAGAGCTCCGAGAACCGAGTCAGAGCCTGACACAGTTGGAAGAACCATTAGTTTTCTCAAGTCACAATTATCTCTGCTCCCACATTCGTGTCCTCTCTCCTGTCTCGTTTTAAGTAAGTTACAATTCTCCCACTCCTGTTACAGAGTAGATGCAGATGCCACTTAGTTCTGCGTGATTTATAGCCAGTAGCTAATGTTCAGTTATAATTCCCCATTTTAGACATGAAAAATAGCCGGTAATGCTCAACACAAGGGCCTCTCAACAATGATATATAATTTAAAAATTAACACGAGGACAGAGGAGACGCGGGATTTTGAACTGGGGACTCTCTCATTCAAAGGTTAAATCTCTACAAGGTGAGCTAAAGGAATTAGTTGAGTTATTAAGTGGATGCCTGTGTTCTATTTTCCCAGTACATTAGCTGTTGCAGCCTTTTCCAGTTCAGCTGTGTTCCACCCCAGCATGTTCAAAGTGCAAATGCTCGTGGCACTGTGTTCACACATTTGCTTTTTTTTTTTCAATGTCAAACAAACTGGAGCTTTGCAGAGCCAAAGGTCAAAGTGGAGGGTCCTTAAGAAAATCCCCTGGGAAATGATGTGATTGTTCTTATGTCTTTATTGTATATAAAATCAGGCTTCATACATGGCTCGTCCTTTTCAAGCATCTTAAAACTAGAAGTGAGTCATGACTCATTCCTGAAACACCTAAGTTATATAAGTGGTCTCATTAATTTACTGGAGTATCTTGCATAACTAATCATTTCCAGGATCAAACTCTGAAGCCTCTGGAACCTCTGAACTGTAAAGAGCTCCTTTAGAAACAGAGAAGTTAAATCCCAGCCTCACACGATGAGTCAGGAGCAGAACAAGGGACAGAACCTGCGTCACCTGACTCGCTCTGCCAAATGCAAACCATAAACCCCACTTTTGGCAAAGCTCAGCGATTCAGGAAACATGCAGGGGGAACAGGGAGCATGGAAAAGGAAAACAGCTTGGCTATGGAGAGGTTTTGGATGTGGCATTCCTTTCCTGTCTCTTTGTGTTCACAATAAGATGCAGCTCATATCCTCAGTGTCTCCTGCTGCACTTTGGTTAATGGTCTCACTCCAGCATCAAATATTACATTTATGGATTACAAATTTATTGACATTTGACATTTGCTTCAGCTTTCACCTGATCAACAGGAGCTCTGACTGCCAAAGGGAATTATTATGGAAGATTTCAGCAGCCATGGGAATGCCAAAAAGGTCATTAAATCATATCGGAAAAACAATGTGTTCGTAGCATTCCTGCATTTACTCTTGCCAGTAAATCTTCTGGTTGATGCTCGGACCACCTACTGATGATACTCAAAGAAAAGGAGAAACAGGGAGAATCGAAGAGATGAATTAAATTAAAACCAAATGACATGACGCCTGGCACAGTGGGATCTTTAATTTTCTACTCTATGACTCCAGAATAAGCAAAAAAAGCAAAACAAAGCACAGTGGCTTGACTTTGTCTGAGTGAATTCCCTCCATATAGGCAGGGCTTAACTAAATAATCCTGAGTAATGTGTGCACCCCACATTATTGCATGAGATTTGTATGTGGGAGGTGCAGGATTCAGAAAACATATGGCACATGGAAAACAAATGACAGGGTGTGCTTTTACACTCATTTTGACTATACTTATCACTCGTGTTGATATTTTTTTCCAGACGTGAAATATGAATGTAGGAACTTTCACCCTAATCTCTTTGGAAAAATACTGAGAGTTATTTTTTTTTGTGCATTTGTGATTTACAGAAGAAGGCCACCACATAATTCCTGGGAGCACAGACAATGTTTTAAAAACACCCATCAGATAAACAGAATTACCTCCCTCGTAGTTTTTTTGTCTGGATGACAAACCTGGGTCTTGCTCCATAAAAAAACCAAGGCCAACACATTAGGGCTCCATGGGATTATGGAGGGAAGTGAGTTACTGAACTGGAAGCCCACCCACAGCCTGTGTGTGCATGTCTAGTCCAGGGTGAGCTTCCCTGAGGGCTGAGAGGGTGGGAAGGAAGGGTTGACTTTGCCCTTCTCTGGTGGAAGAGCAGCGTGTTCACTTCACATGAACACAGCAGAAACAGCCCCCAGCATTGTCACACCCCAGAGGGACTGGGGTATTGTCACACCCCAGAGGGACCCTTCTTCTTAACATCCCTTGGGATGTAGATCAAGGGGGGGGTAAAAGGCAATGCCAGTCTTTTTAGTGGCCTTGTAAAGGAGGTTGGTAGCCCTGAGGATGCAGTTCCAAGGGTGATCAGTGCCAGCAGCTTGCCTTGCCCCCCAGAAACACAGTTGGGTGTGTAGCCCCTGCTGTGCTTGGAGCACTGTGTGGTGCCCATGTGGCTACAGGGAGTACAGAGAGCACGTGGGGGAGTGGCAGAGGCAGTCAGGGAGCTGGGCAGAGAGGTTTTTCCAAACCTTGATTTGACACGAGAGAGAAGTGGAGAGGTGGAGCTGTGTGATGGAGATCTCAACCAGCAGCTGAGCACCACACCAGGGTTACCTGGACTGAGACACTCTCAGTAATCTCTGTGGTTTGTGATTCAAACTTGGGGGTTTTCAGAAATAAGGAGTATTTGTGAGTTTTCATTAAAGGACTGTGCAAACAGCAGGTTCACATTGGAGTTTCAACAGTTCTCCAGGAGGAGAGGGCAAAACCACTTCTGTCTGCACACAGAGTGCTTTGGAGGTTGAGAAAAGCTGAAAGCAACCCCCAAAGGGATCGAACTGGTATTTCATGTGCAACAGAACAAGCTGCTTTGCCTCCTCTGAATTACTGGTCTGTGCTTGGCTGAGCTCTGCAGTGAGACTGCGAGTCCTGCTCTGCACACAGTGCAGACAGAAATCCTTTGAGTGGCATCTTCATTGTGCCATGGGAAACTCCCAGGGAAAGCCAAACAGACGATGGAATAAAGTGGGCTGCCCTTAGGACTGGGGGTTTGAGATCACCTCTGGGTGTGATTCCTTCCTTAGCAATGTGCAAAGAGCAAGTGTGAAGGCTCAGCACTGCTCTGACTGCCATGGCTGGTTTGTACATCCCTGCCTTGGGACAGGCACCTGCAGAGCTCACCCCAACAGGCCCTGTGGTGGTGCCCAATTTTCTGTAGCTGTCAGGAAGGCCCCCTGCATGTTCTCTGCAGCTCTGGGTACAGGGATAAAATCATGTTCTCCAGCTGAAGGAATGCCTGGACTGTAAACTGGAGGCTGGGAGGGTGTTCTGGGAATGGCTCCACATGTCTGTCCTGTTATTCCCTCACACTACTCATGGTCAGAGACAGGATGGACACATGGACCACTGGCCTAACCCTGTATGGCTTTTCTGGTGTTCTTGTCTCGCTACTATTCAGCTTTCTGAGAAAAGCAGAAAAATGTCATAACAAAAGTCTTTGCAGTGTTCAGCTGTCTGGCACATCTCCTGGTACAAAGCCTTGTGCAGACTCAGGACTAGGGAATAGAACATGAACACAAAACATGGCACTCGTTCACTTATAGCTGGAGGCTACAGGCACAGAGAAAGCTCAGCCTGGCAGTGATGCAGGGAGGGAATGTCCCGGGGGGCAGGAAAGCTCCCTCAAGCACAGGGGCTTTTGGAGCTTGAGGCAGTGGAATATGGGCTCGACCTTCAGCAGACGGTGCAGAGCTCCTGGGACAGCAGGAGAAAAGGGGAACAAAAGAGCACGTGGAGTCGTGGTCTTTCTGATCTCTGTTTTGGGTGAGCTTGGAGGCTCTTTTGGTTCTCCAGTGCAGCCCAAACCCACCATTTCCATGCCCTGCTGGAGCTGTTGTGCAGTTGTGTTAATCACGGGTGAGTGTGGCTGTAGAAAGGGAAGCTGGAGATGCTGAGAACGCCCTGGTAAACCATGTCCCTGTGTCCTCTCTTTTCTCCTCCTGTTTGCCTTGCCTTGCTGTGTGCACAGTTTCCATGCTGGTCACTTGATAACAAATCAAAAAGAGATTGCTGGAGTACAGGGGCATGGGAACGCTGAGCATCCGTTCACTCTGAGGCCTGGAATCCTCTGCAGGACAGGCTTCCCAAAGGATGAATTCCTTCTCCTTCTTCCACACCCTCTCTGCTGTAGAACAGCACTGAGCAAATGGTCTTGGCTGGCCTGAGGAAAGGCTGGTGAAGGGAGGCAGAACCTGCCCTGCACGGACCACTCTGCTGCTTGGTCTGAGGCAGCTGCTGGAGGAGGTGGAGTGGAGGGAACAACCACATCAAAGCCACTCCAGCCACCTCTCCTTTCCTTTCAAAAATGTCACTGCGGCACCCTCCACTTTCTCTAACAATGTTTATCATTGTTCTTCAATTGTCTGGGACAATAAATGGTTAGAAATGAGCATATATCACCAGGAAATCTCTGCCTGCCCCTTCCCCCAAGCAGTGTCATAAAAACGTACAAATTCACATTAATAATGAAGTGCATTTCCCCGAGAAGCCACTGTGTATCTCAGGGAGAGCAGGCAAGGTGGCAGTTGCTGCAGAGTTTCCTATTAAAGAGCAGAGCAAATACTCATAAATCTGATGAGGGGCCAAAGCACATGTTAGGGCTGTCTCCCTCTTAATGGAACCTTTTCTGAAATGAAAAAAATATATATCTCGATACATTCAGAGTATTCATTAGACATGACAACCTCCTCCACTCCCACCCCTCCCTCCCCCAGTCCTGCATGAGCTGACCCCCGGCAGCAGAGCTGGCTCTGAGTGCTGGCAGGGAGGGATTTTGGAGGGGAGGAGGAACTGGTTTGTTTTAATAAAGGGATTGTGTAAATTTACTACAATGGACAAGTCCCTGGCTGGCCCTGTCTCCCTCCTTCCCTGCACTGCAGCAGCTGATTCCCGGTCCGTGCTCCTCCAGGCTGCCTGGGCTCTGTCGTGTCCCACAGCCACATCCCACAGCCATGGCATCCTGTGAATCCATCTGCCAGGAAGGAGAGCCCACGGAGCCAGCACTGCATCCAGAGCAGGATCCCTGTGGCAGGAGACCTTTCCTGCCACCTCAGTGAGAGCTTGGCCAACTCCTGCTCTTGGGAAAACGAGATTCTCCAGACACTGGGAGAGGCAGGAGGAGCATCAGTCCTTGGCTCACCCAGGGCTGTGATTTTGCTGCCTTGTGTGGTGTCTTAATGTTCTCACAGGCTGGAGACTCAGGGACTGCTGCCCCTTCCTGGAGGTGAGATGCTCTTGGGAAAGAAACCCCGTCCCGTGTGAGACCTGAGCTCTGTGTGTTCTGCCTCATCCCTGCTCTGGCAGGCCCTGAGTTGGAGCTGCCCTGGTGCAGATCCTGCCTGACCCCACTGAGGTGTGAAAGCCAATGCAAAGGCTGATCCTGCCTCCCG
Organism: Neopelma chrysocephalum; assembly: GCF_003984885.1. Lineage (NCBI taxonomy): Eukaryota > Metazoa > Chordata > Aves > Passeriformes > Pipridae > Neopelma > Neopelma chrysocephalum. Next base: position 6,576,731 of record NW_020897781.1, read on the forward strand.
TGGACCTGCCTGGATGCACAAACACACCCGGCTCTGAATGGAGATGGGAAGAGACGGCAGAATGAGGCCTGAAGACTACAGCTTAATAATCATGAATTATCTGTTCATTATCCCAATAAATAGTGAAAAATCTCTTCCTCCTTTCCTCCTCCCATAAAGCCATATCTATAATTTTCCTCATTTTCCATCTGTGCTCCATCATATTTGCACTGAGTGATCATCCTGCTAAATTACATTATTTTTATTGAAAGGTGCTTTGCAGGGCTGGATACTGCTCATGTCTTTTCCTTTTGCTATTGATCTTTGTGATTTGATTGCTGAAGTGTAAAATGTATAAATAGGACTCAGGTACCCTTCCTTTGAAATCTCACTGGGTAAAAATGTTCTGCTATAGATTATGAAGGCTGTAGCATTTAATAATATCAGGCACAGTAAGGAGAAGGCAAGATTTTGATATCCTTATGAATACTGAATGCTAGAGGAGGTAGGTGCTATTCAAGGTCAGTTAAAATCTGGTTGAAATACTTAAAAGTTGCTGTTTCCTTGTGAGCAGCAGAGTTCCTGCCTTGGAACTGTCATATACAGTGTGCTTATGCAGAGCCCAGGAACAAAAAGGGGTTGACCCAGTGGGCTGGAAGCTCTAATGCAATGTTAAATAATATTAATCTTAATAGCAACCTGTAGTATTCATAAAAAGCCAGTAAATCTGCCCTGATATATCTGTGCTGGCACAGTCTGATGTATCATCTGGCCTGACCCTGCTCTCAAGGAAGCCAGGAACACACTATTACTGGTTTTACAAGGACAATGGCTGGATTGAAAAAAATGCTATCTAGGAAAATTTCGAAGATTTAAAAACATTCAATTAAAAAAAAATAAAAAAATCCTGATCTACCACTTTGGGGAAAGAGTGAAAAATTTCAAAGGACTGGGGAAAGTGAGGCTTCACCAGAACAGGACTGTTTTGAGGGAGGAGTGATGGGTTGGAGGTAGATCCTTGCTGACAATGGCAGAAAGGCCAATCTGTTCCTTTTCCTGCCTCTGCCTCCTCTCCTTCGTGGTGCTCAGCAATTTTACCCAGTTGATCCCAGCAAAAGTCTATTTTAAAATGAGACTTCCCCACAGAATGTTTTTCCCATTGAAAAGCCATTTTCCAAAGGATTGTTGTCAGAAAAGTCCCACCTGAACTGAATAATCAAGAATTCCACGGGATGAAGCCTCTTTTTCTGGCTGATAACATGGTGAGCACAAGCCTTGGCTTGGCTGGTAAATCCTGCTCACAGAACTGTGGTGGAACCACTGCAGGCAGCCACATCCCAGCATGGCTCATTCTCCTGAAAGGCTCTCTCAGCTTTTAATATTTGTTGCTAAGAAGAAATGAAATTTGCAGAGTGAACTAAATTCTCTAAAATATAATTTTGGGCTACTAATTCAGCAATTGTCCTTGACCACGTAACACCCACATTGGCTAATAGTGGAATCTGATGTTCAGAGCAGCTTCTGCTGCTTCAGAGGGATGAGAAAATAAAATCCACAGAAGGAAAAAAAAAAATCTTCTATTTTGGTATACTTAACACATACAGTTATCTACGTGTCCTATATATCATTTAACAAATTGCTTTGCAATTCTTACAGGGCGTGGTATAATGACTGATTTAAAATCACTGCATTGCTTAAACTGCATTGTTCTTCATCAAGTTGAGTCATTTTTATGTGAAGTGTCAAGCTCTCTAACAAATAACTGCTGCCAGACAAATCAAGTTCCTCATCTTAAAGCTACGGCTAAATAGTTTATAGCTTTAATCTGCTCACTGAGGTGTGCAGTCTATGACAGTAATTATAAATGCAAGGAGAAATTATAGCTGAATGCTTTAACTGCATTAGGAGCCATTTGATGAACAATCATGATTGCCTGCTCATTTTCAACAATAGAGGGCAAGTTAGTGTCAGTGCATTAGAGGATTTTCAGTTCTGCTCTGCTCTTTCTTCCATTTACCACAGAATGTCAGTTGTCTCCTATAAAGTAGGGAAAAAAAAAAGTGCCGGAGAAGCTTTAAACTTGATGGTTAAAAAAAGACAAAGGAGGAAACGGAGAGAAAAACTGTTTACCATTATGACTCATTTTTTTTTTAGTTTTGCAGCGGCCTTACTTTCAAATTAGTTCATCTCAGGTAGCTGCCTGTTTGCCTATCGGGGTCTTTTGAAACAGAAATCTCCCCCATCAAGTTGGTAAATTTGACTTTACAGAGACTTATTTCTGTAAAAAGTAGTAGCTAAGGCCACAGAAAGCCTCAGTTAGAGCCCAGTTTCGAGACGATCTCACCTGACTCTATAGTGAAAAATACAATTCTGCCTTGCCTTTTTCCTCAGAAAAACATAAAAATTCTAATTTAGTTGAAAAAAAAGAACAAATGCTCTTCAAAGGTAGAAGTCAACATACAAATTACTTCTAATTAAAGCCATGTTCCCTAATGTTTATGGGTTTTCTTTGAAGAATAGCAATAAAAACAAATTTGAAGTGGGTTAAATGAAAGAGAATAGAGATGTCTGATTGTTGTATATTACATATAATCTTACTTTATATTACTAAACCCATATCAGTTAGAGGAATTCAAGAAAACACCAAAGATGAATATAAAATAGATATATATGTCTTTACATTTAAGAAGAATTTATAGCAAATTTCTTACAAACAGCCTCACAGAGGTCTTAAAAATAAATCCATATACATAACACATTTTTCTACAGTACTAACCCAGATTATTCATTTATATTTTTAATGATAGCTAACATTTGAAAATATAACCTCTAATAGTAAATGCTGTTGAAATATAAAGTACTTTATGTATTTTTATACTTCGAGTACTCTTTCCACTGTTTTATTTCCATTCATTTCAATATATATTCTCTATTTTTATTTTTATTTCACCACAGTATTGCCTAGAAGAAGGAAACACAAACTCGTATGTGTGTTTTAAGGATCTCAGCTTCATATTCCTTGTTTCTAAATACTGTGCTCTCCTCTAGGTTATTATTCAAACGTCTACTGGATCTCAAAAAATAACATGGTAAGGATAAGTAAACTCTGAAAATCCCTGTGATTTGATTTAGTCTCCTTGCAGATCTCAGGAAGAATCCATCTGAATAAACTCTGGCCTCCCCACTCCCAACCCAGTGAGAACTTCGGGAGGCTCACGGCTCCGAAACTGTAATAAAATCTTTACAATGCCATCCCAAATACCCCATCATTTCAGACAATTTGTGCTATCATGCATACCAACTGAAATTATAGCTGCAGATAACAGTGCTATCACTCTGCCATTGCAATTTAAATATATTTTTCTGAAGGTAAGATACAACCTGCATCTCGATATAAATTAGAAATGGATGAGTATTAGGAGGACAGCAATTTCTCGGTATCCAGAGGCAGGAAGGACAGTACCTTATTTATGTAGTTACACATCACCTGAATAATATGTCTGTGTGCAGGTTATTACAATGCAGAAACCACACTTTTTTTTTTTTTCCCTTGGAGATTTCTCCCCCTCCCTCGTGTATTTGTTCCTCAAATCCTCAGCAATGTGTTTGTAGAGGTGGGTGTTTGGTTTGCCTCTTAGTAATAACACGGTGCTTTTAAGACCAAATCTGAACCTTTTGTCATGTATTAAGCCATGAATGTGCCCAAATAACTGTTGTATTAATATATTTGGCAGACAGCTTTTGTTTGATAGTACCCAAATTATTGGTTTGCTCTAATATCTCCTGTGTGAAAACTATGAATGGCAGAGTCTTAATAATTACTAACTGGTGGGGAAGGAAATAAAGTATGGTCTGTGTTTTTCTGCCCAATCTCTCTGGTATTTTGTCAGGTATGTTGATTTTAAATGGCCAGCTAAACAAGGAACGTTTATTTGTTGAGTCCTAATGTTGGGTTAAATGCCAAAATAGAAACTGGAGGGTATTAGGCCTGTTTGGAAAGCAAACTCCTTTTGAGTTAGATGGCTAAAATATGCAGAAATAAATCTATTCCAGTGCAGACAGCACGTACAAGATGTATGCAAAACTTAAATCTTATTGCACTTGAACACTGACGTTGTGCTCCACAGTAATAGCTTCTATTACCCATCCCAAAGTAACCCTTTGATTAGTGGTTTAAATTATTCAAAAGTAGCCTTTTTAATGGAGCTTAAGTGACGCAGAGTCCTCGTGCTGGCTCTGTCCACAGAAAGTGTTTCCTAAAGCTTCATGAATATTTGCAGCCAACACATGGGAGATCTCCACACAAACGGGTATTCAGCCCCTGCACCCTCAATTAGCCAGAGAATGGCCACAATAACTGGGGGATCAGTGAAAACTCACAACACATCTTTAATTTTGACCATCTGACGAATTCATTTTCCCAATGTTAAGCAAGTAATGAACACGTTGGAGAAACCCTGAATCTGCACATGATTATTCTGTGAACAGAAGCAGAGCCCGAGTCTGCTGGAGGAATTGCTGGGAATGACTAAACAGAGCCTTCCTGGAAAAAAACCCCGTTAGAACAAAAAACTTCTATTTGGACTTTAGGTTGATGTTCTGCATATTTATTTAAATCAAGAATATTCAAGTTTGTGAATCAAGTAAAATTAAAAATGCAAAAAATGGTGTGTCATCTGAATATTACATTACATGTTATAAACATTGGTTGTGGCAACTGGTGTATCTTTCAGCAAAAAATAGCAACACTAATGTAGAAGTATCCTACTAACAGGGCTCGGAAATATTAAGCTTGTAAAAAATCTCGCTGCTTTTTCAATTAAGCTTAAACCCCCCCCCAGGTTATACCCAAACTTGCACTGAAGTCAGCGATGTTTATGGATTGACTCCCACCAACATGAAGCAAAATAGAATCAAACATCTTCAAGATTAAAAAAAGGAATGATGGAGAGAGAGGTTAAAATGATGTGACAAAAGAGGCCACTCACAGTAGCAAGTGTTTAAGGAAGTGTAAAATATTAAAATATTTTACAAAACTGAACATCCAAATATCATCAGAAGAATAACTGAACTTTAGATAGGAACTTTTCAGAGTTATTGGTAGATTTTCGAGGCTGTGTGTGAGATTATGAGAAACTTGGAATAGTTGAGATTTTGCTAATGTGACTTTTGAATTGTCTTCTTTTTCCCCACCAAAATCACATTTACTGGTGTGTCAGCACTGAAAGAGGTAATAACCTTTTGGGTTTCAGTGCTCTTTACCTGCTTTTTTTCTACTCTCACTGCAAAGAGTAGCACTAAGTCCTTGCATTCCGCAGGGAAGTGCATCGGATGTGAAATGATTTATTCTTAGAAACAAAAGAGAACTGGGAAAACAGCTATTTTGAACATATTAATAAGCAGCAACTTTTCTCTATGGGGCAGTGTGGTTCTGCATTTACCAAGCTCTCTTCTTGAAAACACTATAAAATGGATAAGTACATGTGCTTAGATTAACGACGCAGGAGCACGTTATGCATTTTATACTGTTTTCCTACATTAAGAAAGTACGAAGTTCTTATGGAGCCTCCTTAAAACGATGAAATTAAAACTCACTATAGAGCATGCATACCTTAAGAGTTATTCTTCATCCACTTCTGCTACAAATTGTGAATGGTGTTCTGGTGACTTGCTGTGTGTTTTGCTTAGATGAAGTTTTACTGCATGTTTGCTCGCAAATGTCCGACAGCACAACTTACATTTGAACTTAGAGTCTGTGTCCTCTTCCCCAGCTATTGTTTCAGGAGATCTTTGAACTGAAACTCTGGAGATTTCTTGCTCTACCTTGGTTTGCTGCTCCACAGCCAGCCTGTTCATGTCTTTCATTTGGAAACCTAGGTGGGATTCTAAGTGGCTAATGTAGGTAGATGGGGTTCGGAACTGAGATGCACAGTCGCTGCAATAAAAGACTGGATGTCCTTTGTCCATGTTTTTCAAAAACTTTGTTCCTCCGGTTTTCCTAAGCTGATACTTGACATTTGCCAACCAGTGGCTGATGGTGGTCATCGACAGTCCAGTGAATTTGGAAATCTGCATGCGCTCCTGCGGGCCTAGATCTGATAATAAATATTTACCTTCAGATGTCTGGAAGAGGCTGGAAGCAAACTGAGCTTGCAAAATGAGAAGATGCTGAGGGTTCCAGTTTGACTGTCTGCCCTTCCTTTTATGCAGAGTGGAGACTTCTGCTGAGACATCCTCGAAGCGTCGGACATCTATTTCCAATTTCATGGACGGGATCCTTGAAGATGCAGCAGGTTTTGGTGTAGTAGCTTTGGGAAGAACTTTGACCATGTCGGCGATGTCAGACAGAGCATGTTTTTGAGGTGGAGAAGTACAAGATTGTGCTTGGGCTGACTCAGCTTTCTTGCCTTTGGATTTGGTCAGGTCAATAGGCTGATCATTGTTTTCAAACAAATAGTGCCTGGATACACTGGCAGGCTTTGGTGGGGTTGGAGCAGGAGATAAAACCGGCTTCTCCATCATATTGAGATTACTTTTGTGGAACATAGAAATTGTGCTAGAGCTGGGGCTGCAGTTGGCCTGAGGCTGTAAAGGCTCAGTGGCTTTGCCCAAGTGATTGTTCAGCACCGACTGCAGCGCGCTGAGGGGGTTGACACAAGGCAGCTCCGAGGAGTGGTTGGCGGCAGCACAACCATTGCTGAGAGAAGCTGCTGGTGGTTCCTTGAGGACTGGTTTTTCTTTTCCACTGTCCTCTTTAATTTTGTCTTCTTCTTTCAAGGGACATGGTTCTGTCTTTTTTGGCTCCACAGAGGTTTCAGGTTTGAGGAGAGGTTCTCTCTCGCTCTGGCTGAGTGGGGCCGGCTCAGCTTGGACGCCCTCTTTAGCATAGTCCTTCTGCACCTCCTCCTTGTCATCAGCCTCCTTCTTCACTTGAGTGCACTGGGCCACGTTTGCTGAGATAGGGACCAGGGGCATCACCTTCCACTTGGGTGCTATGGGCCTCAATTTATTGGTCATTGTGGGCCTGATTTGCAGCACTTGGGATCCCACAGGCAAAGACGGCTTAGCTCCCTCTGAGAGCTGGTAGGCTGCATGGATGCTGGGATATGCACTCCAGCTGGGAGCTCCATTCTGAGCTTTATTGATGGCTGTTGTGACAGTGTTCTCCAAGGACTTTAAAATGTCCCCGCCACCCTTTGAACCATCTTCTAAATCCTCTTCTCGGAGGTACTGGTATTTCATTGTGGGATCCAGTGGCTTCTGAAGAGTGTCTTCATACTCCTCAGTTTTTACTGCTTTCTCATCTTTATTTGCATCATCAGCTTTATCTTTTTTACTTTCCTTTTTCAGTTCAGAGGTAGGAGCTGTGCACTCTGCAGATGATTTAATGGTCGATTTTGAAACCGGGCTGTCATTGGCTGGTGCCTCAGACAGCGATTGCATTTTTTCCACAGCTAAAGGATCCAGAACAAGCTGCTTTCCTTTCTTTGAAGCCGAACTCGTGACTTTCAAGAAATGACCCGTGACCATCATGTGGGTCGTGAGCTGCTGCAAAGTGTCATGGGAACTCCCACATTCCATGCACTTCAGAATCTGGGATTTGCAGGCCTCGAACTGCCACGTGTAGCTGGCACCGTTCTGGTACCCGTAGCGGTTGTTGGATGACAACTGCAGGTTCGTGTTCTTCTGAGGAGAAAAGGTATCCGAGAAAGACCCCGTCGTGGAGTCGGGGGAGCAAGGCCTGTTCACATCAAACACGCGTTTCTTTGCTGGAGTGACCATTTTGGAAGAAATGGTTGGTACCGGCTCCTTCAAAGGCACTTTTTGGTAATGTTTTGTTTTGATCATATGAACGCTCAGGTCTTGAAGGGAATCAAAAGAGTCACCACAGAACATACACTTCAGAACTTTTTGTGCATCTTCCTTGTCCATGTCCTGGAAGGCCCTTTTTCGGGGCTTTGAGTAGCTGGTAGGTCTGTGCTTGTCCTTTTTGTGGTTGTCATCTTGGTAGTGGCCTGTCTCGTTCATGTGGACCGTGAGCTCCACCAGGGTGTCGTAGGCAGCGCTGCACTGCCGGCAGCGGAACCGGCTGGCGCCCGTGAACACCGTCCCACACATCTTGCTGCTCTGCCTGTACAGCTGCACTGAGCTGAACAGGTTGGGCTTGGACACGGGCCTGGAAGGTAAGTTCTGCTGCAAGCTTTTGGACAGCGCATCCTGGTGCCAGTCAAAGTCAGCTTTGTTCCCTCCGTTTCTGTTGTCGCAACTCCGCTTCTCGGAGTTGGACAACTTGAAACCCAGCCCCAAGCCTGTCCAGTAAGAGTCCGACAGGATGTTGGCGTAGACCGCTGTCATTTTGTCCATGCAGTCGTGTGCTTCGCTCTGGGATTTGGGATGGGCGCTGGATTTTGGGTCCTGTGGCTCTCTAGAGCAAATGCTTTTAATATCTGCCACATGGTCACTACCATCACTCAGCAGGGATTCATTCTCTGCATCCTGGTTGGATATGTGACTGACAGGGGAGTTCTGGAAGCTAAAGTTCCCTTTCTGCTCAGGACCCACGTCATGTTCCTCATCCGTGCCAGTGTCATTGCTGCCCTGGAGCTGAGCAGTTGAGTTGTCGTCATCGTCTTCTTCCTCCTCCTTTATATCTTCCTCTTCCTTTAAATCTTCCTCTTGGACATAACCTGAAATGTAATGTCAATATATGAAATAACCTGGTAAAGGAGAATGCTCCAGTTTGAGCTTCCTAGTTTCACTATGTGTTTTCTTTACTGGATTTTGTTTTAATCTACAACTAATGTTCCCTCTTAGTTCTGGAAGTGAAAAAAGCCAATGATGTCTCTTTTTGTGAAGGTTGCTGCATTCACTTGGCAGATGATCATAATTCTTTATAACTGCCAGAGATCCCGAGTTAATAATTTTCCTGTCAGGGGAGTATAATTCTAACTGTTCTGTAATGGGACAGTTGGAAAATTCATATGTAAGTATTTAAAGTTTATACTAAAAGCTTCAATTCTATGAAATTGTTTTTAGCCTCAGTGAGAGAAAGGGTGGAATTGGCAAGGAAAAGAAGAAAAATAGGTGCCATAATCTTCCTGGTTCAGAGCATCATGTTGGTACAGTCACCTTATGCCATTTGATCACCTAAAAATGCACTGTAGAATATACACAAATAATTTATACGTCAAAATACAAGATATGAAAGCATTAATAGGCATAAGTGCAACTCTTTTGTTTATAAAAGTAATGTACTGTGTAGCATAAAAACAAATTGTGCTTCAGTGAAAACAAATCCACAAATTTCAGAGCAAGAACCCTTGGCAGTTACAGCAGAGTATTAAGATATGAGAGAGGAAAACCAAAGTTAATGGTAAAACTGGAAAAATAAAACAAATCTGGAAGGATTTTCTTAGACAAATTAACTATTTAATTACTAAGATGAACTTGACACTGGAAGAACTGTAAATTTGAAGTTAATTAAGGAATTCAGGTGTTGGGTTTTTGGGGGGTTTTCTCATCAAAATTTCAGCAGCTCAGGTCTTCCCAGGAGATTCGTTGGTGAATTTTCTCCAGGCTGCTTTGGTGTGTTTCCTTAAGATCTAGATTTTCCTATCAGGTAATTATGTAAAAGAAATAAAATAATTAAAAAACCCCCAACAACAACAAAACTAAGCCCCCAAATCAAAGCTGCCCTGAAAAAAATAAAATAAAATAAAGTAAAATAATAAAATTTTAGTAGTTGTAGTTGCAAGGGAACCCTGAAGGCTCAGAGAGCACAAGGAGTTGGACTTCAATGATCCTTGTGAGGCCCTTCCAACTCAGGATATTCTAAATTAGACTAAAAGTGCTACTTATTTAAAATCCAATTCCTTCCCATTTTGTGAGACAAGCCATTTTATGGCTCTTTAAGAACCTGGCTCAATTTACTTCCTTGAATTTGGTACTCCTGAACAAATGATACCCTTTTAGCAAATCAAAAGGGATGGGCAGGAAAGGCAGAAATGTTTTGATTACCATCTGGGCAAAGCTTTCCAGAGCTTTTCCAGAAGTGTGTTTCAGTTTTCCAATCTATTTCCATGTGTATCTCACCCCTTCCAACACATTTGCCACCAAGCCAAAGAGACCAGAACTAGAGGAACCATTCCCTGGATGAAGCTGCAGCATAAGAAGAGGGAAATGATGGCTCTCTGTGGATGGGCAAAGAAACTCATGTGAGACATCTTTCCTACACCCTTCCCACGGGCTTAGGAGCTGCACTGATCCCTCTGGCTCAGAGCCAGGCTTGGCTTATTGCAGGGGTGGTACCACAGAGCTTCACAACCAAAGACAGCAGCAAATGGCCTGGGCAGCACTTTAGCACAATAAAATAATAACCACAGAGTAGTGGCAACACTCTGCTCTCCAGCAGATCTTTCAGCAAAGAAGCTGAATATTAAATATGAAGTGCTAAATACTCAAAAATACTCCTTTCAGGAGTGTGCTGGGTCACCTCAAGTATCAGCAGCCCCATCCCCAGGTGGCCAGACTGAAGCAGCAGCAAAGACAACGCTGAGAGCTCGGTATTTTTTCCTCCTCCTTAAACTTTTTCCCTGATAACCAGGTGCTGCTTCTCCCTTCTCTGATGTTTTTCAGAGAGACAAGGAGAAGGGAGGGACAGGGAGGTGGCAGAAGCTCCTGCCCAAGAGGAGCAGTGACCGGTCCCACCCCAGCCTGAGGTGCTGCACCGGGGAGGGGTCACAGTGCCAGGCACAGCACAACAAAACCAGGGAGGGAATCCAAGGAAGGAATCAGACAAAACAGGCAACAAAGAGCCCTCACACCCTTTGGGTCGGTGCAAATCTGATTCTGCATTTCAGCACCAATTCTTTGAATGCCATTAAGCCATGTTTCACCAGAAGGGAAGTTTTTCCTTCGGAAGATACACACAGTAGTTTCTTCCTCACAGTATCCTTTGTCCTTCTAAAAAGATTTACTAGGAAAAGCAGAAGTACCAGACAGCTGCACATCCCCCACAATACAGATAAAATTTGCTGCTTAATTAGGCATTGACATGTTTACTATAACCTTTACAGAAGAGTAACTTGTGCTGAGAAATCCTCTTTTTTTTCTCTCCGTGTAAGATACTGACACAATCTCATGTACGTGGTAAAAGTAACAAGTTGCAGTATTTGAAAGGGATCTACAAGGAAGCTGGAGAGGGACTTTTCATCAGGAACCGGGGTGACAGGACAAGGGGGAATGGCTTCAGACTGAAAGAGGGGAACTTTAGATGAGATATTGGGAAGAAATTGTTCCCTGTGAGGGTGATGAGGCCCTGGCACAGGTTGCCCAGAGAAGCTGTGGCTGCCCCATCCCTGGAAGTGTCCAAGACCAGCTTGGATGGGGCTTGGAGGAACCTGGGCTAGTGGAAGGTGTTCCTGCCCATGGCAGAGAGTAGAACTGGATGGTCTTTAAGGTCCCTTTCAACCCAAACCATTCTGTGACTCTGTGATTTTTAACTTACCAGAAAGCACCATCAAAATTTCACAAAACCAGCAGTCACATCTGTTTTAATGGTTTAGGGGTTTGGGCAGCTTTGAAAATGCATTTCAGTATCCTACTTGTAAAACCATTTCTGTTTATGTAAATGATTTAAATTGCTGTGGGCATTTTAAGGACAGTGGAGACCAGTTCTACAAGACAACCAAGGGTACCAGACATGAACGTGTCCTTCCAACAGGGTTTTTTAGTAAGATTTCATTGGACATGAAGTTTGATCTGAGGTGATGTAGCTAGTTAACAGAAACAACATTAATTTAAGTGGACTTTGCATTATTTATTTTATATGTAAAGGGTGTCTTAAGCCTGTACACCCAAATGCTTTAAATGCAGAGTCTGTAATAAGTAGCATAAATTTTGCACGTCGTACTGATGGCCATGTAATAAATTGTTGAGTGACCTGTTCTCTTCCCACCAGTTCTCCCCCAGGCTTATTCTGGCATTCCAAACCTCTGAGATGCTCCTACATAGCTGTTTTGCAGGGGAAAAAAAAAATTAAAATTAAAGGAATCCAAACTCAATAAACAGATGAATAGCTTCCCCTTTTTCCCAGATGAGAATTTTCCCCACCAAAGTAAACAGGCCCAGGCAGATGGAAGATGGGCAACGTGCACTCCTGAAGAAGTGAAATTTTAATATCATTAAGACTGGACAAAACCCAGGAGCTTCAAAGCATCAAATAGAAGCAATTTCTGGCTTCTTAAATGGAAACACAGCACTTGATTTAGTGCTGATTGATCCCAAGACAAAGTAGTCAAAATCACAACATCAGTAAGGAGAATATTTTCATATGGATAATAATCACAAATACAACTCTAAATTATTTGGGTTTTTTTAATTTTGCTCTGTGCTGTTGTGATGGAATTCATGGTAACTTCAGAAAGCTGCTTCTCAAGGAAAAGGGGTTACAAGAAACAGCTGATTCTTTATTCTTTAAAAGAAAACACTTTCTTAGCTATTTCTAGACTATTTCCACTATTAGAGGAGTTAAAAGAAAACAAGTCCAGTTAACACACCTGCAAAAACTCTGAATGGAAGGGTCTAAAGCCACCCACATCCACCTGGAGCCTTGGCCTTCCCTGCAGGCAGCACCAATCCAGCTCCCAGTGGTGCTGGATCCAGGATTGATGCTCAGGCCTCTCATCTGTAACTGGCCCCACGTTATACATCATTCCTGACATGGAACTGTAGACTGTCAGTACAGCTTTTTTTTAAAACATATTCATCCTGACTCTTAACTTTTCCACCAGTGGATACCATTTTCCCTCAAATTTGCTCTTTTTCCATGTAGAGAAACATTTCTTAAAATATATATATATATATATATATACATGTTCCTTTCCAAGACTGGAAAACTTATTTTCTGCCAAGGGAAGGGACAGTGAATCATTGTCCAGAACAACACTGCTAATCCATGTAAAACCCATCCACCATCTGCACTTCTTCAGACATATATATTCCAGTTTTACTTGAAACAACACCATCAGTGGAGCAATCTCACAGTGCTGGGAGGTGATCTTGTTTCCTTCTTGTCTGGCTCCAGCTCAAACATCTTTTTGTGTTTGGCAGAAACTGTTTCTTTCTCTGAAATATTTCAAGCAGATAATGGAGAATGACCACTTCTCATTCCTTTTTCTCAAAGATGTCGAACTGCATTAACTGCCCAAAGACAAATCTTAACCTGGCTCTTTGTAGAAGTTCAGAGCTACAGTTTCATCCCAGTTTGAAATCCAACCGAAGAGATAAATTGGCAGCTGGGGGGAAAAAATTCCCTGCTCCATTGCATAACTCCCTATCAAAGGCATTTTGGAATTTAACAGGATTAAAAGCAGTGGAACACTCTGGAAAAGCAATGGAGTTTCATGGAAAGAACTCTCAAAATATGAAATTTGTAATACAAGAGTGAATTGTACAATTTCAGAGCTTTTAAGGCTACGTTAAAAATTCCTGTACCGGGGAAATAACTTCCTGTTAAGATCTCCAAGGTGGAAAGAAAACACAGGGAAAGGTTCCTGCTCCCACTACAGAGGGAGCAGAGAGCTCTGAATGACGGGTGTCGGGGACAAAGGGACACCTCTGTCACCCGGTCTGAACATCCTGGGAGTGCCAGGTTTAGTTCTAAAGCCTTGTGCATCCCGAGGAAGGTTTTACACATCCCCAGAAAAGGCTGAATACGCTCAGTTGCCTCTTTTTTGGGAAGCCAGTGAATTCTGTTGGATGATGGGAAATTCTTTGCACCTTTTGCTGCTATTCCTATTTACCATCACATCCCATTCCATCTGCAGGGGCTCAGTAGGGAAGTTTCAAGCACCACTTCTGATGCAACTTGGCACTTTAAAGGAAGGATTTTTTTCTGGATTTTTCTGGAAATTCCTTTGTCTTTTTTTTTTTTTTTTTAAGAACTTTATTTTTCAAGCAGTTACAGCAGCTGATACCAAGGCATGAATTTCTGCCTCTTGCAGAGCAGGAGAAGGAACATCCACTGCCATCCACCGAGGGCAGAAGAGCCTCTGTGGGAGCAGGGGAATGAGTGGCTTCTGTGCTGACGGAGTTTTGCCACACAAAGGCAATTCCATGAAGCCATAACTATTATTTATATACGATGCTGAAATGAAGCAATTTGGGGCTTTCATTTTGTTGTACTCTAATTAGAGTTGTATTATAAAGTTTTCTATTAAATGTCCAATTTCCTACTGGTTAAGAAGGCAAAATAGCCTGGAGTTTCAGTGGGACCCTTGGCAGCACAAAGGAGAACAGATTATGCCTTTTGTGCATTGGATCCTGCACAGTTATGAGCCAAATGAAAATGATCAGTGGCTGGAAGCACATGTGCAGGGAACTGCCTTGTGAGTGACCCATAAACTCAAAGAAAAGCCAATAATAAGCCAGGAAAAAAACACCCAACACTCCAAGGAAGAGTGAGAAAAGAGAGGTGAGCTGATGTGAGCAGCTGAGCTGAGAGTCCAGAGCAGGGACAGAATGACAGGGTTTTTTTTTTCTTGGGTAATTTTCCTTAAGGATAATGCTGTTTACATAGTCAGTTATTAAATAAAATGCAGCTTCAGTCATCCTTGCCATGCTCTGGATTCAGTTTGAATGGCCAAGCAGCTGCAGGAATGGATTCAACCACGTTCAGAGCCAACAGTTCCAGTTTCTCACATGACAGTTCACAGTATAAGTGAAGAATTTGCCTCTGGATAAAAACGTTTCTGCTTGTTATTTTCTACAACCCCCTGGAACGGACAATGTCGTTGTTTCAACCAGCTGAAGGTGTTTGATGATCTCCAGATTGTATTTTCAACTAAAATGCTTTAAAGAACACTCTGAATCCTCCACCACTCAGTGCCTGAGCTCGACCTTCCCAGCCCTGTGCTCCCCTTGTCCCACCCGTCCCTCCCTGCCCATCCCTCACTCCAGACTCCTCGTCCTGGGGAGGTTTTGGGCAGGTATCAGGCAGTCACACGTTACCACACCATCATTTAATTGCCAGTGCAGGCACAAAAGCTGCTTTCCAACATGCAGCTTGTCCTGAAAAACAGCAATACAGCAGCAGCAGCAAATATGTTTTCCTCGTTAGTCATTTTAATTGCACCACTGTAAATCACTTTACTGATGAAAACAGAAGTCTGAAACTTTTGTCTCTCTTTGCCTTTCTTCTGTTGTCTCTTGTCCTATTTATTGCTGTGGAAAACAGCAGAGTGGCTTTGTAAATTTATAGATTACCTCGTTTAAAATCCAAGTTTCAAATTATGTTTTCCCTCTTTCATTATCCCAGGTTCCCCTAAGTACCAATCTAAACTTCTTTCAATGGCATGAGCTACCAATCAGAATCACAAAAAACCATATATCTATAGAAATTGAAATTGTAATGAGTCTTACCAGTGTATTGCTAACACTTTGGTTCATTTGATATGAACTTTGTTTTTTTAAAGTACCACATGGTAAGGCTTTGAAACTTCAGTTTGTAAAAAAAAACTGTAACAGCCTTACAGCCTTTGAAGTCACTACTGATATAACTCTGAACAGATCCATTCAAGTTCAACTAACATCAGACAAATGTTTAGTGTATCAGAGGAAGCCACAAAAGCAAGGATTTCATCAATATTTCACAACAGCCTCAGGGAAACTGTAGATTGCAATGCTGTAGGGCAGCTAATGGAATTACACACAAGGGTTTTGTACATTTAAAATAAGCAGCTACTAAAAAAATTACCCTTCAGTTTGATAGAAACTGTATAAAACTGCAGATGGGAAACAATTAAATAGCTACCAACATTTATCCGTGTCAGCCTGATAGGTCATTTAATAACAGGTATTTCTTTCCTTCTTTCTTTTTTTTTTCCTGGTAGGGCAATAATAAAGATTAACATTTATGAAAAGTAGCATAAAATATAGTACAGCCAAATGAATAATTAAAGATGCTTCTGAAGAATTTGTTTGCTATTGTATGGCCGTGAAGGCTGCTCTCCAGTAATGAAGTACATTTATATTAACTACAATTATAAATAGAAAGAAGATGAGGATTATGTTTATGGACACTTGCTTGTTATCCTCTGAAAAAATAAATCTTTGACTCATTTCTATGGAGTCCTTGCCTTATCTCAGGGATAGCAGTTCTCCACAACACATTCTCCTGGAAGGGAGTTGGGCCCTGGCTCTGAATGAATGTGAGGAGCACATGGAGGTGGACACGGGACAAGAACTAAACCAGGGAGAGATCAACAATCAACTCTTGGTCAGAGGGAGGAATTCAGCATGTGAAATAAAATGTTTATCCTAAAAATAGATCCATATATTCATATCCCTTTTCATGAGTCTGTTCAAAGTGTGAAGATCTCACAGAACTGGTCCTTCACGCAGCTGGTTTGGGGTGTTTAGGTTTGATCTGCTGCTGTGGGGAATTGCTGTTTCTGGTAATAACTGACTCTTACTCAGTGCACAGAGTGGCACCATGGGAGAGACAAATTATTTGATTACTATTTTTAAAAAGGCTGCTTATTTCTTGGCCTCTCCAAGTCAAAACAGACCAGCTTGGCTAAATACAACAGAGTGCCCAGTCTCATGCAGGAGAAGCTAAGCCCCAGTTCAAGAAAGCTCATGAACATTTGTCCCTTTTGGGGTAAGAGCAGATAGGCTGCTCTGCCACAAAGAGAGGCTGTGCCTGATGATGCTTCACTGCCATAATGACTTCATAATCAATTATGAATATGTAAGCAATAACAGCCTGATCTTGCCAATGTGACTTAATTAAATGAATCAGCCTGGATAGAAGATCTGGTGGAGGAAGAAGGAAGAGTCAGCTGTCCTCACTCTGAGTGCTGAGGTGGCCTCTTGCAATCACAGCAGGTCAGTTCAAAGCTGAGATGTTTCTGTGGATAACCTCCAGGAACAACCTTTTTCCCACAAATTCCCACCTCCTTCCCGCTGAACTGCACCGTGCTGCTGCCTGTGCTCGTCCTGCAGGAGCACTGGGAACAGAAAATCCAGAGCTACCTGAGGACTCAGCCTGATGATCCAGTGAAGGGTAGAGATAACCCAGCAGCACCTTTCACATGCTTTTATTAAAGCTCATAATTCACGCACAGCTGAAAATGCTGCACAAAATTCAAGTTCCTTGCAACAACGTGTTGTCCAGGACCTGTATTAAAGCCTGTTTAAAAAAATATTAATATGGCTTTAAAAGTGCACTATTGTAACATTTGTCTAAAGAGCAGTGGGCCTTTGGATTTTCCCTTTGGATACACAGATTGCAGTTCCAAAAAGGTCTGGTTTAGGCCATAGTTGCCAGTAATGTTCATAAATCTGTGCTGGTTACTCAGAGCTGGTTAAAGGCTGCAACATCAGTTCTCTCTCAACATCTCTTTAGATAAGGTACATAAGTAGAAAGTGGGAGTATAATGAAATATATCTTCTTGCTTTGTTTTGATCTTGCATTCCAGGCAATAAAAAACTGCAAATAATTCCGAAGTGTGAATTCTGCCTTGCTGGGATCTCAGCGTGAAAGGAACACACAGATCATCAGGTGGGTTATTTCCCTCTTTATCTGCCTTTCAGGAACAGGCTGTTGCACATGGTGGTCCGAATGAACAGTCTGTTTCTTTAGTGACAAATATTATGGCCAACAAACATTGACTTTTGGCCATTAGACTTGCCTGCACTTATGGCCACATAACCATCAGAGCCCTGAGGCAGCATGAAGGTCATTACCCCAGACAGCATCTTCCTCTGACCAGCTCCTCGGATATGTAAGCAATAAGCAGTTGCAAGAGATTGATATGATACTTTGTGAGTAATTTGGATGAACTATAACACTAACCCAGTAAAGTATTATAATTTTAAATGTGTCCAGAAAATAATTGAAATTCTGGTTTAGCTTCATCATAATGCACAGTGCCGGGTATATTTAACAGCTGACTAGTTTAGCATGAATATTGCTTTACAAATGAGGTCATATTGTTTTTAAGAAACAATATTGCTATCAAACATGTTTAGGAGGAAAAGCAAGAGATTATGAGTACACTTTTAACCTTTCTGTCTCTTTCTATATCTGTTTACTATGGTGATTTAGGTGCTCAGTGTTGTTTGAAGGCAAACATAGAAGGTTCTGGCATTTAAAAGAGATCCAGTAATGAGCAACTGGCAGTCAGATTCTTTCTTATTATTACTCTGTCACAAAATCTCTGTTCTACATCACTCCATCTTTGCAACACCAGGCAGAGATGAGAAAGGTCAGAACATCTCCTTCAAACACACAGTCTGTACATGCACAACACCCAAGAGCCAGAATTCAGTCCAAGCTGTGGAAAAGAGCAGAGTCCACGAGCAGGAGTTTCCTTAGGGAGAAGGGTTTCCTCCTGCTGGCACTGGCACAGGCCAGCTCAGGGTGGGATCACTGCTCATTCCAGTGCACAGGGTTGGTTTTATCCCTTGGTCAGAACGAGGCATCCCCACACAAAGAGGAGCATTTAACCCATGCAGTGTGTGCCCATCCACCTGCACAATGTTGGACATTCCTCTGCCCAGGAAGGGGCTCACAGGGGGCCTGATCCTGCTTTTCCCATCTCATTGCAGCCAGCAAGGCAGCAGTAACTGTGAGAAGAACCAACTGTGAGCCCTTGAAATCCTTTTCAAAGATGGAAATAACTTCTTTGCCTTCAATCCTGCCTGGAATTCTCCCTCTGTGAGAGACATGACCTCAGTGTGCTCTGGTAGCACCAACTTGAAACCAGTTTTCCCTGAAGTCTGGGGGAATCCTATCTTACCACTCTCTCAATAATGGTAAATACACTGCATGTTTATTATTTCTATTGTTATCTTATTACTTATTTATTTTATTTATTTATTTGTTCTTTGTGATTTTCTGCCCTGAATACCAGCACTGCCACATCAAAATCTTTCACCAACATGGAATAAAATTCTTTCTGCCCCCCAAAATCTCCCAGTTTTGATGCACTCTAGTACTTTCCTGTCTCTTTCCACACAATCTGGGATGCAGCCCTACTGTTTCCTTGCCCTATTAATAGTAAGAATGCTAATAATCATCAGTGGTAAAATTAGTACTGTTGGCTCCATTCTGCAAAGAAACTTGTGCAAAACAAATCAATCCATGTCAAAGGAAAAGCTTCCAACTGATATGGAAAATAAATATAGTTTCCAACAATCTATCAAGATTCATAAAATAACGGAAATTTCAAGGGGAAAAAAAAGAAAAATGATAGAAACACAAATATTAAGCTATGTTCTCTTAAATTGTGTCTCAAATGATCCCAGGAAGGGTTGAGAGCCAGGGTCAGTGCACAGATCATTTACAGCCCATAATCACCACGGTCTCCGTGTTGCATTCCTGCCCTGTCCTAAGTGATATCTGACATTTATCATGTGGGGCAAAGCAGGAAAACAGAGGCAGCAACAACAGGAGGCTGCAGCTGCACAGGCTCAGCTTTTCCTGAATCTCAGCAAGAAATAACAACTCTGAGTTATGGTGAAAAACTGCACTAATCCAAAAGGTCATTTAGTGACAGAAACCCCTCCTTCAGCACAGGTACCGTGATGTGACCACTGCTCAATGAGGGACCTCTCTGGTACAGAAAAGCTGTTTATTATATCCACCATAACTGCATTTAAGGCCTGCAGGAGTTCACAAAGCAGCCTGGCAATCAAAAATCTGCAGTCCTGAAGAGCTGAAAGAGTAGATTAACCATCTCTGCCACCCAACTCTGTTACACACCGAAAAACTTTATAGAAGTGTTATAAACTTCCCTGCATTTTTTTTTCCAGGGCCTCACTCAGACTTGAAAGGAAAAGCAACAGAAAGCATCTGACCTCCACCAAATTACTCAGAATACTGACTTAGAAAAATGAATTGCTGCAGCAGGCTGTCCAAATATATTTTTAAAAAAAGCTATTTAAAATGTTGACAGAATTAAAATACATTTGTTGTTGTTCTAGTAGTCACAAGGATAAGTGCAGAATTTTCATGGAATTTTCAAGTGTGATTAAATACACTTGAAGAGCAAAATGATCCATTTTTGTTTGAATTCCTGCCTCTTCCATTTCCCTGCCTCCCAAGCATCAGGATGCAAGTGGGACACCATCCTTGGAGCTCTGCACTTTGGCAGAGGAGCAAATGGACCCGGGGTGTTTATTAAGGCATCATTATATGTCTGTGTGGCCTCATTTATTTCCTGTGGCAGAGCCCATGCCAGGTCAAGATCAACAGTTTGAGCAGCCCATTCATCAGGTGGGAGCAGGTGTAAGGAATGGCTGCAAAAGGAGGACAAAACTGAAATGGATGGAAGTGTGAAAGTAATAAGAAAGTGATCAGTGAAAGTACAACCAACAGCAAATAAATCAATCCAAACGAGTGCAGAGCTGAGATCAGTCCACCAGGGTTTCCTTAAACGTGAGCAGGGCTTTAACCTCTGTGACAGCAAGTGAATCCATGGATAATGATTTTCCTCAAAATTCTGCCAGGGATCAGGATGAGCAGAGCAGGATTATTACCAGGGCACTGGGAGACACTTGGTAAGAAAACCCAGCCTGGTTTCCCAAAGCTGAGGTGGGAGGGGGTGCAGGGAGTGTTTTGGATGATGAAGCATTAGGGGGGATTTTGGATGTGGCATTTCCATCCACGTGCAAACTGAGTTTGTGCTGGGAGAACGTGGCACAGGATCTGCACTTCCACTGGAATTCAGACCCCTGAAGCAATGACTGAAATCATACAGAAATAAACAGCATTTCTGTATATAAATAACAACTGAAATCATACAGAAATAAACAGTATTTCTGTATGTAAATAAAGATTAAGGGCACAGTGTTATAATTAAAAGAACAACTTACGCACTAACTTGTCTTCTTGAACAGAAAGTCACCAAATAATTGTATTGAGGATTGGATTCAAACCGGTAAAATCTGTTTGCTATCAAGAATCCAATTATTCATGACAAAAAAAATCTTGTGCACCTTATCTAACACAGGTTTTGGATTAACTACTGATATGTGAAAGGAAAGCTTCTGAATTTTTATTTTTTTATCAGTGAGAGTTGTATGAGTGCAGGTCTGCCCAGCTTTTTTGACAAAACACAAGGATACACTGGCTGTGGGCACCAAGTCCTCGTTGATTTGCTAAGTAGAGAAAGTCCTTTGGGATTTTATGGGTAAAGTTGATTTGGAGCTATAAAATTGAAGCATTTATTACAGACCAGAGGCCAACATCACTTCATTATAGACTGTCTAAACACTTTCAGTTTATCCACTCGATACAAATCCAAACAATCCTTCCCTTCTAAAGCATTTCTGGCTGATTCTCTTTCTACCAGCAATAACACCTTAAAAAAAATGAATTTTTAACGTGTTTATCAATCTATGCTAAAATTTAAATGAAGGCAAAGCATGGCACAGATCCAGCTAATCCCTGCACAAGGTTTGTCTTGAACAACTCCCAATTTGCCTTGTCTACATGGGCTAATTCCTGTACATATCCACCAGTGCACAGCTGGAATTTGACTAGTCTGTATTTGAATTTTTGAATTTTTCAGCATGTTTGGTACTGCCAGTTCATTGCTCCTTCTGTGCAGTCAGTTCCCTTATACAGACTGGAATCGTGTTGCACAAATAAAGAGAGAAAAACATGTTTAAAATAAGAGAGATTCAGAAAGACTGAAACTGCTTTTAATTTATTATTGAAGAATTTGCTGTGTTTTTGTATCTGCCCCTCTCAAACAAGTCTTTAAACACTCACTGGGAGAAAAACCAGCAGAAGTATCAGGGTCAGCTCATTTCAAACAGTTCTTGGGGTCTATGAATCTTCATGCATTGATGAGATAAGCCTGACTCTGAACTGGAGTGTGCTTTGCCCAGCCCTGGGTTTAATTTCTAATAATTTTTTAAATGTTAATGGTATGTCAAATTTTCCAGGTACAATAAGCTGAATTTCTTACTGGTGTAATTCCCTTGAAGCAAATGGACTCAGGGAGAGGAAGAATTGGCTCAATGTTTTATTTTTCTTGTCTCTCTCTGTTTTTGTTGTTAGTGTTGTTTCTTTTTGTCTGATGGGTGCTCACAGATCATAGAACCACAGAATCATTCAGGTTGGAAAAGACCTTGAAGATCATCAAGTCCAACTGTTAATTCCAGCAAAAATTTTGGGGAGGATTAATTCCATTTTATGGAAAGCCAAGTGTTGCCCATTACTTTGGAGACTAAACAGTGTATTCCCACTTCACCTCCTCTGTTATCATTAATCCAAAAAGAAGGATAAGTTGATTTCCCATATTATTTCCCAGTTGTTTGTCTTCATGTGACTGAGAGCCAACCTCTCATATGAAATTCATTTTCCTCCCTAGTCCTTTACCAACATAATTTAGTCTCCCCAATCAGTCCCAACCACCACAAAGTGGTGTCACCACTACCTGTTCTTCCTTCCTCTAAGAGCAGCCACATTTTTGTTTTTTTTCTCCTTGACACTGGTAAAAATGCTGGTTTTAGAGGAAGCAGACAATTAAAGGTCACAAATTCAAGTGTTTTTCTGTTCCACCCTGTATAAACCCATTGCTGTCAGAGAAGCAATCATGTCTGCAAATGCACTTTACAGGGCTGAGAGCTGTTTCTCAACTTAAACTATGTAACATTTAAATATCAAAAACTTTGTTTTCTAATGAGGGAAGTATTGAGGGGGGAGAAATGAATTATATGCTTGATGTATACTGAAGGCTGGGAAAATTAAGGCCATTTCCCATGGTGAAAACGCAGTGATTTCAGTTTGTGAGAATAAATTAAACCTTTGGGAGAATTTGTCTTCCATTAAATTGAACAGCTAAACAGGCACAGAAGATTTTAATGTCACCACCAACAAACCCCAAAGGTTACAAAAAGAAAAAGAAAAAGAAACACTGCTTTCTTGTTTGGAAGTTCTCTGTCTCCCTACCTAAGAAAAATGCAAACTGTAAATGTATGTTGAGACACAAAGACTCTTAAAGATCATAATTCCATTCCTATACCATATGCTATTAATGTCTGTCAACACTGTTTAGCCAGCAACTGCTGACAGAACCATATTTGCTATCTAAATACATCATAAATAAATCAGTAATGAACTGCTTTAGTAAACCTTCTGCACTGATTGGAAATACAGATCGAGTAAACAAACTCTGGGGATAACATTTTGCAGCTCGAAGTACGTACAACTGTTTAATGTCAGTGACAAAGTCACTCACACCTCTCTCTCTCTCTCTCTCTCTCTCTCTCTGGAAGGCACGAGGCTGGAAAGGAAATCCTGAGGATGGCAAAAGTGTTTAATCAATTGCAGCAAATGTACCTGTCAGCATTCATCATATTACCTCTGCTTGGCTTTTTTTTTTTTACCTTATGCAAATCTCAGGAAAGGGACTTTGAGCTGCACAACGTGCTGGGAACAACAGCAAACCCCTGGGCTGGGTCCTGGGCCCTCGAGCAGGGAGATGGTCCCCACCCAGCTGAGCTTCCCTGCTCTCTGAGCCAGGCCTGCCCAGCACAGGCTCTGCTGACTCCTTGGAAACAAAAGAGCAGGTTTTGTCTAAAATACCTGTCTTTTTGAGGCACAGGCTCAGCAGGAAAAAGCCAGGAGATAGCACTGAGTCTCCAAGTGGATTCCTGGCAGAGAGTTTTGCACTGCAGAGCCTCTGCTGCTTTTGAGGGTAAAAATGGACATTTGTGCCAGAATTTGGCTTTGAGATGTGGAATACACTGAAATGGAAAACTTCAAGTACTTTGTGAATGTACAAGATAAAAACCAGTAGGAAACACTCCCCTGTTTGCTCTACACAAACCTATCAAATCATCTGGACAAAGAGCAACTGTTTGGTGAGGAGGAGCTGGAACTAGAATTTATCCTGTGAGGTGGAATATTGAGACAGGAATCAGTTGTAATGTTGTCTGCTAGACATAAAAAAAAAAATCTACCAGCACCATAAATTTGTAATTCAATAAATATTTCGAGTCTTCCCAACTCTTTTTTGACACAGGTTTTTTGAAAGTTACTTTCTGACAGCTTTCTGGTAATTAGACACCACAGCTTTATATCAGAAGAACAGTCTTAATTAAGACTGCAGAGAGATGCTAAAATTATAATTTCCTCTCTGCTATATTTTAGCAGCAGAAATTCTTGGAGATCCCTGTGGGATGAGACTTTAGTCCAGAATAAAACAAGTGCTAATTTATCATGATGCTTGCAAGGGAGGATATTTTCAAAAATAGAATTTCTCTCTCAGATGGAGGATTAAAAGTTTCTCTTAATCCCATCAAACAATTGAATTATCCTTTGTTACCCCCAAAGTTACTTTCAGTCACAACCCAACACTCTGTAAGATGCAGAGAAGGAGCTGTTTACAAATTCAGATGGCTGACAAGGCTCACAAAGCTGGCAGGTGTTATTCCTTACAGCAGGAATTAGCTCTGTACATGGAGGGCTGAGGCAGGGAATGGGGAAGGCTGCAGTTCTCTGTGCCAGGAGGATGGAACGGGATCCGTCCTCCTGAACACCTTCCCCTGCTCTGCCTTTCCTGCTCACCTGCAGGCAGGTGAGGAGGTGCTAAACAGTGCCATGGAAAGGGAAAGCAGCCTGGGTTAAAAGGAGCACAAAAGGGAAGAAGGGTTGAATCTTATCTTCCAATACATCAAGATATAAATTTAAATTATGAGCACCTTAAGAAGACGGAGGTTCATGCAAAAGAATACAGTGTAAGACAAGGTTCCCTCTGGTGTCATTTGTTTCTGTGACAAGCTGCAGAGATTGCTGGAATAGAAGAAGTCCCAAGCTCCTAAATACCATCTCAAGTAGAGTTCATGTAAAAAAGAAGAGAAGCGGCACCGTCTGGATGATAAACATTCATATTTTACAACCTTTCAGTTTATTTACTGATATATCTTTTTCTAACTATATTTGTTGTTTGTATCAGCTTGCCTAGGCAAAACAGAGCCATACATAATTCAGGGATAAAATTGCCATCAAGTCACTGCAGAATCTAAACAAATAGACCCCAAACGTATATTTTTCATTAATAACCCTCCATTACCAAGTTCCGACACTTTGAACAAAAAAAAAAAAATTAAAAAAAATAAATAAAGCAGCGAGATAAAAAAAAGGAAAGACACCTCATTATTTAATGCCAGTCTCCCTGGCTCTGCTCTCGGAGCAGGTGGAGGCTTTGTCTGGGAGTTGGAGCTTAATGTGACCTGGGAGCAGGGCCGGGCTGGCAGGGGAGGCTCGGGGAAGCAATCAGCCACTTGGCCAAAGCTGTCACCAGCCCCCGAGCCTGAGAGACAAGGCTAAGTGTGGAAGCTCCCATGCCACTTACACATTTCATTTCTTGCTGTCTTCCTGTCCAAGAAAAGGAAGAAAGGGGAAAAAAAAAAAAAAAGCTAAAAAAGGGAGGGGTGGAGTGGGGAAAAGGAGAGAGAAGAAAGGGAATGTTAATTTACAGAGCTGAAAATAGCAGCTGCTAATGGGCTTTTGCACTCCTTCTTTAGTTGCTGCAAGGTCATGGTCAGAAGTAGCCTGTGATTGATTCTAAAGGGAAACTCAGCTCTTCACTCTGTAATGGGCATTAAAAAATCTGAAAGGAGCTCAAAAGACAAAACAAAAAAGTAACATGTTTTATGGAGCCCTGAAGTCCTGCAGGTTCTCAGGGTGAACTTGGAGGGTGGAGTCATGCTCTGGTTTTTAATTGTCCCTCATAATAATTATTGCATTACAAGGAACAATTAATTGTATAGATTAGTCTGAGTTCATCAATTTTATGGCTGTTTTATCGCTGTTCCTTCCAGCTCTGAGAGGAGCTGCCCACCTCTCCCATCCCGTGTTTAAAGGGTTAAATGAGATGAGTGACAGCCTTTCTGCATGATTTACAACTTGGAGCCCTGTAGTGAAACCAGCGCTTGATGGATGATCCTGAAAGACGGAGACTAACCATAAATCATGTCTTTGAATCATTGACAAAGATAAAGGAGAGAAAGAAAAAGCACTGGCATTGACATTCATTCTCCCAATAATGTACATTGACTAGTTACAATACAGAGCCTTAATTAAAAAAGCGAACTCCAAGTAGTCACCTCAGTGGAGGCAGGGCCCAGCTCTGGGAGCCTCATGGAAATGGCAAATAAAAGTTCAAGCCACGTCCATGAGATGTTCCCTCGCTGGGAAAAGCACTGGGATGTGCACTGGGCACAGCCCTGCACTAGAGATAAACTCAATAAACACCAGTCACAACCTCAGTTTGAGCACTGAGCTTTCTTCCTTGGGCCTGTTCTTAATTTCAGGGTATTATCATTCGAGCCAAACAGCCAGGCAAGGTGAGAGCCTGTTGTTTTAGGCACTGGCTGTGTTGTGCAGAAGTGCCAATCTTCAGAGGCAAGACAAAGGAAGGGCTATTATTGTCTCTGCCTTAGGAAGAACCAGGCACGGAGAAATGCAGGGATGGTTTGTGGCAGTCTGGGATGGGGAGTTTATGAAAGGGGCACATGTTTGTATGTCGTGATATGCCCGTGACAGAAAGGTGCTGGAGCTGACAGGGATGTTCATCCACCCAAGGTTTCCAAATTTATGGTAAAGATGAGAAGGAAGCTCAAATTCCCCGAGGAAGAGGAGATCATTGTTTAACTTCAAGTGCCACTTGAGGGATGCACGACCTGCCATCTGCAAACATCAGAGGCACTTTAATTATTTACTCCCCAAAAGCAGACATATCATGTTTACCTTGCAGAGCTGGCACAGGGCTTGTTGTGATACTTCTAATATTGCACAAGAAATGGGAAAAACCCCAAACATCAGTGTCCAAGAGACTGAACAGAAGTAGTAAAGGAAGGACTATATGAACAGAAGAGAAAGTGTCTGGATACGTGTGTTCCCACTGTGCTTGACTCTTGAAAAAGGAAGTCACAGATCTGACAAGTTCATGTGCTCACAATACTTGAAATGAACTCCCAACTTTTCCAAGTCTTGTTCCTTTCCCAAATCTTTCCGATTTGTCAAGCATTTAATCCTCACGGTTTAAATAAAATATTGGGATTTCACACATGGCAAAACTCAATTATAAAAACAAAACAAAAGGGGACAAGCAGCCCTAAGCAGGTTTTTGTTGGTTAAGGAAAGCAGCTTCTGTCAGAGGGAACAACTCCATGAACAGCCGAGAAGGAACAACTGGGCATATTTCAGAAGGCACAACAATTGTAATAAACTCCCTTTGTTTATTTGCATGTATTATTTCCCTTTGTTTGGCTTTAGCTGTCCTTTCTCTCTACTCTTTCCCCCTTCCTTCAGGTGATGATGAGTATTTTTATCTGCACATGCAGCCTTACCTGTGCAGAAAATCTAAGGACTTTACAAACATGAGCATTCCCGTGCAGGCAGCGAAGCCAAAGAGGTACTTGTAAAAGTTATTTGATTATTCACAATTTACAAGTTTCCTTCAGCATGTTATTTGTAATTCACAATGTTGTCTGCAAACCATTCTTAATGTCAAGAGCACTTTGTTGCAGTATTGCTTGGACCAGGTACACAGGAGTTTCTTTGCATGAATATAGAGCTTGGTCTCGAATTTCTAAAGCCAATGTGTTGTCATATTGGATTGATTGGATCTGCCATTTGTTTTGTGTATTGGCTGAAGTTTATTTTTCCAATAAACATTCCTATTACAAACAATTTCCTCAGATATTTACCAGCAGTTAAAGGGGAGAGAACACAGGCACTTATTTTAACTTGTTTATGAATTCAAGGGGATAAGCATTGACTCCTTCCCTTCCTTTTCTGTCGCTATCCCTCAGTTTTAGGTTTAAATTCTTCCTCTGTGTTACAGCGGTGAAGTACAGGGAGAAGAGGTGATAGGAGCTGATTTCAGGAGCATCCAGCTCCAGGTTTCCTGGACACATTCCCATGGCACAGCACCAACAACCCCCATTTCAATACCACAGGGAATCAGTATCCAACGGAGTGCTCCAGAGTAAATGGTTCCCACCAAGGGCTAAACACAATGGCAATATTTCCAGTTCCTAAAGAAGTCAAATGTGGGCCAGGGCAGAAAGCCTGATTTCAGTTTGCTCCTTGAAACTGAGCTAAAGTGGCCTGATTTCCAATGCAGCTGGCTGGGTTAAGGAGCACAGCTCCACTAATTATATCATTTCACTAAATCTTGAGGTGCTGAAGAAGAAGGACATTGAGCTGTCCCAGGAAATGACCCTGAAACCAAGGGAAAGGTTCCGCCAAGACACAAATACACCTTTGCTACAAACTGCTGCAGATGCAGAGCAGCAAATGCTCCTCCCGGCTCTTACCAAGCACTGTGTGTGTGTGTTGCACCCCCAGAGACAGTGGGAATTAAGCAGCCCAGAAATCATTTTCCCGAGGATTTGGGACACTGTGTAAGTCAATCCTGATTCTCAGGAATGTGGCGTGATGGGCGAAGTCCGAACGGAAGGGAAAATAATTCACTTGGTGCCAGACTAAGGGTGAAATGCTGCTGCCAATGAGCAAAGGTGGCTGGGAAATGCCTGGAGAGGGTGCAGAGCTGGTCCCAGCAGGACTGAGGGTGTGCTGGCTCCGGGCCAGGCAGCAGCTCCAGCCCAAGCTGCCCGGGATGTTCCCAAGGAAAGCAGTTTGGGGTTGGCTGTGTCCCACTTGGGGCAGGTCTGTCCCAAGGGCAGGA
This sequence comes from Neopelma chrysocephalum, assembly GCF_003984885.1. Taxonomy (NCBI): domain Eukaryota; kingdom Metazoa; phylum Chordata; class Aves; order Passeriformes; family Pipridae; genus Neopelma; species Neopelma chrysocephalum. The sequence continues at coordinate 6,605,425 of NW_020897781.1, forward strand.
GCTGCCCTGCACCCACCTGGGGGATCCAGCAAGTCCTATCCCAGGGCAGACTCAGGGACTTTGTGCCTTCCCCAGCCCCTGATGCACAGAGGGGTGAGGGAGAGGGTCCCTGGGCTCTGAGAAGGAGTTGGTAGGTTTAGGAGGCTCCACAGGAGGGGTGGGGAGAGGAAAGAGTTAATACAATAGGTTTCGGCATTTGACAGAGAATACTTATGTTTAACCATTCATAACTAAATCACATCAATTTAAGTGGATTCCATGTATTTCTGACTCTCACATTAATCTCTATGCAGAGAGAGTGTCTAAATATTTGTCTCTTTCAGTTCCAATATTGTAATTCTCTACCAAAACTAAGGGGAATCCCTTGGTTGGATTTTTTTTCACCTACCTCCTCTCCTTTCTCCTACCTTCTTTCCTTTATTTTCTAAGAGAAGAAAGTGGTGAAAGGTTTTGGATGATCATTTAAGGAAACAGGGATTTAATAAACCCGGTGTTTGGGTACATCACAGCTTTTATGTTGGCGCTGAACTCCACATACATTAAATCCACATCATCTATCAATCTTACAGTTGCGTGTCACTTATGAAAATCTACTGAGTATTGTTTTCATCTCGCCTTACAACAAGCAGCAAAGCCTCATGAATACTGAAGAGCGCTGTAAATACTGCACATCTTTTATTTTTAAAGGTCTAGACAGTTTGGAATGGCAAGATTTCTTTGTTGAAAATTGCAGCTTAAAGCAATAATTCCCAGATTCCTCCTCCCCTGTTTTTTCCACCCTGTGTGCAAACAAGCAGAAGCCTTCCCTGTGTCATTAGTAACACCTACAGTGGTGCTGCTGCTGCTGCAGCCCCACCACGCCGGGGCTCAGCCCCTGCCAGCCATTAATCCAGCCCGAGGTTGGTTCAAGTGTGATATTATTATTCAAATTCCATCCCACTAGGAAGCAACCAGCTCTGAGATGTATCTATTCATTTCCACTGCTTTATTGAAATCTGACAACCTGCTTTTTCTACATTTTTGAATATTGCAACTTTATGACCACACACTGCCATCACCCTGCTCTTATTTGCCTCAATAGCCCTCAGTAGTGGATCTGCCATGGGCTGAATTTAATAGAACAATATTTTACTGTTAGACAGCACCTTTCATTTTGGAGAATAAAGCCTCATTGAAATTCAGTCATCTTTGGGGCCCAGAGAGGCACAGTTTTTTGAGCAGGGATGTTTTGGCCAGGGACACAACCAGTCTGTTTTTACAAAGAGAGCAGAGTGACCTTTAAAGCACATGGAACCCAACAGGAAGTGTGAGGTGTTATACAAAACACCTCAAAACAAAATACCTATTACCTGGTCCTCGATCTGGGCTAGAAAATGGGAGCCAGGTCTCCTGAGGTGATGTTATGCTGACAATTATGAGCATGGCAGATTTGTTGGGCTGTACTGTACACTCAGAAATCTTCCTCTTGTGATGCTTTTCCAGGCACTATGAGAGAGAAGCTCAAGAGTTGACTAAACCTCCTCAAACATCCTTCAGAGTCAGGCGTTGGCTTCAGTCACCAGAGGGGAATTTCAGTGTGGTTCCTACTTTACAGAGACCCGATATCTTCTGCATAGGTTTGACATCTTATTGGATTCTTTTCTATTTGCTTGTTGTCCTTGTTATCTTGTCAGTCCTAAAAATGCACATTTGTGTGCCATCAACTCTGCCTGCAGAATATATGGCTCTTCACGAGCTGAGAGCTAACAGAAATCTCATCAGAAACAAGGACTTGGTGAACCTCTGTGTTACTTCCAGGACTAAGAATTGCACACCTGACTTCTAACCTCTCTGTTGGTTTCTATTTCCATGCCAGAAAAGGTAACTGCTTCCCTCCTATGGACACAAAAGCTGCCTTGCCATCGTGCTGTGAGCTGCATGCCAGCCAGAGCTATTCTGGGGGTTGAACAACCTTTTGTGATTTCTGTGAAAGAACTGGTGGAATCAATCTGCTGCTACTTGTCCGAGCAATTCAGCTTCAGTGGTAGGATTAAGAGCCACATTTTCAGTCTAGAGGGGCAGGAACAGTGAGCAGTGTCTCACAGATTATCAGGTTATTCAAGGGTAGGTACCTGAAGGTTCAAGAGCCAACCAGCAGAGACACTTTGCTGCTGTTCAGAAGCAATGGAGTAGAGCTCCAAAACTGCACTGGAGACTCCCCCATACAAATGTGCTGGGAATGAGTCTGGAGTTATTAGAGCTGAGTTATCAAACCAGTGAGATGTGATGTCAGGGCATTACTGATTCCCCTGCCTACATTTGCTGATAAACATTGGGACAGGCTTTAACAATTTGAGGCAGTCCTTGGTATTGCACTGGGCCAAACTCAAATTATAAATTGAAATTCCCTGACTCAAAGGAATCAGGACATGAAACATCCACAGGTGTCATCTTAGCTTTGTGAACCCAAAATTCAGTAGAATAGGTTCTGCAAAGCCAGGACATTACCTGTGCCTGTTACTGGGAAAGGGACCACTTGCTGTTCCAAAATCATCATTTCCAAACTCCTGGGGATTCAAAAAAAGTGGAACCGAGATACAAAGCAACCTTGCACTTTGAGTTTGACAAACAAATGTGGTTTCATGAAAGCAATACCAAAACTTTGAGAAATGTAAGTGATGCAGAAGGCAAGAATGCAGAGAGAGTGTTGCTACCTCCATCTCTCCACAGTGCTGAGCACTCCCAGGCACATTGTACTGCCTGGTTTTCAGGGGCTGGGGTGGGGCCGTTTGCTGCATCTGAAAAGCAGAGCTTTTATTTAGATCTGCAAAACATTTGCAAGTTTGTTAGTTCATCAAAGAAATCTAATCCACCTATTGTCTTCTGATCTTTCTGGTAAGATCCTTCCATATGAACAGAACCGCTTTTTAAGAGCACCCGCTCCTCCCCACCCCACCCCCAGCATTTCCTGTCCTCTCACCTTAAAAAACAACTCTGAGAACTTTGCGACCAAAGCAGCCATGTGGAGCCAGAATTGTTTCAGATTTATCCAGGGCCTTTGCTCACATCCTGTCGGGTGTTAAAAATCCCTCAGCTGCTTTGCTGGGACCACCCGGCTCGTTCTGAACCACATCTGACAAAATGATACTGTTCACTTCCAGAACCCATCACACAGTTATTCTTGGATAAAAGGTAAAGCAAATAGCAGCCAACTGCTCAGTGCTGCAGAAACGAAGCCCATCTAGCCATTTATCAAAGCCTCAGACAACCAGCTTGCTTTAAGCTCAGCCACCTCTCCCATTACAGCTTTAAACGATAACACGCCATAATATCAGAAATGACAAATGGAACGGGGGGCCCAACCTATACACAATCAATACCTGCTCTGAAATAAGAACCATCTTTAAAGTATTGACAAAGGCAGCAGGAATACGTATAAAACTGCAATTTTTTCTTGAATTGTTTGCTATGGCCACTGTCAACATTCATTTGTCCATGACATTCTTTTTTTTTTTCCCGTTCCCTTCATGAGAGCAGCAAAACCCCAGGGTGTGCAAGTATTGTCAAGCCATTCTAGTGGCCCTGTGTCTACTGTTTACTGGAGGGTAAGAGGAAAGGGCCGATTGCAAGTGACTTCAGCAGAGCCTTTGCTGCAGAGTGGGAACCACTGTGGTGTGCAAAGGAATTCTGCTCTCTGCTCTACACTGAGATGATTAAAATGTCATCAGCTTCATTCATTTTGATGGGGCTCCTCCAGCTTGGGCCACAAGAGCTTTATTTAAAACACCCCCATTAACCCTCTGCAAGAGGAGAATGAAAATTCTGTGTTTGGGTCAGAAAGATAAGGACCTTCCCCTGGAGGACTGGTGGAGGAAGCACCTTGTGGGGCAGCGACTTCCGCCTCCTGAGTCTAATAATAATACTTTGTACTTTTATAGAATCTTAAAGTGTTCACCACATTTCAGATGCTCTATGAAGAATTAATAACAACCCAAAATGCTCTGCAAATGTTCAGCTCCCCTTACAGATGGGGAAACTGAGCCAGAGCCAAGTCAAATGGCTTGGTGAAGGTCACGCAGGGCCCTGGAACAGCTGGCAACAGAAACTTTGTCTCCTGAGCCATTGTTTGGAGCACTGATCACTCTTCCTCTTCCACACCACTTGGCCAGGAAAAAGCAAGGGGTGACAAGATGAAGGTGACTTGTGAAGGAAGTTGGTCATGCAGAAGTTATCTCCAGACAGTGTACAACCAAAAAAGTATCAAAAAAGGGACTGGAACTGGTACCAAGGAAGGACAGAACGACTTGTCCCCTAGAAGGATAATGGCTTGAGTTCTTTCTACACATAAGCAGCCAACCCTGGGCTTCCTTTACAGCCTCTGTGAAAGGAAAGCTTACAAGGAAATATATGAATAAGAGAGAGGTTTTGCAGTTACTAACTGGCTTGGGATCATCACAGGAATATGAAAGCTTTCAAACCTTTGTAATGCAGAGAAAATGGGTTACACCCTTGTGCACACCTGCAAGGGAAGGTGAATTTTCTGTTGCCCTGGATAAACAGGCCCATGACATTCATTTCAAAAGCATCAGAAGAAATAGTCACTTCCCTGGAGAATGATCACAGAGAGGGAAAGGCTGACAGAGAAAATGATTAAAAACAAGGGAAACTGAGGCAAAAAAACAACTTTTCCATGGCAAGTCAGCACATGAAAGAAACGTGCAGCACATTTCCCAACCACATCCCGGCACTGACTGTGCAGCCCCAGGCAGCTGTGGGCAGTCAGAGCCTGGTGCTGGGCTGGGAGTCACGGAAAGGCTCCACCGGCTCAATCCCGCACATCCCACAGCTGATCCGCAGCTCCTTGGGGCCTTCTGTGCCAAATTACTACCACAGCTTACAGAGGGAAAGAGCTGGCAAAGTGGCTCTATTCTGCTCATCAGTGCTTTGGAAACTTCAAACGAAAAATGACTCAGAGAAGAGAAAGTGCGAACAAGGCAACAAAGGTAACGAGCAGCTGGAGATGGGCCAAGTGTTCCTGAAGAATGCTCTAAAAAGTGCCACCCATTGCTGAGTGAGTGGGACACAACTCAGGGAGAGCCCTTTTTATAGTAAGATGCTAAAAAGAGTGAAAAAGGAGGGGCTCTGAGTGTCAGCAGTTATGGAATTGGGGCACAGGAGCAAATCCATAAACCTGCTCTGGGGCCACTCGCTTCACCTCTGGCAGCCTGAAAAGTGGAGTCAGTTTTTAAATAGCCAGCCCACTTTGGCAAAGCCTTTGAAGTTTTTGGGTGGGAAATGGTATTTATTATTGGTTGTCATTAGTGTGTAAATAAGTAAACACACCCACTCCTGCTCTGGAGGCGGCACAAAACAGGAGAGAACCTGCTGCATGATTTCAGGAAAAGGAATGTGTCTGTCTCCAGTGCTTTACTCTTGCCTGCAGTGCTGGTGGCTGGTTTATTCTGCAGGGATCCTTCCCGAAATATTTCAGTCTGTGCTGGGATTAGGCAGCTTTCTGCTTCGATGAGTGAGTTGCCTTGGCTGAAGAACGTGACAAGGAGGGTAGGAGGCACAGGATGCTCTGCACATGTCCCCTCAGCTCCGGGTGTTTCCTCATGGAAAGGCACCAGCTGCCAGTGCCAGATCCGAGGCTGCACTATGGAATCCGAGCGCTCTCGGAGTGCTGCTGTGGTCTGGAGAGTGTGCTCACAGCAGGAGGAAGGGGTAGTGACAGGCCAAGTTTAATATTGATTTTAGCACTGCTGGACAGATCAGGCCAGAGCAGGATAATCTGTTAACCCCAAAACGTGGAGGAGTCAGCGGATTTTCAGGAGTTTGCAATTCCTGTCACCAACTCCTCCTTGTCACTGATATTTGTCTGTGAGGGGACTCTCTGTCAGCCCAGAGCTCCCTGCTCGTGGCACTTCTGGAGTGAGCTCCTCTTCCCAAAACTCCACAGCTCCATCAATCCCGAGGGGAACTGATGGAGAGGGGAGCATGGAGACGTGCTGGGTCACCACGGGGCCAGGCTGGAAGGGAGGGTTTCCCAGAACTAAAGGACACCTGTCTTGGCTGAAAAATGGTTGGGAAACTCCAGCTCTGTAAGTCTTTTGCTGTACAAATCAGGCTGCCTTAGACTCAGGCCCTGAGAATTCAAGGGGAGGAGAATATCTCTGTGCTAAAAAGCTGTATAAAGTGATTATTATCGTTGTTATTCACTAATTATTGTGATATTTCAGGATGGATACTACAACAGACCCATTTTCTAGGAACTGGGCTTACAACAGCATGTTAGGATTGGGCTACGAAGAACGTGCAAGTTAAATTAGATTTGTCTACAGCAGTAATATAATGAATAAAAATGTTAAAAGATGAAAATAATGCTAAGTTACATTATTTAAAAACTCTAAAGGGCACAGCAAGAGTGGAGGTGGATATCATATCAGGATTTTGGAAAAAGGGATGAAGTGGAATAGAGAAATGGGAGACAGGTAGTTGGGGGAATGTAGATTCAAAAAAGGGCTAAGTTTTCAAAGGTATGAAGGAAGGCTGAAGTGCAGGTAGAGTCTTAACAGCAATTTTACAAGTGTTTAAGCAGGTTAAAAAAGAATCACAGCTTTAATCTGCTGAGGTTCTTTTGAAAATCCTACTAGGATTTCATCCCAACATGTGTAACCAGCCTAAAAAATCTGGCCCTGATCATTCAAGGAAATTGAATTATTTTCCAGAATAAGAGTTTTCTTGCAGTCAGACTGAGGTCTCTATGCAGTTACCAAATTAAAATAAAATGAGCAAGGAAAGCAAATAAAGTGAGGCTATTTGATGAAGCATCTCTCTCATAAACACTGTTAAAACAAAGACACAAACACAGCCTGAGTGGTGACGGAGTTTGCTGAATTTTTGGGAGTTTGCCCAGGCAGCAGTTGAGGATAAAATCTTCTGTGGAAAGAAAAGCAAGGAAGGACAAAGTATGACTGGCATCTAATCTGCCCCTGCTGTCCTGCACGTGCTGCTGAGCAGAGCAGCTGATGATGTACAAAACTCCAGAAGCAGAGCAGGGGACAGAAGCAGCAAACTCTTATAATTTCCATGCAGAGCCTAATGACTCCTTACCCCAGTGTGTATCCACATCCCACCATCCCAGGATTCATATATTTTGTTTAACCTTTTTCTGCCACGGCAGGATCTCAAGGGAGAGGTGGGTTGACTGCTGGAGCAACAGGCCTTGATGGTGACATCTAATAAATAAAATGGGCCAACACCCACCCTGGGGTGCAGCAGAGATGACCTTTCTTACCTTCCCAAGCAGCACAGACACACCCCTGTCACCTCCTGCTCCCCCACCTCTGCCTTGGCATTGTCCTGGCACAATTTCCCCAAAGCCAAAGAGACACAGACACATCTCACTGCTCCTCTGGGATGGCAAATTTAGCCCATCAAACAAAACCACCACAAATTAATGCACAGACCAGCCCCAGACTCACTGGCAAAGGCAGATGTGCCAATGACAGAGGTCTGAGAGCTCCTTGCAGAGGATCCTCCACATCACAGGAACCTCAGCACCCTGCGAGGAGGCAGTTGCTAAGGTAACTACTTTTTTCCTTTTAGAGAACAGCCAAGTAAACAAGCATGTAAATAGACTTAAGAGCCACATAAATTGTTGGTGAACCTATTCTGGTTACCTTGACGATAAAGTATCACTCTTCCAGGATTTAAACTTTCTTTGGCATCTAAAGACTATAATATGCTGTGATCTCAGGCAGCTACGATTGGATTTTCGAAGTTTTAGGTCTATCTTCTCTCTTTTCCCAGTACCTTTCCCTGTGGGATGTGAAGGCATCCCATGTAGCTGCAGCAGGAAATCCAGCATCCCAGTCAGCAGGCACTGGTGCTCAGGGAGGCTGTGCCTGTGCACACCCCCAGGAAAAAGCAATTTGCTGCAGACTGGCCAGGCTGCAGTTCTGTTTTGGGGCTCTGCCCTGTGCCAACACCTCCCACTCCCGTGCAGGGAAGACAACCAGACTTGCTCTTTTTGCTTGTCAAGCACAGCAGAGGAATTCCCCAGACAAGCTAATCCCTGGAAACACCGCCTCGGGGTGGTGCTGCCGTGGGTGTGGGAGCTGTCCTGACTCCACTTGTGGCACGAGCTCCGACTCGCTGCCTGGACAAGGCCGGTGATGCAAAACCAGCTCGGCTTCCCCAGCTCAGTGAGGGTTCCAGTGCTCTTCCAGCTGCTCCCAGAGTGCAGCACACACCACCCAACCCTTTCCAGTGGCAGTCCATGCCCCCCTGCACACAGCCCCTCTCAGTGATCCCACCAGCACAGAGCACTGAGGATGCAACGTGGCTTTTCATCCCGAGCCTTTGGTTTTGCCTGATTTTCCACTGCAGCGGGAACAGAGCCCTTGGTGCCTAAGCGGGAGTGGGATCTGTAGCTGCCACAAATGACATCAGGCAGCATAACTATTTCAGCCCTGCCAGTCCTCAGCAGGGGTCACAGCTGACAGCAGACTTAATAAAATTGGCTGGGGTTGGGTGACTAAAATGAAACATCTCAGCTGAAAAAAAAAAAAGGCAAGATTGAGGCTCATTCAAGAGCTTTCTCCTCACATAGTTAAGGGAGAGCTTCACTACAATTGACAGCTAATTCAGTACACATCTCATAATATATTATCTCCCCAGCTATATGACAAGTCTAGTGAGCAAGATGCAAATGAACACTTAGGCAGGTAAGTTCTTAATGTCACTTTAAGACTCAGAGCAGCATCACTGTCTTCTCCATCCACTGGATGAGTTACGTAGTGATGGAGCAGTTGTGGGAAGGGAACAGCAGGATGGCAGAGGAAATGGAAGGTAAGAGAGGTTAATTTATGGAAATTATCTAGGTCACCCAGTAAGTAGGACATGTCATGCACAGCTTTAAAAGTACAATAGTAATTTATTTAGAATCTGATTTTTTCAATAGATAGTCAATGAGGGTTATCAGGAGTCAGGTAATTGTTTTGATCTCCTCATCACCAAATGAACTGCAGCATCCCAAATGGATGCAGGAACTTCCAGTGTTGTGCCTCTATAACAAGGCCCCCCAGAGCAGAGGGGCAGATTTGGCTGAAGTGGGGCAATGCCACGTGTGAGGGATGTGTGGGGTTCTGCAGCACTTCATGTCACTGGGACTGATGGGTGGGCAGAGGTTTTGGAGCACTCAAGGATCAATGAAAAGAAAAAAACTCAGAGGATTTTATCACTTCAGAACTATATGTGATTGGAGGGGGGGGCAAAAAGGGAAAAAAGTCTATACAAAGAGGCTAATTCACCCAGACTTAGATTTTCCCTACTAGTTATGAATTAATTAATCTTTTCCTTCTCATTAATGGTACAAAACTAAAAACAGTCTTTTTTTTTTTTGGCTACAAAGCTCCTGCTCTTTTCTTCCCTGTATTTTGCTGGTTTAATGCCACAGCTGAGAACACAAAACCTGGACTGCAGAGCTGCCTCCCCTGCCTTCACAGCATTTTCCACTGAGAGGAGCAATAAAGGAAAGGAAACGTGAGGGGCACAGACGGCAGGAACAGGGAAGCCCAGATGGAAGTGCCGAGGGGACACTCCGGGCACTGCAGGGACCGAGAGCAGTTCCAGATCTGGGTGAAATTCCTGTGAGCACCTGGCTGGAAACTGCCTCATCAAACCTCCCAGGTCCGTGCCCTGCTGTGCCTGTGGATGTACCTGCTCTCCATGAATTCCTCCGTAAGAAATCCTGCAGCCCTCAGCAACCTCAACCACTTCTCATTTTGAATTTTTAAGCCATTAGTTAACTCAATCCAAAAGGCTGTGTGGGCAGCCTGGCCTCACTCAAACCCAGAAATTTTTCAGTTTTGTTTAACTTGACTCTTTTCTTAGTGCTTAAACCCTTCCACAGGAGTGTCTGTACAGCTGCAACAGGCAGCAGTAGTTTGAAATAAAAATCCTTCAGCTGTATCCTTTAGCTTCATCTCACTCTTCAAAGGAGCTGCAGGTCTATCACAACATCATAATTCCAAATTTTCCTGACTTAATTGGTTTGTTCTGTGACGGTCTCTGAGAAAATAAATTACAGTTTCTACTTTTTTTTTTTTTTAAATGAACTGACCACAAATTTGTAATGAGAATATATTTTGTCAAGATAAAAGGATGGATCAGGATATCTTTAATCAGTTTTTAATTACAGAACCCAGTGACTCAAAACCATTAGTACCTGACTTGGTTCCTACTTGGACCTGACTCCTGCCTTGTTCTCCAGCCCCCTCCTCCAGGCTCACGGTGATGAGAGCAAAGTCAGGCAGTGCAGGGAAGATTTCAAGGAGTTTTCTTATCCCAAATACTGGCACACCACTGGTTCTGGACAGACTTCCACACTGCTACACGTGGCTCTGACAGAGCAACACTGGCTGCTCCGCATTCAGAAGATATTGGATAATTTTTCCTCAATCCTTGGCTCTTAAGGCCATGAGATTCTCTACAAATCTCAGCTTTCACACGTGAAAGATAATTTTTCTGGCCACCACGATCACAGGTTAATATTAAAAAAAATAAATTATCATTTTTAAGAAACCAGATTCATGATCCTCCACCTTCTCTTTTTCACAAGCTCTTTTTCCCTGCCTGCTGCCTCTTACACTTGTTGCAAAACCTGATCCCAGACTCCAGCCCTGCTCGTGCCCACGGGAACGCTCAGCCCCTGTAGCTGGTTGGGTCTTAGTGAATCACCAGAAATAAAATCAGCAAAGGCACTGAGCATCCCCCCAGTAAATCATCTTCTGCCCAACAAAAGGTGTCTAGCAACACATATATTAACAGCCTGTACTGCTGAGCAACTTTTTTGGTTCTCGTGTAAACGTAATTTCAGCAGAAGATAAAACCCAGCTCTATTCTGGCTTGTGTGACACATATAAATTGTGCATAGAGCTTGGAAACAATTAATTTAAAGTAATAATTTGTATAAACATCCTAACAAAATTTTAAAGGGTATTAAACACCCTGTTTTATAAACATAACACTTAATTTGAAAAAAAAACCCAAAACATTTAGAAGGTAACGCATTTAGGATAAGTGCACAACACATGAAAATAATAAATGAAATTTTCCCAGTTTAGAAAATGAATGTAATTAATTAACATTTAAATTACATTTTTAATTGCAATCATACCCTCCCAGGGGACTCATAAGGGACCATAATTGCAATTAAAAGCATGTGGATTAGATAATAAAACAATGCACACTGTCTGAAATGTGCGATTTAAAATGGAAAGCAGACATTGTTATCGGCACATCGAACTTAATTGTGGCCATAAAGCAAATGTGCTGTACAAAATAAAATTCACATACGGGAACATTTAATTCTTGAATCTCTTAAAGGGGACACGCTTGAGAGCACATTTTATGACAGGTTCTGTTTGAAACGGCCCTTTAAGGCTTTAGCATTCAGGGATAGTGCTTTAATGTTTTTGCATTAATAAAAGCATAGCTGAATGTTCCTATTAAAATACACAGATACATTTAAGTAAGGAGATGAAACTGAGTGTCTGGAATTTAAGTTGCAGAAGGCACAATTATATCAGGAACACATTTTTCTTTGTTCTGCTTTGTTTTAAAATTGTATTTGCCAGGGGAGAGTTGGAAAGGCACTGCATTTCCAGGGGATGGAATGGACGGGAAAAGGTGGCTGATAAATAGGTATTTACTGAGCAGACACAGATTTGCTCTCCCTTAAGTGTGGTCACCTCCCAGGGCAGAATATCGACGTTCTGGTTTTCCTGGTGCTGCACTGCTGCTTTTTGATAAATACTGGAGATTTTAGCCTTTAGTGGCACTAATTCTTAATTTTTCATAAACTTCCGCTTTATCTCTTTTTTCCCCTGCGCTGGGCACTGGTGGGATCACACCTCCAGGGCTGTGTCCAGTTCTGGCCCCTCAAAATAAGAAGGACATTGAGGGGCTGGAGCATGTCCAGAGAAGGGAATGGTGCTGGGGAAGGGGCTGGAGCACCAGGAGCAGCTGAGGGAGCTGGGGGGGCTCAGCCTGGAGAAAAGGAGGCTCAGGGGGGACCTTCTGGCTCTGCAACCCCCTGACAGGAGGGGGAGCCGGGGGGTTCAGGCTCTGCTTCAGGGAACAAGGGACAGGATGAGAGGAAACAGCTTTAAGGTGTGCCAGGAGAGGTTCAGGTTGGACATCAGGAGGAATTCCTTCCTGGAGAGGGTGGTCAGGCATTGGAGGGGGCTGCCCAGGGAGGTGGTGGAGTGATCACCCCTGGAGGTGTCCAAGGAATGACTGGACATGGCATTTAGTTCAGACACAGCACATCAGTGACTCCAAATGCTCTCAATGAATTTGTTTTCACTTTTACCAGCTGAAAAGAAAGAAACTGTGAATCTTTCGATCTAATTGCAGTTTGACAAAAAGGGTGCTGGGAAAATGATGATGTAATTGTTGATAATATTCACTGAGAGATACTCCAGGTGATCTGCTCTACTTTCCCCCTGGGTAAAACCTCGAGCTAGGAAGGAACAGGGTTTAACTGTGAACACACAGCATGGAACTCCAGCTGCCCAGGGGAAAAATTCACCCAGGAAGGAGGTGATTTGATATAAAAACATAACTCTAGAACTTCTGCTACCTATGAAAACGCAGTGAGAGAAGATAATGCATGTGCAGGGCCCCTAAGTTAACCTTTTAAAAATTATAGTGAAACCTGGAAGTCATTCCATGTAATTTTCCTCACTAGCTCTACTCCAGTGCTTGGACAGCCCTATATACACAGTACAGAAACTGCGACTGGTTTTGGAGGCAATAGTAGGACAACATTTACCAAGGGTTAGAAAAGTTACCCTGAGTGGAAAATAATGCTGAAAGCATTAAGTGGAGGAAACTTTTGAACCTGAGGGTAATATTTTTCTGCATGACTGCTCAAAGAAACAGATATAATTTGCTTTATAATGCTTCACACACCCCCTCCCTCCCAAACAGGTGTGTTAATGCTATATGGAGAGTTGTCTGCAATGCTCTGCATATGGTGCTGCTGTAATTTGATTTTCTGGGCAATAAAGAATTCCTTGTCAGGATTCTAACTGTTGACTGAGGCTTCAGACAATAAAGCAGTGGGGTGAGCTGGCACGAGACAACCCTTCAGAATTCAGGAAATACAGAAAGTAAACATTTCCTTTTTTTATCCACACAGCCCCACACACCAGTTCCCCATAAAATGTAACCCTTATTTTCCTTACAGTGGTCTCTGCCACGTGGAGCTCACCTGTCCATGATGTGCTGGTGCATTTGTGATAAGGCAGAGTGTGATAAGCCACCAGAGATGATCCCTGTTCACATCTCCTCGGCTTAATGACAGCACCACGACGTCTCATGTTCATTCTCTGCACGGTGGAGCCTTCCCTGGCCAGAATACAGGTTTGGGATGCTGATCCCTTCTTAGCCAGGGAGCTTTAAACTTTGCTGAGCTCATCAGTTGTCCAGTCGGACAAAGCCCAGCCTGAAGTGCCTGAGGCAAACAGTTAATCATGTTAGCAGTCCACTAACTTCCGACTGGGAAGTGACAAAAAGTAAAGCAACATTCAGATTTGCTGTGTGGAAACATATCCAGATTAAATTTAATTTGGATAGTCAGGAAATAGGGGCACCTGTCAGTTCCTAGGTAACACAGGGATTTTTTTTCCAGCATCGCTTACTACCTTTGGGAAAAAAGCTCCTTTCTGAAGCCAAAAAACCTGACAAGGTGTAACTCATACAATGCCTTGTGCTGCATTACGATGGCTTACATTGGTTCATGTCTTGTCATATGACAATATAACATGACACAAACCTGCATGTACATTGCATTGGAGATTTATAAAACAAAGCTTCCCCGCTCGGCAGCAGCAGGGCTGGATTGGGAACCTGCCGAGGAGGAGCCCATAAAATATGCACAGCCAGCCCTCAACATGAGCACGAACTAATAGGATTGGAGAAGCAGAACTTTTCATTCCAGCAGGATTTCAGAACTGGAACTTCCTAACCCTGCGCTTTGATTTTGTTTTTTAATTAATTGCAGGAACATGGAAAATGCAAAACAGAAGCACAGGGTAGGAAAGTAGAGAGAGGAAAAAAAAGAGGTAAAGATAAAAGACAGAAGAAAATTAATTGTTAATTATTTATTAGACGGTTCATTTGCTCACACCTACACTCCTGTGTTGGTGTTTTAACCCACTGTGCTCGTTCCTCAAGCTTGACCTCAGCCACGTTAGTAGTTGGTTTCTTTTTCTTTTGTCACTTCTCATTAATTTCATCAGCTTTTTTTTTTTAAAGAAAAAAAGATGTAAGATAGGAGCTCTATGTAACAATGTGAATAATTCTTAAGGGCTGCTCCTTTCCTGAGTTATGGCCAGCAAACTCCCCAGCACAGCACGGTCAGGTGCAGGTTTTTGAAGGGAGCTGAGGTGCATTTTGAGGCTCTGAGGGACAGAAGGTCCTTCCTAAATGGTTCACAGGGCAGTGAGGACAGTGCAGCCTCATTCCTCCACTGCCAAACACTCTTGCTCCTTTAATAACAGTTCTTCCCGAGAAATTCATCTCCTCCAGGCTCACACCTACCGGGAGAATGAGTCTCTAAGTACAACACGCACATGCAGAGGAAGACACCAGCATTTCTTTAATATATGATAACTGTAGCATTAAAGACAACTACAGTATATCCTGACACCTTCTAAAGCGTGGCTTGAAAAATAGAATCCCTGCAGCCTATATAACGTCAGGATTTGTCTCTGCAACTGTTTCAGTAAGTGGTTATTTCACTTAAAACTTGTTTTACTTTTTTTTTTTTTGTCTTGGCACAGTGCTTGCAGAAAAGAAGAGAATATGAAAAGGAATTTTTCTGGTTCCTCTACTTTGAAAATTAATTTCCTTACTTTCCTCTAGCCTTCTGAGGGGAAAAAAAAAAAATCTCTTTTCAGCTTAAAACCAACCTCTTGCAGATTTACTGTGACACATTCAACATGCAATAAGTTGTCCACCATGAGACCCTTGGCTCCCAAGGCAGCATTTATTTTAGCTACAAAAGGTGCAAAGCAGCCCGGATTTATATAAATGTAAAATAATTTCAGCAGTCTGACACAGGAAAGGTAGGTCAAATCATGCTTAGGACTTATGTAATTTTTTTTTTAACTACCAAAATGTAATCATATCCTGGAGTGGGTGATCTCATCTCAGAGCAGGGGAACTATAGTTATAGGAACAATAAAAAGGGAGAAAACCTATTCCATTCCTCACCATACAGAAGAAAAATAACAAAAAGCTCTTCTTTGATCTCTTTGCCAAATAAAGTACTATTCTAGCATTTGACATATGACTGCAGTGACCCTGAGATATGCCTCCTGTACATTACCTTTACTTTGTTTCACCAAAGCCCAAACTGGTAACAGAACTCCATCATTTACACTCAGCTCCTTTTAAACCATTTTTCACATTTAGTCCCTGATAGAAAAGGAACGTGTCTCTTTCCTACACTTGATTTATGACGTAGTTTCTAAGCAAAACACTTTTATCTGAAAGTATAGGTCAGACAAAGGAATAATGCAATCAAAGAGACACTTGCAGAAACATTATAAATACTGTATTTTATCCAGCAGAAGCCCTGTGCTGTCAGAAATGACTGGCTGCTCACAGGCACCGAAGTTCATTGTCTGTTGGGGGAGCAAAAATTGCAGTTAAGCTGGAAGAGGAATATCTGTCAGGCTTGGTGGTTTTTTATATTTTATGTTGGGGGGGTTTTTTTGGTTTTTGGGGGTTTCTTTGAGAAGTAATTCCATTATTTGAAAAAACTGGTGTTCCATGAACACTTGAGTGCCAAGAGGCTGTATTGGAGAAGGTGTTTTTATTGCTATAAGAATTTTATTTCATTATGCCAAGTGGTTCTGTAGAATCACTCTGTGGCAGGTGACAGGAGGGGTGGAAGTCACTGCACCTTTCATTTCAAAAGGTAGAACAGATCCACCACCTCTGTCACTGTCCTACCAGGTACCCCCAGTTCCAAGGCATTGCTCCTCCTAACAAGCCTGGGAAGGTATGGAAATCCTACTATTCCTGTTTCACAGAGAGGAAAGAAAGACATTAGGATAAGGAAAGGCTGAGAGAATTGGGATTGTTCAGCCTGGAGAAGAGGAGCTTTGGGGTCACCTAATTGTGGCCTTCCAGTACCTGAAGGAGCTCCAAGAAAGAGGGAGAGAGACTATTGACAAGGGTCTAGAGGGACAGGACAAGGGGGAATGGCTTTAAACTGACAGGGAGTAGGGTTAGATGGGATATTGGGAAGGAATTCCTCCCTGTGAGGGTGGGGAGGCCCTGGCACAGGTTGCCCAGAGAAGCTGTGGCTGCCCCATCCCTGGGAGTGTCCAAGGTCAGGTTGGATGGGGCTTGGAAAGAAAGTCAAAGCTCTGCTGCCACTGTAACCCCTGATGGTGCCTTTGTAAGAGATCCACTTTTAGTGCAGACACAGCATATCAGTGACTCCAAATGTGCTCACTGATTGTTGAGTGTTCACTTCTTTTTTCTCTACTTTCATTATGAGTAACTATATATATATATATATATATGTATATGTGTGTGTGTCTATGTGCTACAGAAAGAGACAGCAAATGGGTTTGTGCGTGTGCAAAAGAAAAGTTTGATTGTCCCCAGGGAAAAGCAGACCACTAGTTTTTTTCAGTAGTAAATTTATATAGATATATATTCACGAAATCAACTAGTATATATATAAATAAGCTATACTATATTTATATATATTCTGTTCTATTTTGACTAAGAGAGCACCAGGGTGCCTCAGTGCACTCACTGAGTGTAGAAGGCAGCACTGAGGGTGAGTGAAGGGGAGATGGGGCAGTGGAGCAGAGGAAGGCTCAGGTTGCTGCTTGCCCAGGTCACAGGGAGAGGACTAGAGGTAGGAACAGGGAAAGGACAACTGAAAACTGCTTGGAGCAGCCTCCAGAGTTCCGAGCTTCTCCAAGCTGGGCAGGATTGACAATCATCTGCTTTTCATCAAAATATCTCGCTGTTGTTATTGCTTTTGGTTGTAAATCAATAGAGTGGAGCACAATGACAGTTGAACCACTTTTCTCCTGGTAAGACGACCAGGGCTGATCTGCATATCCTGAGAAAGCTCTTTAAAACGGGAGGAACACGAGTCCCTGTTTTACAGGGAAACATAAGCACAAGCTTTCATCTTGCGTCTGGTGTTTGGATCCTGTAGTGACAGCTGCCAGCGAGCTGATGGATCCAACTTCGGAGAGGAGCCCTTCCCTTCCCGGGCAGGATGGCGAGCAGATGCTGAGCAGAACAATGGGAAACACGCCCCAGACGAGCGTCTGGACGGAAGGGGGCGAGGGTTATCCTTCCAACTGCCGGCTGGGAAGGGAACAGGGAAGATGCTGAAGGTTTCAGTGCTCCAGCAAAGGCATAAACCAACAGCGACTGAAATTCAGAAGTGCTGAGGAAACGGCAAGGCAATGCTCAATGCATTATGACCTTTCCTGCTATTTTCAAAATTGCGATCTTAGAGGGGGGAAAAAATGAAAAAAAGGAAGCCCACCCTCAGCACATGGCTGAAAATGTTATTAAAAGCAATGAATTATTTTTTATTGTTATGTTTAATTTTTGTTTAAAGTACCATTCGGAGCAGAGGCAGCACAGAGGATGCCTCCCTTAAACTGAAGATAAGTTTGATGTTTGAAAAGAACCAATTTATCTCATTCATTCTTTTACGTGCTCACTTATATTTATTTATATGCACACTCCTTCGAATTGCATTTTTATTTTTTACTGGGTGCAGTAGCTGTTAATGATCATATACAGTCATGAGAATTAAAATAGAATCCTGCATTTCACTTGGACACTGGAGCAGCACACACGGGATGCAGGATATATAAATAACAAAGACCTTGAATAATCACATACTCTATATCCTCTCTTACTGGAATATAAAAGCAAGCCCTAACCTATGACAAAACTTAATACAAATGAGATATGAAATAAATAAAATGCACAATGCTGGAGCTCAATTTGAACTGTTCAGACTTCATCACAACATATTGGAAAACGTGTGATAGGACAGGGAAAATCTTTGCATATAAATTATAGCTATGAAAGGATTTGCTGCTGCAAACAAGTGTAAAGATGAAACTTCCCCAAAACTTATATCAAGCATAAGATATTGTAAATAATAATTTACATTTAAATAGCACCTTCAGCTCTGGAGGATCTTGGAGCATTTTGCTAACCACAAGTGAAATGCCGTGGTGGGAAGGTGCAAACAATGTTTGCAGCACTGTTTTGCTTATATATTGCAGTATAAGGAAAGTAGCTTGTGTGGGGACAAAAAAACTTCTGACCTCTGTGTGTACTACATTTACATTAACTGGGCAATTTTGGCTGAGGACACCAGGAGAAACCCTCTCCTTCCTGATTCCGAGTGTGGGAAGGTGTGTGCTTGGGTGTTTGCAAGGAAAGGAAAGGGGAACTCAAAGAACTCTTGGCTTTGAATCTGAACGAGCAGCAGAAAACTGCTAAAAATATAAATGTAAATAATATTGTTACACTTACAAACTACCTTTTATTTGACAAGTCTGGCCCTCCTCCCCGAGGAGGAGGCAGAGTTTTGTAATTTTAATAGCAGAGAAGTATAACAAAGGGAGGAGCTGGCTGTGAATTATCTATCCCAGGACTAGGAACAGGACACTCTGTGGAGTCCCAGACACACACAGGAGCATTCCCATGGGTTCCCCCAGCACAGCCCCAGTTTGTCCCAGTCCTGACCAGCAGAGAGAGTGTTACACCAGTGAAATGGTTACAGGCAGTGTGGCAGCAGCACTGCAGAGCTGATCCATGTCAGCCCAGTGACTTTGATTAAAAGCAGGCTTCAGGATTAAATAGGACACATGGAAACAGGGAAAACAGCAACAGCTTTTACAGACCGAGACACACAAGGTTCGTCAGTGTCAGATGATGCCACTGAGCAGCCCCACAGAAGAGTGTGGATTGGTTTTAATGTGGATTTTAGGAAGAAATTCCTCCCTGTGAGGGTGGGGAGGCCCTGGCACAGGTTGCCCAGAGAAGCTGTGGCTGCCCCATCCCTGGAAGTGTCCAAGGCCAGGTTGGACGGGGCTTGGAGCAACCTGGGCTAGTGGAAGGTGTCCCTGCCCATGGCAGCCCAGTCAATAAAGGAGGATGTTGCACATTATTTTCCAGGTATCAAAACAACTCATTCAGGTGTATTTGGCAATGTAGAAAGACTAAGAATAAAGGAACCATGTGCTGCAAAAAAACAGAAAAGGAGCACCAGTGTTCTTCTTAAGAAGCAAACTGTTCTCATCCGTTTGACAACGTGATTTGTCTTCTGCCAAACCAGTCCCTATTCTACACTGTTCCTCAGGAAGCACATAGGAACTCATGGATATAGCTTGGATGACCTCAGTGTATTTATTCACAGAAAAACTCAGTGTTACAATTAAAGAGTAAAAGAAATGTACGGTAAAAATGGACACTGAAAATACTTATAGAAAGAAATCAGCTTTTTTGCAATGGACAAGCCCTTTGCTGGTAAGAACAGATTATAAACTAGGAGATGATAGCAGTAATCCATCCTTTGTGTTTATACTTTAGGAATATCCAACCTTGAGGGTTTAGCATGCAGGTTGAAACAAATTGCTCTGATCACCAATATCAAGGTGTCAAGCTGAGATATTACATGTCAATCATTCTGTGACAAAGATAAAAGTGAACAAGATGCATTTCATAGTTACACAGAGAGGCAACATGGATTATATATTTAGTGTCTTTTTTCCCAATATACCTACCAGCATTTCTAAGTTGTTTTAGCAAGAAACTTGAAATATAATCGTTTCAAGACAAATTACAGTGATGCTCTAAACAATGATGGAGGTCTCCCTAACTGTGGATTCTCCTCAAAAACAGAGTCAAACCAATACCAGCAGACTTTATGAGAGTGTGAATTGCATCTCCACTGAGAGTGCCCTGCTACCCACACAGATCAATTGACTCGACCTTTACATCTGCTCTACAGAGTTTAAGCAAAAAGAGAGAATAAGAGAGGGAGTGAGAGAGAAATATCCTCTCAGATGCTCCCTTACAGGGACGGGAAGCGCTTGGAAAGAGAGTTTCCCAGACACCCAGGACACAAACGCTGAGCTCTGAATTCCCTGTGCATCATTGATGCCTCAGGGAACGTGGCCCAGGGAACCCACGAGGCCCATCCATGAACCTGTGTGGGATCATCCCGGACACCCTGGACAAAGCCTCAGCTGCTGGTGGCTCTGGACATGCAGGGCAGCACAAGCTCCCCTCCCATCCCTCGAGCTCCAGCTCCTGAAATCCATGGCAGCTGCACATTCAGCATCTAAGAGCTTTCTTGGATCTCGCCCACTGGAGCAGATCCTCAGCTGGTTTCCCTGCTCCTTGAACTCTTGCCAAAGGTTTAACCTAAATGTGAGGCCAAGGGAGCCTCTAGCCTAGAAAGAAGGACTCAAGATATATGATCGCTGCTCCCAGAAATATAAAAAAATATTTACAGAATTGTACAAACATCCTCCTCTCATTAACTCCTCTGCAGCTTTGCTGAAGACCCATTCCAAATATAACTGTGCAGTATATACTACGGAAGAAAAAATGTAAATACATGCACAAACTTTTATTTAATCTCTGGAGAAAAACAATGTACATATTGATGGAGTCCCCTCTTTCCTCTTTACAGTTTAAATCATTTTCTTTAGTTGATAGAAATTAAATAAAGACCAAAAGCCAGAAGACTATCACACATTATGGTACAACTCCTCCTGACTTTAAAGAATCAACATGTATGAGAGATCCTTTAGCATATTTGTATGTGACAGTGTATATTACAGATCTTAAATTTTACTGATTTTTTTCTTAATTGACAATTTTATCTATACAAGGAGTCCAGAATCTTACCAACAAAACAAGATTTCTATGGCCTTAGTCTGTGCAATTCTTGGCTGTTCAGCTATTGCTGAGAAATCTGCTATGAACCAAACCTCCTCTGCAACACCAACATATTACCAGCAAACAGGGAATTATGCAGTTCCAAACATGGGATATTCACCTGCAGGACTGTGTTCCAACTGGCTTTAAGTTTGCATAAATATTAGGCCCAGGTTTGTTCAGACAACGCTGGGCACACATTTTGTATAAGAAGTCTGTAGCTGGGGGATAACTGCTGACAGTCCAAATAAGCCTCCAGGTAGCACCAGCAGGATGACTGCAGGGACAGCCTTTTCTACATGGAAAATTCAGTAAAAGCAATGGATTTTAAAAGCCAACCAGGTTATGATGAGACATGAAAAACATTTCTGATCAAGCTGCTACAGGGGCCACAGGGGGTCAGAAACACACCTTTGACTGGCAAGCCATACAAATAGAATCATAGAATCCCAGAATGGTTTGGGTTGGAAGGGACCTTAAAGCTCATCCAGTCCCACCCCTGCCATGGGCAGGGACACCTTCCAACCTGGCCCTGAACACTTCCAGGGATGGGGCAGCCACAGCTTCTCTACAGAACCACATTTCCTCACTGCGCCTTCCCAAAGGCATTTGCACACCAGGATGGATTTCCCAAGGGTTTATGAAAGAGGCTGGAACTGAGCCAGGCTTTGGCTGTGACATGGTCTGGTGGCAATGGCCAGTGAGCTGCTGATGGTGACTGAGCTGGAGTGGTTCCAGCCCCACAAAGCTCTTCAATCGGGAGTTAAATTCCCTTTTCATTTCAGTCTTTATCTCCCCACTTGTCCTGGGAGTAAATTATACCTTGGTGCTGTTTATCCATACTAGCCTAAAGAAGCCTTTGCTGTGCACATTGGGCTGCATTTTGTTATCCTGATCTGTTCCTTGCACATCCAAAGTAAAACCAGAGGTAGGACTGGCTGAGTAAAGATTACATTGTTTAGTCTCAAAATCCAGCTGTGCAGAACCGAGGCATTTAACCTCAGTTAAGATCTCACTTTTATAACCACTTGGCCAGAAGGCAAAACCTTATCTCTGTGAGGAGCAACTCCTTTTTCAGAGCAAACCCACACCAGCAATAATTTAACTTTTTTCTTTTCAAACTGCAAGTCTTGGATACAACTTCACTACAAATGTCCTAAAAAGTGAAGCTGCTATCTGTGGCCACCTGTAGTTTCCCCTGGGATATTTGTGTCTATGGCATGTCATCCCTTTTTCTTATCTGCCAATGGACCCACAGGAAGAGTTTCCAGGTGAGCTTTCAAGCACAGAGAAACCTGAGTGGTACAGGAGTAGTACAGGTGTAGTCTGCTGAGGATGACAGGGACAGCCCCTGTCACCCCACAGGAAGAAATGTCAACAGAACCATATACATGACTTTGAGGCCTGATTTTATATTCTGCTTCCTTCATGTAGCTGCTGAAAACAGGGATCTCTGTTTTGCACCAGGGATATGACATTTAAAGCAGTTTTGACCCAATCTCCTTCACATAGGAAAGCACACAGACCTCGAGTCCAGCATTGCAAAAATCAAATGTCAGGCAAAAATTGTTTGTCTCGACCTAGTAAAAATGTTTCAGGATCTGCTGCATAAATATGTTTGTGTGTGTGTGTGTGTGTGTGTGTGTACATAGATATATGTATATCCATGTGCACACATGCTATGCAATTCCAATGCCAGGAAAGAATGATACTGAGTTTGGTGATGATAAGAATGATGTAATGGCACTTAACACGATGGTAAGAGTGTACAAACAAACTTACATGGCAACACATGCAACAACTTTGTCATCCAATTGCACAGTGTTACCACTTCCACTTACATATGTTAAGTCATTAGCTCTGGGTGTGATTGTTCTGATCTCTCTGATTCCAGAGAATGTTTTCCATAGAGGAAAACACTGGTGTGAATCAATACTATGTAAATACACACAACTGCTATAAATAAGTAAACTATTAAGCACAAGGCAGAAAGATCATTTTTCATAACCATAATAACTATAGTCTTTGTACTGCAGCTGCAGGAAGAAACAGAAGCTCAGAGCAGGACATCCTGTGCAACACATGATGGGTTCAAGGCATTACGAGTTAGTTCCTACCTCAAAGACCCCAAAATCTCTATAGGAGACACTGAAGAGTAGAAACTGCAAACCTGGAGGAATTGGATAACATTCAGTCACAGATCCCATGGCACGGCTGGGAGCTGGACAGACCTCCCCAGGAGGACCTCACCTGTAAGATAGATACTGCTTTTATCCAGCACTGCTGGATTCTCCTTGTCTTTACACAGACGTGCTCGGTGGCAGAAGATGCAGAGATGATTGCCCCCTTTCCTTACATACTCTGTGCAAAAGACTGAAAATTCCTCTTCTATACTTCTTTTTTTTTTCCCCCTGTATTGTCTTTCCCAAAGGCCAGCAGGAAAAGCCATCACTCTAAAGAGAGCCCAGAGGAGAAAGTTCATGCCCTGGGTCATCTCTCTAACCCAGACTCACAGCGCTCTCACACGTTTGACGTCGAATCCCTCGATTATTAATAAGCCAGATTTGTCTACTTAGTTGGCCCTTGATTTTGTAACTCGCTGAGCCTCACGCTGGGATTTCACACAGCCACAGATTCTCACAGAAGTAAGGACTGAAATGACTTATTCCAGACTAACCAGCATTGCCCTTTAACACGTGTGACCAACTTGTGAGCAATCCCCCTGCAATCCCCCTGCACTCCCCAGCCTCTGAATTATACCAGTTATAGCTTGGGTGGATGAAACAGCTCCTGCAGGAAAAACTGGGCTAAGGAGTGAGGCACAAGCATATCCAGCTCTCCTAAGGAGAACACAAAAAACAACAGAGAAAAACCACTATTTTTTCTCCCGGATTCTTTTTGTTGTTAAAATATTTGTTTTATATCTCTTGCAATTTTTTCTCCCAATAAAGACTTATTTTTGGTTTTGTGTACATCAAGTAGGAGGACAATTTGCTGTGATTGTGAGAAGCATTCTTTACCATGAGAAGAAACAAAGATTCGGCTCAAATCCCCAACCAGAGCCTGCCTAGGTGGTGCTGAAATAGAGATATTATGCTGCTTTTCCTGCATGTCCTTATGCAAACAGGACGTTGTAAATGTCTCTTTTTTGAAAAAGGGCCTTGTATCTGGTCTTAGTTCTGCCCTTTGATTTATTAGGAGCTTCAGCTGCAGACCAAATAGGTTTTCCTGTCTCTGCTACCTCCTATTCCAGTCTTAAGTCATTGTGCTTTGAGACACACTCCTTAAAGTACAAACTCTGTTACAGTGCCCTAAATAATATGTGATGCGAATAAGTGCTGTTAAAGGAGTTTCCTGTTTTGGTTTCCTTATTGGCACTCCAAGCTGAGCTAAAATCTCCAAAGGCCTCACTTAGTATGCAGATATTGAAACCAAACCAAAAAAAGATCCCTGCATTTGTTGTGCTGTAGCTTTAAATGCCCCTGGCAGAAACTTCATTTCTCTCCCTTTCTCCCTTTCGATCCTTCCCCCCTCTCTCTCTCTTTTTTTGATGTTTCTTCTTTCTCTCAGCCTGTCATTGACAGTAAGTGCAATCACATTACACACAGCTTTCTTTGGAAAGCCCCCTTTTTAATGATCTGGCAGTCTGTAGACACTGACTGCTTCCAGAAAAAATTTCAATCCCTCTTCCCACAGCTTCCTCAAGCTCCAATGATAAATGACACCTGTCATTCTGTCACAGACAAACGGCACAGATGGGAGCGTCAGTGATGTATGGCTCACCAGAACAGGAAATCAACTTTGTTGGTTTTTTGGTTGGTTTTTTTTTTTTAAACAGAAAAGAGCTGACCAGGACATTGTCACGAGGCTGTTCCAGGGGCCCTTGTCGGAGGAGGAAGGGAGGCAGGCGCAGAGGAACCAGTAGTTTTTAAGTAGCAGTTGCAGTTTAAGACCAAGGACTGCAGCTGTTTAAATGACTTTGCAGTTTAGGACTCAAGTGCATCTAAACAGGGACCTGAAGGAGCAATTGCTGCTCTTCCAGCCATACCTGCACTAATGTCACACCAGTGATCCACCTCCAGCACCGCTCTGGCTGCTGCCCTGGCCTGGGAATCGACTTGGACAACTTTGCACAGGCTGCAGTTGGAGCCTGGATTAGACACATCCACAATTACATTTGATTTAATTTCTCTCAGTGATGGAACTGAACCGAAATCCTGGCTTTAAGAACACTTGAGAAATGGGGAAATTTAATTCCAAACCCATTTTCTGTCAGACAGGTCCTTCTTAAGCTTCTTTTAAAATCACTCATGTTTTCACAAGGAATTTTTTTTTTTTTTTGTGGGCAAATCACTTCGGCTGCCTGAGACACGCAGCCACTTTTTCACTGCCAAGCAGGCAGACAATAAGCTCAGAGCTCTGACAAAAACTGTGCAGAAGTTTTTACCCTGTGATGCCCTTCTTGATAAGAGAATTAAGTCCTGCCACTCTCCTCTTACAGAGCAGCTGGAGAGGAAACGGGAGCCCAAGTGGCCGGTGAGTAATTAAAGAATCTTCAGGAGGCCTGAGAAAGGCAAATCTCCCCGGGACTGTGCAGGGAGGGAGGAAGGCAGGACTCTGCTCTCAGACAGAATGAGAGTCTTCTCTAATCCCTGAGTGGAGAGATTTTTGCAGATAACTTACTGCCCCTACAGGGAGTGTAAAATCCGTCCCTGCTCTCCGCAACCAACTGTTGGACGCTCCCCTCCCGTGTGACGGTGTCACAAAGCCCTTTCCGGATTTTGTTCCCGAGCAAACACAATGCCACCGTCTCCCGAGACAGAGATAAAGCAAACGAACCATTCTTCCTGCCTTGTTCACAGAACTTATTTACAAAATCGTCTCTCGGAGGTAAACACGGCTCCGTACAAGAAAGGGAGCAGAACTAGACCCCGAGAAAAACTTTGGCTTGCCTCGCTGGGCGCGCTGGAAGCGCAGGGATGCAGCTGTGGAGCCTTCCCCGCGATTCAGCTGTAGGGTTCTGAAAAGATTAACGTATGTCATGTGACAAAATCTCCACATGCTGCAACGGAAATATATCCCTGGAGGCTGCATTTTCAAAAGGAGCTGGGTGATAATGCTGCCTTTCCTGCACATTTATTGAATTTGATGTGTACAGTTGCGGGTACAAAAAACTAATCAGGAGTCCAAAGTGACGTGAAATACAACTAAGTATGCAGGCAAAGTTAACAAAAGGAATTTCATCACATTTTAGATGCTGATTATCAGCAGCAATAGCCTAGGGAGAACTTTGGAGCAAATTCCTCAGATTTTCCAACATTATCTAGGCTGCTCCAAGTGCTCCAATAGGGTTTCGTACTCTAAGTCAATGTGATGAAATGTATAAAATGAACTGAGTGATTGCTGACCCTAGAACATGGATGGTTCAGGATTATACATATTCAAGGCATTAATATCAAGCCTTTCATCATCCATCAATGGTAGCCCACATAGATCACAGGAAATTTTCATTGCATGGACAGATTTTTGTCTTTCTATAAATTAAGAATAGGATTCCTATGGAAAGTAGAAAGGTAGGAATCATCAGGCAGCTCAACCTATCAAGTTCATCTATGATGTCAGCAGGTTTGAGATGAAAAACCAACTCTTCTAAGGGCAGAAGAGATGATGACACCAATGAGCAGTGGTTGAAGGTGGGATGTGGGGAAATTACTTGGCCAACAGATCCATGCTATTCCTACCAGAGGAAACAGGGAAGAGGATGGTGGGAGTCCAAAGAGCCACTGGCAGATTTAAATAAGATCAAGCTCTCTTAGTTTGAAGCATGTTTTTATACCCTGCCATGACAAATGGAGCAGCAACACAAGCCCGTGTGAAAGGTGAGAGGGAGGAGAGAAGACCAGCTCCAAACACTTGCAGCAGTAATGACACAACCCTGACAGAGGCCTGTGCGTCCCTCAGCCTCAAACTGCAACCATGTAACTGCAAATCCATTTTGTACCGTGGTGACAAATGAACCCCGGATAGGAAGGACAGAGAACTGCAGGAAACCAGTGTCCAAACCAGCCCCTCCACGGGTCCCTGTCCTGAGCTGCTCAGCCCACGCTCCGCTCGCTCCAGAGCAAAGGCTTCACAGGGACACTTGGACTGAGCGGGAGCACCTGGGGCAAAGTTTCTTTTCTTGTTCTGTTTCCTGAGGATACAGCTGAGTGCGATTTTCTGGCTTCCACAGTCACTTCTCAGCTCGAAACAGATGCAGTTTTTCACTAAGAAAGATAACTCACAAGGAGAATTTCCGCTGCTATCCTTCTCCATTAGGAGAGAAAATTAAAATATCCTCCAGGAGGGAATACATAACAGCTCTGTGAATTTAACAAGGGGTTTCTGCAAGCACTGAAGAATATCCTGCAAACATACTACAGAACAGAACAGTGTACATTAGAAAAAAAGAATAACTACGATAATGCCAAGAGAAAAACATTCTGTAATGTCAATATTGTTGCATCAGGATAGTTCTAGCCAAGGATATTTTAAGCTTTGATCAAAACTGTGAATCTGTTGAGGCGGAATTATAACCCCATGTAGAAAAATTCTGAAATTTTTAATGACAATTAAAAAAGTATCATGTTCTGGAGAGACCAAAAATGAAACAGAGATCCTGAGCCAGTAGATAAAATTTACCAAACCAAGCAAGTGAGAGAGAATCTGCTGGAGCCTTAAAACAGAATACGAAAAAAACCCAAAAGGCAATCCTGGGGAAGATTTTTGAAAGCACTTGGAAAATTTAAATGTCCACTTGCCACGGCCTTTTAGTGGGAATTTGGTGCCAGATTGTTCTTTTTACCATTGAGAGTCTCAAGTGATGGAGTCACTTGAGGAAAACAGGACAACAGCAAACTGAACACGCTGCAGGGTTAATTTTCAGCAATGTGCAAGAGATGCTGACAGACAAGCCAATGGGCCAACTGGGAAAGAACTGGGACCTGCACCAAAAATGTACTTGTCAAGTAGTTGCAGATTTTTTTTTAGCTGTTCTGGGATAAAATTGACGTGTTTTGACTGATGAATCATGAGCAAAGATTGCCCAGTGTGCTCAGTTTGAAATACCAGCTTCTACCTGTGTGTGCTGGAACACTCTGTTCCCTCCTCTGAGCATTTCTTTGGCAAATCTGTTCTTGAACTAACAGCTAAGCACAAATCCTTCAGGGTGCAATCCTGTTCCTCTCCAACCAACAGCGATGAGACCACTGAATCCAGCTGGGAGCAGTACCAAGCTATTAATAAGGAGACTTCACATGTATCAAAATTTTGCAAAATAGTCATTCCTTCACATGTCCCTTGCAGCATGTTGGGACAGAGACGTTTAGTGAGAGGTGTTTGCTGCCATCCATTACACCTGCCAGGATGTGACATTAGCTATCAAAATAGATGACAAACGGCACGAACATGGGGGGCCTGGTTGCTCCTTCTGTTGTTCCCAGACCTCTTTATCCCAAGTAATTGTGCTTCTCTCCTCTTTGCCTCCCTTCAATCTCAATACCTTCAGCTGCTGTGGAATGTGATGGTGATAACTCCAAGTTTCATCAGGCTGGAGAGGACGGATGGTGGCATCTGCATGGGATTTTCAAGGTCCTTATCCCAGTCAGTGTCATCCTGTTTTCCATCACTTCCAGAACCCATAAATGCCCATACAGAACTGTTGGCATTAGGGCCTTGCACCTCTGTTCCTCCTAGAAGTTCCAGGAGGACTCAGCACCCCACGCAAATGGTGCTGTTTGAAATTTGAAGCAGCATCTAATCAGAGTCTCGTCAGTGCCTGCTGGGCCTCTTAGAATTCACTGATGTAGATATACCAGAAAAATTGCTAAGAAACAACTTTAACTGCTTTTTCTTTCTCTTTAATGCCTTATCTCAGTGCCTCCTTCCTTTGGTATCCTTTCCTTGAGGCCTTCCTGCTTAATATGGATGTAAATTCATCTGAATTGCAAGATGGCAATGCAGGAACACACTGTGGAGTCTGACTTGTGTTGGAGAGGCTTTTCTGGCTTCTGCTCAGGGAAAAGCACAGAGATTATTCTCTTCATCTAAGCAGAGGTCCTAATGGGAATGTTCATGCCTCACTGAGATCCTCAGGTGAACACAACCAGGATCTTAGTAGAACTTTAAAGCTTGGTAAAGGCCAGTCTCCTCATGTTCATAAATATACAAGGAATTCTCTAGCTCCACTTGCAGATAGATAACTACTTCTTCATCTGAATTAATGCTTGTATTTATGAATTTCACTAAACTTAATGGCTAAACAAAAGTAGCTGAACAGCGAGAATCCAATCAAAAACATTTTGTAAGTATAAAAAGCGTTATGTCATGTCAGCAGAGGATCCCACAAAAGCAACACGATGTGATGTGACACTACTCAAGCAATGTAATACATGGCACCACCAAGTAAGCAAAAAAAAGCCCAAACATTTTATTTTTAGCTGAGATGCTCATTACCGTCCAGTGTCTGATCTGAATGGTTTTTGACGGACTTAAGTGGAGTGAATTTGGCTGATGTCATGGGTTTAATAGCTATTTGAATTATCCCAGTCTTCCAGCAGCACACTAAATTTTTAATCTTTTCTGTTCACTATGAGGACACAAAAAAAAAGTCTCTTCTAAAATAATGGCCTAAAACGCTGTCATTGCACACTCTAAATGCTGCAGCATTTGGACCAGACTTCTCTAATATGTGTCACTCAAAGGGACATTTTTAAAAGCTCTGTGAGATTTTGAGCAGCCATGAGAGAAGTGGAAAACTGTTGCCTGGTCCTTGCTTAACCTGTGGCAAAGAGAGCCACACACATGCAACAGCAGCTCCTTCTAAAAGCAGGTCTGAGGGATCAGAGACACTGCTCTGGTACCCACAGATGGGATCACAGCACTCGGAACAAATGGAATCATTTCAGGATGCATTTTAAGGGATTTCTTTCCAAATCCCGGTTGCCCCGACCTGCCGGGAAAAACCCTCCACCAGGTTTTACAAGCCATGGCCCCAGACCTAGAGGAGAAATAAAATGTGAGGGTGGAACAAGGAGGCAGGGAACTTGTGGCTCCCTGTGAAATGTCCAGTGGGCTCGAGCTGAAGTGCAAGCTCAGCCCTCAGTTCCTATCAGCATTACAGCCAGGAGGTTCTGGCATGTAGCGCTTGCTCAGCCCTCAGCTCATATCAGCATAAACACTTCATCACAGCTGACACGCTGATATGCTAAATGAGTAAGTGCAGTGCACAAAGAGGTCACAGAGAAGTTAACTAAAGGGATTATAAGGGACAGTCAACACACTTCAAAAAGAAAAAACCTGATAGGTGCAGAAAACATGGTAAATGAGCCCGAAGAATGCAAACCCTCCGCCGTGCACTCCATTACAGCCCTGACAGTCCAGTTCCAAACAGTTAAATATGAAACTGTCAACAAGGGCCTGTCTTAATAACCAAACTTGAGGCCTTTTATCCTGGAAGATTTATGAAGTAATTTTAAAGAGGCCCAAGCAAACATCTGTCAATAAATTGAATGCCGGCTACAGGATTTACAAGCAAGACAAGAATTTCTCATTAAGTGCACATTAGCACTGTGGGGATCATAAATAGTAAGAGGGCAGGATGCTGAGCCTCTCAAGCTGTCATTAAAACACTATCTAAGAACTAATGAGGAAGTGATGGAAGGATACTAATGATCCCTCAGGCTCCTTTCATTCTGGGTGGAAGAGGAGAGCGTGATACAGTTGCAGTTTGCCACAGCCCAAGGGCTGTGGTACAGGAGGGAGGTTTTCAGGGAACCACCCAAGCTCTGTCCCTGCAAACCCCCAGCTGCACATGGACCCTCAGTGCTCACTGGTGGGCCAGCAGTGGCTGGTTGTGGCTCTGTCTCCAAATCACACACAGCTCGGGGTGACAAATGAAGGGGCAGGTCCCGGACACCGCTGAGGGCCAGCGAAGGTGTGTGGGTCACCCCGGGGAGATCTGCAGTGCCCTGCAGGTGGGACAGTCATCTTCATAGGGAAAATAACTTGCTAGTGATTGTGAGCTTCTATATTGAAAGATGAGGTTGAAGAAGTAGATTTCTGTGGCTGCCACTGCCCAAGCAATGACGTGGGCCTGGGGCAGGACCTCAGCTCTCAGCCTTCCCAAGGAGGGACACAAAGGTCTGATGGAACACGGGAACCCCTTGTGCAGAGGAAAGTCTGGTTAGATTGCTCTGTTTTCTACCAAGAACAGGAATCTTCCCTTTGTTTGTTTCCCCCAGCACAAGGACCAAAATGACTACGAGAACATAAAAAACCTATTTCTACCAATAAAAATTATTTCTTTGGGTCTACAGTACATTGGCACTTAAACTATAATGTAGTTACATTCTTTTCTGTAATAGATGCTTGAATACACTATTGATGCTGTGGATATATGTATCTTCCTGAGACTTTTGTCTGCAGAAGAAATCAAATAAACATAACCAAAGTGCACATTATGAGAAAGACATTATATTAATGAGCAGCAGCACGTAGCAACAAGTTACTACTCAGTTAAAAAACTCATTCAAAAGGAATATTGTAGTTAAAACCTTTAAACATGCAGCTTTCCAAATGAGTTTGTCCATAAACAGCAATTGTTAATAACTTGTATTTAATAGACAGTTGTCTACAACAAAATTGACTCATAAAAAGACAAACTTTAACTTTTCCACTAAAAGATAGTAAAGACAAATTCAGCAATTACATGAACATCACACTCCAGACCAATTTCCTCTCAATACTGGAAATTTAATGCAATCAAGGGAAGTCAAGAAACTGTGCACAAAGGGTTCAGAACTGAGACTTTCATTAAACCAACAACAAATACCTGAAATAAATATTGGCCAGATGGTGTAACTTATATCCAGTGAGTCACTTTTTCATCTCCCCTGTTCTCTGCGGCCCAGGTTCTGTTCAGATGGGCTGGTTTCCAATATTTCATTAGCACTGAATCAACCAATAGGATCAATGGATTTAACTACTAGTCAGCGCAAGTCAGGATAGAAATTTCACCCAATCTAATTAGTCCTTGTGATGTTATGGCAAGTATGGAAATGCATAATTACAGTGTAATTACACAGACACCGTAAACTCAGCAAGTTGCAAATTCAAGGCTAAATTTCAAAATTAGGTCATTTGAGTGGGTTCAAAACTGGGCAAAACCTGTTTGCTCATTGCTGACAATTGTGTTGTCAGCTTCTCCAAAGCCAGGCACCTCAAAGGAGCATCCAACTGTTTAACCAGATCAACTGCCTGCCCTGTGTGAGGATGGGAGTGAACTCCCCAATGACAGACTGATAGTGAAAACAGTCATTTTTGGCTATATGAGAGAGCACAGTGTGAGCACAGCAGTTGTGTGGACACTGCATTTTGGCAGAGCAGTCTGGACCTGTATGGTTGTGCCTTTTTAGGTAGCTCCATGTGCTGCACTAGATGGGACCTTGTGTGGGGACAGACGTGCTTTGGCTTTTCTGTGGCCGAATGTCCCACAGAGGCCGAGTGCCCCAGTTTACCCCAGTACAGAGGTTTGCCCCTCCTGACCCGAGATGAGCTCAGCTGGTCAGAGCACGGTGCTAATAAAGCCAAGGGTGCAGGTTCAATCCCTGCATGGGCCATTCTCTTGATGATCCCTGTGGGTCCCTTCCAACTCAGGATATTCTGTGAACTTGGTGGAAATATCAGCGAGGTTCAAAACCAGTAACTATCCTTTTGCAGCAGGAAAAGTTTGCACTTTAAGTAGCAACTCTAAATCCTGATGCAAACCCCCTCCTATTGCGAGGAGAGAACCATTTGTGCCAGTGATGTGCCCAGAGGATTTCCAGGACACCTGTAAAATGAGCAGGCTTCAGGCTGGCACCAGGCAGCAGAGCTCTCCCTGCCTGTGGAACTGCTGGCTGAGGGCAGGGCACACAGGTAAAGCTATATTTTAAAAAGCAATAAGGAAGAGTGTCTATTTTCATCTGTTCCAGTAAAGCCCACCCTGCTTTAAACATTATTTTTTTGTTGTTGTTCAACGAATGTTTTATGGGGAAAAACGCCTACAAGGACCATCCATCTGCTGACCCAGCTGTGGGTGCTAATACACGTAATGGAAGAGAGATTT
Organism: Neopelma chrysocephalum; assembly: GCF_003984885.1. NCBI lineage: Eukaryota > Metazoa > Chordata > Aves > Passeriformes > Pipridae > Neopelma > Neopelma chrysocephalum. The sequence continues at coordinate 6,638,576 of NW_020897781.1, forward strand.
CCTGTTACAGAGTCCTCTGTAAACTGCAGATCTTAATCCTTTGTTTTAGATACTGATTCCACAGCTTTAATATAAGTAATTAACAAAATAAATTCATTTAGTTCATGAAGATCTCAGGCAACGAGTTCTGAATGGAAAATACAAGGAATTTTATTTTTTTCTTGACCTTTTCAATGAAATAAAATTGATGCTGTTTTTAGGTAAGGTTATTTGCATAAATAGGGAAGGATTTTATTTAATATTATCTTAAGTATAGAAAAAAAGATGTTTATATTGATTTGCATTTATACTTTGTACTGTACTGCTCTTATAAAGGAGGTTTAAATATAGATTTTACCATTTGAGCCCACTTGAACTGCTATGGTGGGATAAAGGTGCCCTTAATCCCTAAAAGGATCAGATCTTCTCATTTAAAAACACACACCTGGTTCGTGGTAGCTGAACCAAAGTTTCTAATTATGAAAAGCAGGTTTCATATCCAAATTTAGCTGAGTTGTATAAACCCCCCCAGGTGTTACCTTACATTTTGTTAGCATATATTAATGTTATCAGACTTGCTGACTCATGAAACTGAGGTTATAGCATTTTTAGCTATGCTGAAAAATTAATCCACCATTTGAAGAGTTCTGTGCTATTCTTTGTCCTGTATTTCTTGCTTTGGATCTTCCTCTTATGTTATCTCCATTTTTTGGCCTTGGAAGGCTTTAGTGGTGGGGTGATGAATATCAGACCATCCACTTTTGATTCCCCTGAGTTTCTGAGGTGCATTTTGTTGTTTGTAGTAGGTAAAGCTTCAAAAATTCTAAGGCTGGAATTCCCATTTATTCATCTAAACTATATCCCTGATCCTGCAAGTCGGGCTAAAATTAGTAGTCGGGGATTTTAAGCCCTCCCACTTCTGATTAGGCTGAGAACATGATCTTCTGTAGCCCTTTAGGTGCTTCTGCTTCTGTCATTAGCTGAAAACCAGAAGTGAAAACAATTCTATATTATCTTTCCTGACTAAATGTCAGAAGCAGGGCCAGTGCCCGGGTCATTTCACTGGGAACGGACACAGTTGTGTCCCAGACACAGCAATGGATGTTCTCCCTGCCCTGCCCCCAAGGCCACGGGCAGAATTTCATCTTAAAAATTGCTTCAGTACCGACTTCTCTGTCCCTGATACACTTGTAGCTCCTGTAGCACAACAGGATTAACTCTTTTCGGGCTTTCACTCTTGAGGAAAAACACTCCCACTCTTGGCTGTCCCTGCACTCCCCACAGCTACACGGAGGAAAGGTGATTTTAATGACATGGGGCAGAGCAGGTGCACAGGGGTCTGTCCAACCCCGTGTCCCACCCAGCCCTCCCAGCACGCTGGGCTCTGAACATTTCCCTCATTGTGTTTGTCAAGTACAGTAGGAATTACAGTAAGTTTTCTGATGATTGTTATCTCAGTTATTGAGGAAAAAAAGATGCGAATTCTGCATGGGTAATAAAAGGGCCTTAGAGGGAGGGTAACTGTAATTTCACCCTTTCAGTGCCTCTTTGCATTGCTCCATTGATAAAGGAGCTGTTTTATCTCTATAACACACACTTTCCCTCTATCCCAAGTCCAAGTGTATCTTCTTGATCTATTTGCACCACAATGAACATTTTTTTATTTTTTTTGCTAATGCCTTGCTGAGCTGATGAATAAAATCCCATAGACTCTAATAAACCACTGAAGGATAATTCAGAATTATGTCCCATGGAAAGCTTCAGTAAATAATAAAAGCATAAATATACCAGCAAGCTCATGTTATCCACTGCGGGAGACATTCAGAAATGAGAAGTTACATCTGTGCACAGTGACACGTGTTCAGTGCTGGATCTCTCTGTGCATTCACACATGTGATGGAAGGTTCAAATTTAGAACCTGCTCTATGGAACATCATCATTCCTCTCCAGCTTCCTCACTAGGAAGGTTTACTCTATTTGTTAAACCTGGGTGGGTAAAGTTTCTTTCCCGTGTTACTCAAGCGCAAATGAATGAACAGAAAGAGATTAAATGGCAACTCTAATTAAGCAGCTTATATGTCACAGCACACTATCACCAACATATTGGTTTAGGTACTGCAAATTATCAGTACTAAACTTCTTTAACCGAGTCTAAATTTCCTCATTATTCTGCTGAGGGACAGAAAATTAGACAAAGAAAGCAGAAGGGCAAAGGGGCCTGATTCCAAACCACGCTTTAATGGATAATAATAGCTGGCATTCTGTGCTGTCTCACAGATTTTCCCTTTTCAGGTGATGCAAATCCTTAGGCTTTGGCTGGTGCTGGCAGAGCCTGTTCCCACCTGAGGGGGAGCAGAGCTTTTCCTGGGGATAAACTGAGCTGCAGGAGGGGCTGTTTGGCTCTTTGGATCTGTGTGTGGATGCACAGGCTGAGCTCATTGCCAGAGGAGCAGGGAGCTCTTTCTACAGGTCAGGAGAGAAAGGTGTAGAGGGGAACAGGCCATGTCTCAGGTCAGAAGGGCAGCAAGTGGAAGGAAGAGCTTCCCAGCAGCCTTGGCTCGAGTCTCCTTTCACACTTTTTCTCCCCATTCTCCTTCCCCCTCTCTCTGGGTTCCTATTGTCTCTCTCCAGATTTCCACAGCAACAAGGGCATAAAATTCACTCTCTGGCCTTTAAGAGCTTAATGGGGAGACCTTCAGTGTGCACAGTTGTTCTGCTTTTAACTTATTTTTGCAAAGCAGGTATATTTCCAACCAAGAATTAGAGAGAGTGGCCTCAGGCTAAATTGCAGGGAGTCCCAAATGAGTGAACCCTTTGAGGGGAGAATCACTGAAGAAGAAAATGAAGATGACAAGGCTGTTGCTTCTTAATAAACATTATCACATTTTCCCCATGCATTATTTATTACTTTTCTTCCACTGATTTATGTTCTAAAACATCTAATCTCATATGTATAACTATATATGTACACATATATTTAATTATGTTTTTTTTTCCTAAACACAATCTCAAGTTAAGAGTTCCTTCTTTGTTTTTGCATCCTTAGATTAACATGTTAATACTGGCAAATTCTTCTTTTTTTTTTTCCAATCAGAGTCTAAATATAATTAAGTTTAAAGGCATTTGACTGAATGTTGTAATGTTATATGTTTTATATGTTTTCCAAAGTTAAAGACGGAACACTGTGATCAGTCCTAATGTTTCTACCTGTGCCTATGGTTTCTCTAACCATATTCCCTACTAGTGGTTTCATCTGCTTGTCAACTGCTTTTGTGTGAGGCCATGGGGAAAATGTTTAACTTGTTCTGCAAGATACAAAAGATGCAGTTTGTGAACTCTGGTCCCAGAATGAGCAAGGGAAGAGCAAGGCTTGGATGGCTCCAGGCTGAGTCAGAAGCAGCACAAGGAGTCTGTGCAGCCCTGCCTGGGATCCAGAAATCCACAGAAACTCCAGCAGAGAGAGGCCTCGATGGGACTGGTGTCGTGGCCATGAGGTGCCGTGATGGGGGTGGTGAAGTGTCTGTGCCATGGGGGAATGCTGGAGGCACCGTGCAGAGCCAGCAGCCAGGCTCTGACTCCCTCTCTGCCCATAGACTGTTTCCCTGGGACTCCTCAGGGCCAAGGTCCTGCTTTTGTGGGGTTGTGCACATTGGAGAAAACTGCTCCTGGTTTAGGAGTGCTGGGGAGCAGTGAGAGAGGTCAAACTTTCCAGCACAGGACCCTCCTCTCTTATTTTACTTTATGGTCAGACAGACTATTTTTATTCTGAGATCTGCAGCTGTCCAGTAAATATATAACTTTGTTAGGAACCAAGCCTGCTCCAGAATGATACCTTTGTGGACACTAAAAACAATTTAATGGCATGTCACAATAGCAATTCACTCTGCTAATAGCCCGGCTCAATAATACTATATTGCATAAACCTCCTTCAGTCTTCTGACAAATAATTCACCTTTATGCACTCTGCAGCAAGCTCCATTTCACTAACAAATATATTTCTCCCTTACACCTACAAATAAATATCCAGCATCCTCTTCCTGTACCATCAGCTGTTCCCATGCACTAGGTCAGCGGGGCCGTATTTCTACCCCAAATCACCACCTCCATCTCCGCCACAGAGACCATCATATTTTAACTGGCACATCAAATCACAGGGAAGGGTGCAGGGAATGAAATCTTGGAAAAAAACTACGTATATTTTGATACGTCTCACAAGCAGCAGCAGTGAAAAGTTTAAATACTCTGTATGTCAGGGCAGCCTCAAACAAATGTTTATGGGCTTTGCTTTTGCGAGCATAAGGGTTTGGGGAAGCACAAACCTCAAGATGTCTCTTGCTTAAAATGCAGCGAAAACTCCGAGAGCAGGCAGGCACCTCCTGCCATCCTGCTTCTCTTGCTTCTTTTTTAGGGAGCCTGCCTGCTCCAGGAGGGATGTGTTGGGTCTACTGCACAATATGATCCAATACTTCACAATATGATCCAATCCTTCACGGCTGCTTCCCGAGCTATTTGGGCTGAGTGGTTCCCTTGATTTGGGGTGGAGCTGTACGAGCTCCTTCAAAAGCACAGCTGGCTCCCAATTTGGGGAGTGGCCCGTTTAAGGTGGTCTGTGGACAACACACCCAGGTATCCCCTTGGGATGGACACAACCAGCATTCCTGGGGGCTCCCTATGAAAGGAGTTTAATGTTCTCAATTTACTTCCTCCTCCAGGTGGGGAGAAATTCTTGGTGCTGGATTATCAGGGGGGATTCAATGGGCTTTAACCACTGGCAATCAACCATCTCGCAAGAATCCTTCCCAAAATCTTGGAGCACACTGGGGTAGTGTGGGTGATATGGGTATTGTAAATTCCTGCACTGCTGCTGTTGTATAAAGTGAAAATTACCTTTTACAATGTCTGAGTTCATGTTAAGAGACAGAAAAGAGAAAAAAAAATAAATGCAAATGTTGCAGGTACAAATAGAATTTCCTCTATATTTTTATTTTGCTATGTTATCAGCTTACAACTCAGTATAAATTCCTCCTTTCCTAGAAATGAGACTCAAAAGATATATTTAGAAATAGGATCATCTATCAAAAGCTTGGGTTTGTTGTTTTTGTTTTTTTTTTTTAAATGTCTATGTAGAATCTGCTAAAACCCAACTGCATCCTGTTCCTTTAAAACTACTCTAAAATGCTACGGTTAAAAAAGGCCATTTTTGTAGAAGAAACTATTTGTATCAAATATCATGAGAAAATAAGTGCATCATGACAATTTTGAACATCTTTTATGATTTGATTGTCAGTAACGAGGCCCACAGGAGAGTGATAAATGTGAGGCACGAAAAATATCTATTTCACTTAGATAGCAAATTATGCAACTCAGTGCTTGATAGCACTTGGCAAAATACAAATGTAGTTGAATGGAATTGAAATTGTTGCTCTCTGCCTAAGACACAGGTAATATCACCAGGGGTCCTGTCTTTAGATATTTATAAGAGCTAAGAGTTTAAGTAATAGTAGCAGTAATACAAAATTACCCTTAAACATTGAAAACATTTTTACTTTGTTACAGGGTGTAATTTACACTTTTTCTCTAATGGCTTACAGACTGAAAATGATATACTAATGCAATTTTTCAAATTTAGTTACCTTTTTGTGTTCTAAAATTATGTGCTCTCTCTTTTCCCTGTTTGTCACTTTTCAGATTCCATTTAATTCCATGTTCGTAGAGTTTCATAATTTATCTACTTGTCATAAAAGTTTTCTAGACTTTTAAAAATACGAAATACTCCCAATAAACTCTGACAAAAATGCTTCCAGTTCAACTTGTAGAAATTTTTCAATTTTGTTTTGAACTATTACCATACATTTTGTTGGTGGGCTGAGATTTTTCATACAGTGACATCAAGCAAGGGAAGGAAAAAATGATCAGAGAAGAGATTCACTCAAACCATTTGTATTAACCTGTCTCTACACTTATAGATTTATATTCCTGCTTATCCTGCATAGAAGGATAGGAAGACAAATATAGGAATGTGCTGTATAGCTGTGCCTTAGCACAGGATAGGAAATGAAATTGTGAAACTTTCAAGATTCAGAAATTTTCCTTCTCCCAAATCATGAAGAAAAGTCTATGTCATTGGCTAATTAAAAAAAAAAAATCATATTAACTGAAGTGTTTAGTTTTGATCATTTCAAATCACGTTTCCCCAGTGCTGATATTTTTACATGTTCGTTTATTTGTTTTACAGGAGCTTTTCTTCCAATTAACTTGAATTTTGAAACCAAGAGCTGTTTCTACTTAAGCAATGTGAAAACAGACTATTTTGACAGGATGCCTCCTAAAAACTTACAAAATGATATTTCTCTAACCCACCCTTTTCACTCAAATGAATCACGTTTCAGTGTCACCAAATGCAAGATTTAATCCACGATGTTGAGATCACATTTGCTGTGCCTCTCTCTTTCTCCCTCACCATTTCCAGCATCATTTGAGTCCTTCATGACATGACATCAAAAATGTAATAGCCTAAATATGGACTCCTTACTAGGACATCTTTTGGGTGAAGGATCAGGGGAATTGTGAGAGGGGATGAGGGGGTTTCCCTCTTGGTGCCCTCTGTCCCCTTCTCTCCAGGGGCTCTGCTCTTGCTGGAGGGCTTGGGCCCACTTGGTATTGAGGTGCTCCTTGGCATATCCCTGTGTCCTCCTCCTTCCTCTGCCTCAATGTGGCAAGAAACTCATCTTGTACCCCATGTGGTACCCACTCACTTCCCAGCACCCCCAAATTCCAGTGATCCCCCTCATACTGCAGAGAACAGGGTCAGCATAGATCATGCAACTGGTAAAGAGGGGATGCAGTGGAGAAAACTACACAAAAAAATAACATAAAAAAGATTAATTGCAATAGAGAGAGAACTGCAGGCTCAGAGAAGAGAAAAACAGGCTCTGACCATCTGCAGCTGTTAAAAGGCTCAATTCATATTGCACACGAGAAGAGGTGTCACCCTCATAGCTCACAGCCCAGTTTTAATGTGGGTAATTCCCTACATTCCCCTAAAAAATTCAATTTGACACAGCATTTTATTCCTTTTGGCATTGCCTTTCGTGTAAGGTTGCTCTCCTCTGTTGAGCAGTTGCCTTTTTCACCCTGCCCATGACTTTTCAGTAATAATGGACAATGTTATTGTCAGGTCCTAAAAATCCGTCACCTGCACCTTTTATTGCTTTGCAGAACTTTGCCTGGAGTCCAGGGGAGCTTTTAGTTTTCCATGTCTGCTGTTCTTATCTATCTGGGATCAAATGACAGCTTCCTAGGACCTTTGTGGGGCTGGCACTGTGCCAAATAAGGCAGAAAGAGATGAATCCTCCTTTTCATATCCCATTTCCTTTTCACGTCACTGTAAACTTGCAGCAAAAGATGCCAGAGAATGACGCACTCAAGGAATCCAAAAAGCTGATCAGCAATTACTGGGATTAACAAAAGGGATCAAAATTCCTAAAGATGGCAATCCTGAGGAACAATTGTGAATGAAAAGAGGCAGCAGTATTTTTATGGGATGTGTGTACAAGTGCCTAATGTAGTTGTAAATAAGGCATTTAAATGACTCGGGGATCTGCAACCCCTCTGGAACTCTCCCGGGGAAGCTGTTGACAAATTAAAGCTGCTATTGCTACTCTTCCATTAGCTTTTGTGTCCTAAACACATCATTAGGTGGTATTTCATGGCATAAAACTCTTACCTGCTTAAAGATTGATTTGAAATGGAAGACTCTTACAAGAATATACAGTCCCTTTGGGTTCCAGCTGGGAGGATCAGTCGGAATAAATTTATGACTTGAAGATGGTTTTGTTTATTCAGTCTGAAAATGCTTCATTTTTTTAAATATTCTCCTATTTATAAATAAATAATCTGCTGAATGTGTTCACCAGATTATTACTATGGATACTTTAGTTTTGAGCAGTTTGTTGCATATCTTAAATATTTCAAATGCAGATATTTATGATTGGATTTTTTTTTTCTCTCAGACTTTGCAAACCTCATTCCAAGTGTCAGGACCTCTGATTGTGCATTTGCATTTTTTTGAGCAAAATGCTGCAATATTAATTTCAAAAGAGGACATTATTGACAATCCAACAGAAATCTCCTGAAGATCAGAATAACTGACGATCTTTTCGGTCAAAACTGTCTTCAACATGAATATTGCCAAGGGATTCCAAACAGATATTTCATCCTGCTAATAGTGTTCTGTTCACAGGAATTCTGCTCATGTCAGGAAAGGAGAGAATTTAGAAGTCTGCCACTGTCACCAAGACAAACAAATATCTTGAGTTTCCTAAAAAGCATGACATCTCACACTTTCACTTATACGCCTCTTTTCTAAAATAATTGCAGCTGAAAAGTCCAGTAGACAGCGACACTTGAAGCTTTTAGGAAAAAACCAAGAAACAAGACCCAAACCCACCTCTTTGAACATTTAAGATCCACTTTAAAATTCTGCCCAAACACAAAGGAAATTTAAAGTTAAAGCTGAAAATCTGGCTGGAAACCATGTCCTTAAATCAACCTACCTCTCCTTAGCTTTGCAGGGAATCTCACACACTGTACTAATGCCATATGTGCCACAACACACAGGAATAATGGGGTGAGCTGAGGACAGTGTCACACCATACTGAGTTCCTCTTAATTCAAAATTTCTTCCTTGCTTTTAGGAGGGTAGTTTACAACCCTGCCAAAATGGCACTTTTTTTTTTTCTTAAATATACAGAGTGAAAAAAAATGCAGCATGAGAGCACACAACTTCTGGAGAGAAAACTGGGAGAGCTGCTCCAAGTGGGATGTGTACAAATATGTGTAAACTGGCAGAGAGGAAAGGGAGCAATGAGAACCTGACAAGGGACAACAGACCTGCACATCCAAAAAAGGCCCAGTTTGAACTGCCCAGACAACCCCAAAATCAAGTCAGGATGTGAATTTGAAGCCTGTCTGCAGTCAGCATTCAGGGTTGGTTTGACTAGAGACCAGCAGCAGAGTGGAAAGTACAGCCAGGCTTTGAAACACACGGTGCAGAGCATTTGAATTACTCCTTGCAGACTTCAGCAGTTTCAGTTTGTGGGGTTTCATGGAAAAAAAAACAAATAAATGCTGTTTGATTGTTTCCATTCTCTGGGGTTTTGCACCCTCCTGCATTTCCCCTGAGGTGGGAGGTGAGGGGATGGAGAGCTCCGAGATCGGAGTCGCTCTTCAAACAGCCCGAGAGTTCAGGGGAGGGCAGAGCTGCGAGGTGGCCCTGGCAGGGCTGGGAACAAACTGCTCCCATCGGTCCCATTTCCAAGTGCAGAGCAGATTCTGGGTCTCAACGTCACTTCAACCCAGATTCACTTTCCACACGAAGCCATAATTCTGCTCCAATTTACTTTTTGTACGGACAAGCTTCAGTCAAAACTTTGCCTAGATTTGAAGAAATGTTTGATACAATAGTTTCATTCAGCTCTACTTTCAACTGCTGATCTGAAAACCTCGTCTCACATTTTTTAACTCGTGTCATTTGATATTCAAGTTTCCTTCAAATTTTGTCTCGTCTGAAGGCAGAATCAAGCTCTCTCATTTCCTGGGAATGCATAGGTTATGTGACAAGACATACAAACAGTTTTGATCATCAGGAAAATTTACTGCTGCACAATATTGCAGTTTTAATTAGCAGTAAAGTGAAATGAAATCTCTGCTGCGATGTGATTAGAACATGGCTGTACAAACCTGGGAAGGGACTCTTGCATGGAACTTCATATAATGGATGGGATTGCTACATTTATTTATGGCAGCACAAAGGTGCAGGGAATTTGTTGGAAAACTTCAAAGAATTGACAGGAATATATTCAGTTTCTTCGTCTGTCACATGAAGGGTAACTTAACTTCTGTGCTGCACACCTTTTATGGTAAAATGTGGGGTTTCTCTTACTGCTTAACTGAGCAACACTTCCTGCTGCAATGAGTTTCTTCCCAAAGTTGCTCCTGCAAGGGCACCCCTGTACAATTTTATATGATCCCTCATTAACCTGTAGTCAAAACAGGCTGGAGAAGCAGAGTGGATGTGGGGCAGATGAGGAGTGGTTCCATGAGACTCTATCTCCTGAGTGCAGTGGTCAGCAAAGACTCTGCCCACGGGAGGAAGGGTGTAAAGCTGTGACACAGGGCTGCTCATTCCACCCAGACCCATTGACACGGGAGAAAGGGCACCTCTGAGGAGCCCTGGTCGTTTGCTGTCCATGAAATGCTCTGCAGGCTCACTGTTCCCACACCAGCCCCTGCTCTGAGCTCTCCAAAACACCTCTGTGTAACCTGTGGCACGAAGTGCAACGCACAGAGCCCTGCACAGTGGTGCTGCCTGGGACAGGCTCGAGTGCACTGATGGGGGTGGTGTCACCTGGCAGAAATTTGGGAGCCTCTCCGCTTGTTCCCGGAGGAGGAATGTCCCATGCCAAAAAATGTGCTCTGCTCAGACAGGCTGAGCTGCTGAGTCCCATTGAGTTGTGCTGCTCTGTGCAGAAGACCCCAAAATTTGAGCTGAATCAAGCTGATTTGGGGCAGCAGTCTGAGGGAAATGATATTAGGCTGTTATTTGGAGGAGAAACTGTTGAGAGGTGGGAGGAGCAGGTCATATGCAGGGAGGAAAGGGAGAAAGCCTCATGGTCCCTTTGTGCTGCAGCACCTGAGCTGGGTGAAGCACAAGTCCCCTGGCTGTGATGAAAGAAGAGAGGACACTCAAGGGACTCTGTGTCACAAACAAATGGTCTCACTCCCAGCTCAATTTCTTCATGTAGTGAACAAAAATCAGCAGAATGAAAGGCAAAGTCTGACTTGCAATCAATCTTCATTAAAAGTCAGATTCTTTCACTGTAGCTCTATAAACAGTATTTTTGTGAATTAAAAATAACATTGTGTTAATTACAGTTCTGCATTACCTTTTTTGTTATGGCATGTTAGGCATACTCCTACTTTGCAGAATGCCAATAACTCTTCACAATTCCAAAGGATTACAGTTCCCTCCTCAGACAAAGGAACAATCCTTTGAGATGATGGCCCATCAAATATGCCTTCATATCTGCATCTCCTGTTTCCCAGCCTGTGCCATATTGTGCACAAGCTGGAATGGCACAATACAGCACATCTGCCATTCAGATGCCACCTTTGAAACTGTCCCAAATTTTCTTCTTCAGTGACCTATTGATATGTCAGGTTCAGAAAAACAGAAACTCTATAGCCCCATATTACAGTTCTTTCTTTCCAAGTCTAGTTAAAGCCTCCGCACTGGAAAATCAGCTTTTTGGTCACTCTTGTGTGCTGAGCTGGGGAGACTTGAATACGCTGCATCCTGTGCCAACACAGAGCTGTGTCTATGTCCTATGAGAGCAAATGCATCTTCTGGGCCCTCACATCCCCTTGGTGTGTTGCCTGGGAATCCCAACAAGGCCCAGTGTTGAACTCCAGCCAGGACATGCAGGGATAACCTGGTGTAGGCTGAGGTCTCACAGCCAGCTCAGGGTCAGCCCTCACGGAGCCCTGAGGGGCAGAGCAGAGAACCAGACTAAGAAACACAAACAGAGAAAGAACCCTGGGGCTTGTCTGTACCTGCAGGCCAAATATGGAATTCACTTGGCATTTGACGTGCCCCGAGCGAGGGGCAGTGCAGAAGCAGTGCCCAGTGTGGGTGCTGACACCCTGCTCCGAGTGCAGCAGCACCACGAGCAGCTTCGCCCAGGGCTGGGGTGTCTCCTGCCGTCCTTTCCAATGTAAAGCCAACAAGAAGCCACATTCCAGCACCTGCATGTTCATAATATCATTTCTGGAGCCAGGCCCTGAGAGCAATGTTCCTGAACAGGAGTTAAGGGCACCCAGGTGATGTCCTCAGTGCCCAGGTCAGTGTGTGCTGTGCAGAGACGTATCCCAATGTTGGGATGCAATTTCCCAACGGAAGTTACGCAATCCACATGTCTGCAAGCACTGTTTGGGGCACCTAACCACAGAAATTGTTCCTAACAACAAGACTGAGATAGGATCAAGACATTACATGTCAGCAGAAATATCCTCTCCTTCTCCCCAGTCCACTGCATATTCAGATTTCACAAAACTTTGGTAGGAATTTCCATGACTCATTCCCCAGTAATCCATCTTTCATTGCTTTATTAGAGACGCTGCTACAAAAGACTGAAAATCAGGGTTTTTTTTCTTTTCCTTAAGAGGTAAATTCATCATTTCATGCCAAATGCATTTGCACAGAATCTCAGACTGCTCACACATGCTGGTGCATCCCCAGCACAGGGAACGTGGACATAAGCACAAATCCATTCAGTCCATAATTGCATTTGCTGCAAACCTTTGTACACATGAATTCTGGAGTGCAGAGGGACCACAGTATATGGTGCACAGAAATACAGACAGTCTAGTTCAATGAATTCCTAACCAGGCAGAATAAGCTTGAATTAGAGTTACACAGGTTTTTTACAAATAAATATTCTTTAAACATCAGAGAGAGGCATTGAGGGAGAGCAGCAAGGGGTGCCAAGCAAGGACTTGTATAGATGGGTATGTTGAAAACACCTGGATTGACAAAACTATTTTAGATAGAGAAACTGGAACTTGATGTAGAAAGAGCAAGGCACACAGGAACAAATAAGCAAATTTCACAGCAAAAAGCAAGAGGAGAAGAAAGAATGAAAGAAAAAAAGAAAATTCCCCTACAGGTTTAGCCGATAATGTCAACAAGCATCATTCTTACTGCTCTCTCACTATATGTCAAGTCCTCTATTGCTTCTAATCTGTTGTAAGCTATATTCTCTATAGACAGATATAACACCAGAGGAGAACATTAAGACCACCTATTCATATTTTTTTGACATTTGAAGTACAGTCAGACCTCGGTAGGACTTCAGCTTTGGCACAGAGTGAATCTGTGATCTTATCAAATATGCAATCCCACATAAAGCAACTGCTGAGCTGCACAAGAGTCACATAAATATTAAAGCGTTCAGAACGGTTAACTCATCAAACACGCTGCCTGTCTGGACAGATGGACGGAAGGACTGAGGAATACATCATGCAAAATCCTGAATTTACACTGTGTGAAGGAAGGACTTGCAGAAATGAGACAAGCACATACAAAAAACCCCCACATTTGCTACATATGTGGTCATTGCTGGCTTTTAATCAGGAAAGGTTTAAACCAAATTTCCCCAGAGTGTGATTCCAAAGGAGAAGATGATAGAGCGGATGTGTTAGGGTGCTGATCAGGGAGCCAATATATTTCAGAGCCAGTATAAGCCTGCATTTATCCTACAGGGAAAAACACAGGCAGAGAGAAGATGTGTTATTTTGTAAACAACATATGAAGGCTATCTGGTGATCAGAGATTGCAGTATTTTCATGTGGAGCAGGTGGAGCCATCTTTTACCAAAATTAAAAGGCATTCAAAGGAGGCTCGTTGTTACCCAGCCCAGAGAGCTCGAGGAGGCAGCTCCTAATGCAAGTTGAATATATTGGTTTGCTGGGACTTTATAGCTGCATCTCACTGGAGGAACTCGGCATCTGACACACACATCTATTCCTTTAACCTCCAAAGGGAAAGATAATAAGCATTTTCCAGGGAGGAGATGAGAGGCACCCAGGTGTCTGAATCCCCCGTGTTCCCAGTGACAGGAGAGAAGGAGACTGGGCTCCCAGCAGCCCAGCTGGGGCGGGCTGAGGGCCCCTCTCCCCCAGTCTGGGCTCAAGTGTCTCTCCATAAGTGTCACTGTGGTGTTGAGCTCCACGTGGAGATCTGGCCTTTACTTTAAGCCTTGAGAGAGAGCAAACGATGAGCACGTTTGGCCCCCGGACTCTTCCGCGTCAGAGCTGAGGGAAGAAGATCCCTGGCACATCTGCCCAACTGCTGTGTCCTTGTCATCCCTCCCTCGGGAACGATGGGAATGGGTGCCCTGGGGCCCTGGCAGTGCCTGCCAGGCCGGGGAGGCTGAGGAGCAGTGACAGCTCGGAGCAGCCTGGCAGTACCATCTAGTGGGTGCTGCCTTGCACAGGCAGCCGCTTCCAAGGAGGAAGGGAGAAAAGAGGACAGAGAGCAGAGAAATAAAACATTCTTTATCACTGCTCTTGACAGGTATTATATTGTACTATAGTGCCATTTGTTTAGTTACTGCTACAGCAAGTGCTGTGCAGAAATCTTATAAGCAGCCATATGGCACCTCTGAATGAAAGCCATTATGCTTTTATGAGTAACCCACACTGTCTCTGCAAGGGGAAAGAACCTCCGTTTGCACCAAATGTCATTTTCCTATTCTGAAAGGAAGAAAATATTTCTGACTTTCACTGAACTCCACAACCCTGAGCTGATTCTCCTCTCCTGACAGTGTTTACACAGAGTCTAAACCCACTGGAAGTCTCAAATACCCACCAGGTATTTCACTACTGACATTTTGCTGTTTCCATGCTCATGCTTTTCAACTGTGCCATATTAAACAACACTGTCTGCATTAAATATTAGATTCTATACTTACTAGTTCATTAACATTTTATAATTTACCATCCATTACACTTGACAACAACTGTCCAGCCATTCTTAGCACTGTTTTTAAAAAGTGTTTTAAAAAGGCCCTTAGGAACAGAAAGTTTATTCTCTGAACAGGGTAAAAATAACAAGTCATTAAAAATTTCTACTACCTGGATGCAATATCTGGGCTGCACCTCTTAAATTAACTCCGTGCTTTTGCTGCGTGGAGCAAAGTTTTTGTGGTGATTGGAAACAAAAATATTTTCTTCTACATCAGTTTCTGTTTCCAACCCTCCTATGTCACGTTAAAAGTGGTTCATTGTGTTCTGGGGGTCTGGTTGGTAAATACTGAATAAAAGTCTGGAAGCTGCGAGCTGGGGAGTCACAACCAGAGGAATATGTGCTAAAGGAAGAGCAATATTGCCGCACTACACATAACAAACTCAACTTCTTTAAAGCTGTGTATGTTCACATGCTTAATTTGCACATCAAATGATTGGGATTGCAGGCAGAGTTGAAAAAAGTGCATATGCAAATTAGGCACATAGAGATGAACACATTTGTATGTGATGGCCAATAACTAGATCAGTCCCTTGTCCACTTTTGGTATTATATGATACAGTATGTGATATAGTACATAGATTATATATATTTGCCTTCTCTTAAAATATATCAACTTAATTATCAAAAAAAACAAAATAAAAGCAGGCTTCAATAAAATAGAGACATGTTGTTAAAAGTGATCTAAATAATCTCACTTTACTGCTCCAGATAATTAACACTCTTCAGCAAGAACTTTTCTCTAAATATCAGTCTTCTTTTAGAGAGATTTGCCATTTTCCTGCATTCATTATATCACCACACTAAAGTGAAGCCATGCACCAGAAATACTGCAGGGATCACGCAGAATGTAATTGCTCTAATGCTTTGCATATTTATGTTTCAGACCTTTTTATGAAGTGTTACTTTAAAAAAAGAAGGATCAGTTCATCTTTAAAAGGGAGTGATTGATTGCTGCCAGTCAGGCATTCCTTCATTCTTGGCTTCTCTCTTAGTCTCTGTAATAAGTTTTTCACGAACCCCAGCCCGCTATTAAAGAACAGCATTCATCATAAGCCAAGCAGAGAGGAGGCAGACTTTGATGGGCACAATACCATATTTCAATCTACAGTGTCCTTTTTGTTCAACTTGATCTGCTGCCTCATTAGCGTTCGAGCAAAAATACACAAAGCCTTTTGTAAATATTAATCAGAAATGTACAAAACCCCTCTCCAGACTAAATTACTTATTATTGGGCTCTCTCCAGGTGATAATATCAAACTAAAAATTCTGTTTGCCTAAATTGTGGGAGAAAAATACCTTTTTATGTACATTTTATGGGGCGCTCTTACAAGGATAAGTGTTTTAAGTAAATGCATTTCTTTAGTATTTTCCTTTTTTTTTTTTAACCATCCATCCTTCACAGAGCAGGAATATGCAGCCCTGCTGTATGTTGTAGGCTGCAGCATTCATCCAAGCAGTATGAGGTACAAATTCCTCATATCCAGGTTTATTTCTGGCACTGCTGATTAATATAAGAGTGCTTTTTCATGTTTTCCTGCCGAGCTTAAACTTTATAGATGTGAGACTGCGACTTAAGACACGCTGAATTAACAACACATGCTCTAGGCTGGTAAATACAGCACCACAGAGGAGTCGCCCAGGCATGGTCCAGATGGGTTCCAAAGCAGAACTTGGTCTTTTGCACTTCAGAAAGTTCCTATCAGGACAATAAAGCTCAGGATTTTGTTGCTGTTGTTGATTCTTGTGGACTTTTGAATTAAATTCCAGCCTTTCTGAGCAAGGTGAGCTTCACCACCGTTGGTGAGACCCAACGAAATGGAACTTCCTTGCCCAAAGTTTGCACTAACACAAAAAGCTTAAGCTTATGAAACCAATTTGAGTTCTATAATTACTGGTACGAGGGCAAAGCTGAAACTTTGGGAAGCTTAGGCTCAAATCCTGTCTTATTCAAGCATTCCCTTGAAGTTTGTGATGAAGATAAAAAAAGTCAGCTGTAAAAAAGGGATTAGTCTCATAACTTCTAAAATCAAAGCTCAAAGGTCACTATCTCCAGAGTCTCTTTGTTGGAGTAAGCAATATAAATGCTCTCAAAATCACTTTGCAGAAACAATTTTTATTGCTTTCACTGAGCCCAATTCTACAAACATTTCTTGGATAAAATGAAGCTGTTCCTACCAGCCAAGCAGTTGGTGGACAAGGCTTTTCAGAACCAGGCCCCCATTTGAGCAAGTATATCAGAGCTTAAAGACTTTTGTGCTCTTTCTGACAAAATCATTGCAGGTAGAACTCCTTAAAAGCAAGGACTGAGCAAGCACTTGTGTGACATTAACAGCTGGACCATCTGGAAGTGAAATTCAATTCACAGGTTCAGTAACTCCTGCCTGTTTGGCCATAAACTTGAGGGGTCACAGGGCTGGTTTTACTCATGTTTATACAGCACCCAGCCCAGCACATCCCTCACCAGAGCTGGGGACCCAGGAACACAGCGACAGAGATCTTAAAAACAACACTATGGACATCTGCCCCAACTCTGCAATAACGACTCCTCATCTAATCCCAGCTTTCCTTGTGCACCCGAGAGACTTGGTCTGATTTGTCTGAAAAGTTTGTGAAATATGCAGTGAAAATAACCAGTTAAACACCTTGGAACTATATGTGGAGTCAACTTTCTCACTTCAGCTCTTGTATTGTCTGTCTGTATTGGCTGACTTGTTTGTAGCAGATATTTTATGTATTTTGTACCCCCCTGAGATTGCATTTGATTCACCCTAAGTGCTAGGCCAGCAATGAGAGGTAGCAGTGAACCTTCTGATAACAAACCATTCCCTTCCCCATCAATCCAGCCCAGGACTAAATGCCCAGGACCGGCAAGTTAGCAAAACACAGCAGATTTATTTATTTTTCTTTTCCTCTACTGATACTGTTTTCACAACCTGACATAACCTGGTAAAGTAATTCTAATTGTATTTTGGATTGATAACAGCATTTTTCTCAGAATACACAATGCCTGTAAGAACAGTTTTGGTTCTTTGTTACAGTACAAGTGTTTTGCCTCCACAGCCCAAAATAACAAGATCTATAATGTAGAGAAGTCAATGGTAAAACTATCTGAAAGTTTATGTCCTAAAAGAAAATTGATGAGCAACATTTGGGATCCATTTTTGTATCAAGTAACAGTGGAATAACCAAGATGACTCAGTAGAAAGCAATTAAGAAGAACTCTGAGGAAGACAGTAGTTGTACTTGCACATGACACTTGGGAAGAGGAGCCTGGTTTAACAGGTCCCCAGAGAAACAACCCCACAAAGGACAAGGAAAGAGCTGGTCTGACCCCCAGCCCACAGTGGAGATGGAATAAACGGCTCATCAGCTTCAAAACAAGCCAGCTTTCTTCCTCTTAATCACATTTCTGTATTGCTTGACTTTATCACAGGTTGGAGTAGAAGCAGAGAGCTGGCATGGGCAGACTGGTGCTCCCCAGAGCAAGATCCCATCACAGTTCCTCACCCTGGCCTGGGAGTCAGCCAGAGATAACAGTGCTTGAGCTGCTCAGCCAGGGCTTGGATAAGTGCTCAGCTCAACCAGAGAGCCTTCCAAACTTGCTTCTGCTCAAAACCTTCAGTTTTCTACCTGACAGATAAAACAGACTCCTGCTTTAAGTCCATTCCTGTCTTCTAAGCAGAGAGGTCCTCAATTAGAAAGGACCGAACATTTGTTTTCAGGAAGACTTGCTCTCCTCTGTAAATAATACCCTGCATTAGGTCTTTCTGTACAGCCAAATGCTGTGAAATAAATTAAAAGAGCATGCAATCAGTTCAAAATGACTGTAATTAGGCAATCAAATAGCCATAGGAAGCAGAAATTATCAATGTCTTTAGCTAGTTCATTTTGTCCGGGGATTTATTTGTAGCTTGGGTTTTTAAAGAAAGAAAACCCTAAGATTACAGACTAAAATTTAAAAAGGAATAATATCAACGTGCCAGGATTCAATTCAGCATCTTAGACCAATGCCTATTAACCCCAGGAATTATCTGAAGTCTCCATGCCCATGTCTAGGCCAACTGTGCTAGCCCAAGGGACACAGACCCGTGTGCAGGGTCTGCAGAGCACTGGTGCAAAACACAGAGCAAGGCTCTCCCCACACCTACGTAACAGGAGGGGTAAAAATATTTGCCAAGTTCCAACTTAAAGTCTAGGAAAATCCCAGTGTACAATGAAATAAAACTCATCAAAAACACAACCAAACCATATCCTTCCTGTAATAAAAAGAAGGCAAACAATATGCCCTTCTCCACGTTTCTGCATACCTTTGTAACTGCAGGCTTCCTGCTCAGGAGCTGCCCTGCCAAGAATCATGTATCCTGTGATGACATTTCTCAATAAATAAAGTGACTTCATTATTGAAAAGCTTAACCGTAGTCGTGTGTGCAGTTTTTAATGCAGTACCAGCCCTAAAGTGCTGATGAGAGAAAATCCAGATGCAGGAGGCATTCAAGTTGGAGCCAGGACATTTTAAGGGCTGCAAAGTTTCATTAGCTGAGCTGTGGATCGATTGGTAGATTAAAACACTATATTTGTTCCTGGTGGAATGGGCTCCTCCAATGGTGTAAATCAGCACAGGAGAATGTAAATCCTTGTTTTAGCTGAGGATCAGGCTCCTGATTTATTGTGTCTTGTTATTCTCAGCACATGTAACAAAATGAGGGGGGATTCGGGATATTCACAGGTAGATCACCATCATTTCACCTCTGGGACTGGAGCTGTTTGTGGGGACTCTGGGATAAGGGTTGGACGGGTTCCAGGTTCATTACTGTAGCCTGATTTGTGGTTAAAACACGTTAAGCCTAAATATTAAGCAAATACATCAGAGGAGGATTTACAGCTGTCCAAGGACACAGTAAACTGTAACACAAGCTCCTAGACTGTATTAAATTTGTATCCCCACAGTTTCTTCTGCAAGGGAATAGAACAAGCAAATCAAGTCATTCCTGGGACACATTAAGGATAGTCTTGCTATAAATTCCCTCAAACTCAATCGTCTGTGCCCAGACTGGAGCCATCAGCTTCTATTTGAAGATTTGGTATTCTGAAACCTTCTTTTTATATTTTTTTTTTTTTTTTTCCCCTGGAAAATCTCAAACAAAGCATATTCTTTTGACTTCCCAGCAACCGAGAGGACAAAGAGATATTTTAAAGCGAGTCCAAAGGGCGTTGGAGTCCCTCCCACCCGTGCTGGGCGTTATTACAGTAACTGGCGGTGTGTTGGTGTGTGCCGGACCTGCTGGAGCGGGTGAATCACGGCTCAGCCCGGCCCCGGCGCGGCTCAGCCACGGAGTGTGTGGGATTTCAGCTGTCGGGCTGATGCAACAAGGCAGAGTTTACCAATCTGTTCTCACAAAACCGCAACTGGCAAACGCTTCACATTACGTCAAAGGGCTGAGAACAAGGCAGGAAGAGAGACAAACCTCTGCTTCCAGCCCTGAAACTACGACTCTGCGACACGGACGGTGCCCGGGGGGGATGTGCCGCCCCATCCCACTCCTGGCAGGGATCTGGATGTGTGGAGCCGAGGGCCACGTGAACCGTGAGAGGAGAGTCAATTAAAACAGAATCCAAGTCAATTGAGGCTGGCCCGAGGTGGGCTGGAGCCGCAGGCACCGCACGCAGCTGCCCAGGACACCCTTGTGAAGGCTCCAGACCAGGCACCTCACTTTGGGCTGCAGTGGGGTCTCCCCACAGCTGGCACCCAGGAAGCTGCTCCTGGAAGGAGTTCTGTCTCTGTCAGCACTCACAAAATTGCAGCTGGAGGACAGAAACATTGAGTTTCTGGCAGCAGCCTCGCAGCACATCCCCCAGGACTGGGGACACTCGGGGCTGTTTGCTCCGACAGGGGACACTCACGTTTGAGCATTAACGAAAAGGATGAGGTAGAGATGAGAAAATAAAGAAAAGAACAGGGGAAAAGAGATCAGAAAAGGGATGACAGACAAGTTGGGTTGATGGCCCTGACAGCTGGAAGGGGAGGAGGTAATGTAAGGGGAAGAAGGAGACCCTCTTCCCTGCCAAGGGAATCAGACTTTGACTGGCAAATTCCCATCACTAGGAAAAGATAAATGTGCTTGATTTGTGGAAAAACTTCCACCTTGCACTCTGCACAGAATAAGCAATGTCTCTTTCCTAAACCTGACTCTCTGTCTGTGTTTAGAGAGTTCCAAAAATTCGGCAACCACTTCTCTCTGTGCCTTGGGGAGTTCAATTCTCATCTCCTGTGGATGCCCCAAACAACTGTGCCGGGTGCTTTGGGTTTGGAGCGGGGGGGCTTTTCTGTACAAGCCCTTTTGCTGCACACAGAATACTGCAAAATTAATTGGACCTGAGGGAAACAGGAGGGGAAAAATCCTACTTCTGGTGTGTGTTCTCAGAACTTAACAGACTCCTTTTTTGAAGTCACAAGGTAAAATTTAGGAACAGTCCTGGGAGCCAGGTCATCAATCCCTAATTCATCCTCATCAGTAAATTGTCATGACTAGGTGACAAAGACATCTCATTTTAGTGTTCTTTCTCATTCTGCTGCTGCATCAATGAATCTGAACATTTTCTCCCTACCTGCAAGGCCTCGGCAGGTAGTGAATTCCTCCTCTCAGGCCTCCGTGGGCCTGAAGACATGTGGGTTAGAGTGCCCTTCCAAAAGCAGAAGACATGGCTTTGTAACACCACAGCTCTGATACCCTGGACATGGGAGGGGATGAAATGGTTTGATAACCATTCCTCATGGCTGCCAAGTTTTAAAGGAAAGTGGCCACTCTGCTGGATTTTGAGTGCAGTCATGCCAGGGTATATCCCATGCCCTGGGAATGCCAGCAGATGGAGACCATCAGGTCAGATTGTGAACCCCACTCGTGCTCATGGAGGTGGCTGGGGCAGAAATATTCAAGCTTGCCAAGGAAAACATTCACTAAATGTTTTGAAATAAAAATTCCAGCTTTCTAAGACATTTTCGGATCATAAACTGAGTAACCAAGCCAATGCAGGCACTTCTCAGGATAATGCAGTATCTTGGCAGCATCTCACTGGTCTCAACTTTGCATTTAAGTATCAAAATACTGCTTAAATCCTTTAAGTACCTAAATCCTGTGCTGGATTTAATCTTGAAGGCTTCATTTTTTATTTCAGACGTGATCCTGAGTTGCGAGAAAAGACATCTATACCATGCTGGAATCCCAAGCACACGGATAGGACTGTGGTGCTGGGAAAAGAGGGAGGTTTTGGGATAAGGCAACATGCTGGGGGAAATGCACAGTGGAGCTGTAATACTCGGGGCAGAAACACTTTAATTCTTATCTCTGTCCTGGTACAGTGTATTTATTTTCTGTGAAACTTCAAACAAGCTGCTCAATCTCCACTTCAATCCCCCAGTTCTAAAGTAGGTGCCATCCTTAATTTTATTTTAGTCTTTCTAGACCATACATCGTCAGCAGAGGGGACACGAGGAATGTGGCTCAATGCAGAGGGGCTACACTTCCAACTAACCTTAAATGAGGCCCAGAATAAAAAACAAATTTCCCCTTTACTTTCAAGTGCTCTGAGTCAGACCCTTGGCTCTCTGGTACATAAAGAAGGGAATAATGAAGGGAAGATTTATGCTGATTTCAGTGGAGATGGAAGACTGCTCCGTGTGTCAAAACAAGAGTCTATGTAACCCAGTGAAAATTCATTTTCCCCAGCATTATGTGCTTTACCCTGTGCTGGCTTTAGTGAATCAACTCTGCCCACTAAACAGGGCATTAGCAATATCCTAATGGAAATTATCTCAAATAAAAAACCAGCATTAACAGTAGCCTCCACATCCAAATCCCACCAGCCACCACAAGGATTTGTTTCCCTTCTCCACCCTCCCCACAGACACATTCACACAATCCCTCCTAACCTCCCTGAACCCATCTGATGATCATTTCCAGGAGGAATTGCCACCCAAAAGGAGCCAACAGGGCCTTGTCGAGCTCTCGTGCTGCTCTGGGTTCATTTAAACATCCTGATCCCAACCATCTGCACATGGGATTGCTCAGTTTGGGCTTGTCCTGCTCTGCAATCACCAGGTATTTTATTTTCAGCACTGGCTGGAATGGCTCCTACAGCCACGACACATCTGCCCATTGCTGCCTCTTGCCTTCAGTCTCTTTCTGCTTCTTGCTCTCCTGCATTATTTAAAATGAAGACAGGCTGCTGTGCCCACACAGAGTGCCTTTGACTCCAGTGAGGAATCTGCTCCTGTTCAGGGCTGGTGACAATCTGTAAACTCGTCGTGACAGAGACTGTATCTTGTTATGTATTTATACTGTGCCTGGCACAGGGAGGTCTTAATCCCGACTGAAGGCTGTTATATCACAGGGATAACCACGATAGGGAGGGAATTGCAGCACAGGGATGGTTCAGGGGAACTGCTCGTGACACTTTCAGCAAGGGTGTAGTGTGGAAATAATAACACAGTAATGGAAAAGCAGCTGAAGAGAAGACCTGCCTCCTACCAGGGAATGTTATTCACTTTCCCTGCAATCCTGATACAAACCTCTTGGGCTGTGCTTTGTTTTTACATCTGTACCTGGGGGACAAGCAGGCTGGTGACATAAACAGGTTCAGGCTCTAATAACCTGGGAGATCATTAGCAATTAGTAAAAAACCTCACAGTGCTCTGTGCTTGTCATGAGTGGCTTTCTGGGACAATTTTACCACAGAAAAGCTGCAATATTTCCTTATTAATTTTGGCATGTGAGTTTGCAGCTGTATTTTGATATATTTTGTGTCTATACTCTCTTTTCTGCATGGGAATGGGCTCTAATTCCCTGAGCAACCACCACGAAACCTACATACCCATCAGATGTGTTTGGTAACCAAGCTCTGCAGTACCTGATGCAATATCACTATTTAGATGGAGTATTTCTCCTTCAAATTGCCAGCCAAATTCTACAAAGCAGAATAAATTTTGCCCTTGATTATTTTTTCCCTGTTCCACAGAGGTCAACTGAGGACACAATTTCTCAACGTACTTAATTTTACTCTCCTACTTGGGGTCTCCTAAAGTCACTTTGCAATATAAACCTAAAATTTTATTAGCATGATATAGTCAACCTCAAGCAAACTTTGAATATGGAGAGTTGACTAACGCTGCTTTTGAAACCTGGATTTTAATTTCAATTGGTACTTAAGGCTTTTTGTATTTCTGATTTTGGATGAGTGAATGGTAAATTGAAGAGGAGTCACGCTGCAGCTCTCCCGTAGCAGAGGTCTGAAAACACACAGGGGATATGGAAGGGAAAAACTGACATTTGAAAAAAATAGATGTCACTTCAATTGAAGTTTTATTTGAGCCCATCAGCAAGTCTTACTGAATAGCAACTTTATTTGTTATAACAGCACAAATGGAGTCCAAGGCAGACTGAAAACCAGATTCCAGTCTATTCTGAAAGCAAAAAACCAAAATAACAACAAAACCACATCGGACCAGATTTTCTCCCATGGTCATTGTTACAAGCAATAAGACTAGCACTCAGATGTCTAACCACATGGCTGTTCTCCTAATTAGCTGGGATCACAAAATTGTGTCTGAAAAAGCAGAAACCATATTTTAAAAATAGGCCTCCGAGGCCAGATTTTCAGAGCTTCAGCTTCCAATCCAACACCTACGTGAAAAAGGCAGATTTTCAGCAGAAACTCCCAAACTCCTCCTGTTCCCAGGAGATGGAACCCCAGTAAAGCACATCTGAAAAACTTCCCACTTCTTTCAGTTCCCTAAATGCTGGCTCACCCTGCCTGAAACCCACTCACTCCTGAGCCTCCCATGTGGAAAATGCTGGATAGGCATTTGCTTTTAAAAAAATCTGCCCCCCTGTTTAAGACACAAACATGTCATTTCATGGGGCTGGGACAGAGCCAGGACAATTTGTGTTTCTCCATTAGAATTTGTGTTTTTTGTGCTTTATCTTTGCAATTCATGAAGCTGGAACAATGCACTGTGAGAAACACACTTTCTTCAAAAATGCAGTCCAGATGAAAGCTGAAATTTGTGTACATTTATGCACACACAGAGACAATGTGTGTGTGTGTGTGTGTCTACACATCTCCAGGCAGACAAAGTTAACTTGCCAAAATCTCAACCCAGAAACATACATGTACCGTCACAGCTGAAGCCGAGGGAGTCAGAATTCAGACTTTGGACCACGAATTTAAACTGCAAAATTCATTTCATGCAGGAAAACAAAAACAAACAAACAAACAAAACCCCTTCTCATCGTGGAACTTTTAAAAAATATCTCCCTCGAGCAAAATGGCTGTTTCCCCTCCCACATAAACTGGCAGCCAAGTCAGGAACAGTGCTGAAGACTTCCCATGCTTGCAGAATCAGATATAAAATTTGCAGGAAGGCTGGCACTTATTTTCTCACAACAGTTTGTTCTTCACATATTTCACAACTTTTAAGTTCCTTAATGTAAATTGGAGTCATACATTTTGCCTCCATGTGTTTTGTTGACTCTGATCTCCATATTAACGCCGGGGAGGGGCTGGGGTGCTAAATCCAGCAAGCTGGCCACAGTCCTGCCCAGGGAGTTCCCCCCTGACCCCCAAACACCCCCGTGTCTTCAGGGGTGACTGGGTAACAGGGGCAGCTCCCATGGAAACCCAGAGGTGGCTCAGCAGGCAGGGGAGGGTTTGGACTAAAGGAGACCTTATTTGCTACGTGTTTCTCCCATGGCTTTGGGCAGCTGCAGGTCCTGCCCCTGTGTAAGTGCTGGATTCTCCCTGCAGGCAGTGCCCAAACACCTCTGAGAGGCTGCAGGTCAGACCCTGCCCCAGAGGTGCCTCTTGCCAGGCAGGACTCTCCTCTGTCTCATTTCCTTCCTGGAGGAATGTCAGGAACTGGTTAAAGAGACCAGAAATGGACTGGTTTTGGACAAAGCTGTGAAACTCAGTTGACCTTCTCTCCTCTTTCTCTCCACTCCACGTCCCCCAATGCTCTTCAAACACATTTTCATGGCATTTATCCCCAGCAGGTTCAAAGGAAGACACCAAAGGAGAACAGGGTGGACATGCCCTTGGTTCATTGCATGGAAATGGTGTTCAGCTGATCCAGGGGTCACTACTCACAGGGAAAAGTGCATTGGCTGCAGTCAGATTCTGCTGGGTTACTCAAGAGATGCTTTTCAGTGGGAACAAAAGCCTGGCCCTGGATGAGGTGCTGAAAGCCATGGAAAAGCCAGGAGACCGTTTGTGTTCTGGTCCCTTGACCACGGTGTCTCCTTATAGATGGAGCACTTTGTGGGTGATTGGATCTTGGGACTTTGGGGAGGGCTTTTTGGATTTAGAAAGAATTAAAAGAATATCTGAAATGATTTCCCTAATCAAGTTTCTGTTCCCTTAGTGTTCAAACAGTGTTTCAAGTAATTTCATTTCCCATCATGCTAACAATGTGTGTCAATATTTTCCCCACTAACTAACATCAGGTGGATGTGTCTTTTTTCCATCCTGTACTAGGAATTTTCCTTTGCAAATTTCATTACTTGGTCCAGGGATCAGGGGCTGCTTCTTTTTTAGAAAGGTTGTCTGTGGTTCAGTTTTATCAAGAACAATATTGATTGTGACAGACTCACATATTCCAAAAAGGACTGTAAACCCACATAACACTTTAACTGCCAAAAATGCTTTTTCAATTTTTCTTTCTTAAACAAACTCACTTGGACCAAAACATCACTTTTCATTTCTCTCTCTCTCCTGTGTAAGTTTTTGCTTGGAGTTACATTTCTCTGTGCCTTAGCAATGGATGTGAATCAAGATTCAAATTTTGGATTCTGTTCCTAAAACAAGAACTGCCATGTCTTTGTTGGGGTGAACTGGGCACTGGTGTGTCTGCAGCGCTCCAGAACCTTCCTCAGGTTTTAGATTCCTTTGCCCCAAACAATTCTTGAACAAAACTGGCCAATTGCTCGTGTGCATGATCCTTCCAGGGATAAAATCTGCACAGCCCATCAATGTCTACCTGTAGATTTGGGTACTTGTAGGACACATTATTTCACTGTAGTTGAATTTCACAATCAGCGGTTTAGGTGATTTAAAAGAAAATTTAAATCTGGGATCTGCCAGGGTGTTTGTGAAAATGTTGACTTATTTTTCTGAATTAATTATGGAACAATGAACAAATTATGGAGCACTTTTCAGAAAGGCCAAAATTTTATTGTGTTTCATGCACATCTGTAATTTACTGGGTTAATCAGAAAGACTGATCAGCAACTGCCTTTTTCAATGAGATCCCAACACAATAAAGAATTTTATCACTAATAATTATTTATCTACTACCTGATGGCAAGGTAAAGGTGTTCTCATTTACACTTGGCAGCTGGACACACAAATATTGTGGAATCTCATTTCAAGGAGTAAATTCGGTATTTTAATATTATTGTGCTTTAAAGCATAAGGATGTAACTGGACTATCAAACATATCCCTGAGTGACACTGAAAGGTCACATGCAGAAGAGGAGCACTCCTGAATTTTAGTGGGATTCAGGAGAAGAATGCTAAACTCTGTACATTTTATCTATTTGTGTTCTTAGTGTGAATAAATCTCCACTCGTTGTTTTCATGCCACAGTAAGGGATGGAAATTGTCTGTTGGGTGTCCTTGAAGGCAGTTGGTCCCTGAACAACAGATATTCACAATAATTTTTTTCTAGTCATTAAATTGCTGTTTGCAATTAGAGCAATATAATCTCCATGCAAAATGTGCCTGATTTTGGTCTCAGTTAATTCCAGGCTGCTTTGCTGAAACATTTTCCAGATATTTTGCTTAACTCAATATGAGTAGAAATAAAATAAACTCGGGCCAATTTGAAGCCAACCTTTTGTTTGCAAAATTGACCCCCACAAAACGTGCAGTTGCACAGCTCTGAACAAACCTGTGTCAATCTTATTCAGTTATATTTTTTTGACTTTTTAATTTATTTTTAACCAAACCAAGCCCATGGAAACTAATACCAGAGAAAAATGTTGTATTCACTTCTGCAAAGGAAAAACTGACAAATTTCACATTTGGGCTTACTTTAGTCATAAAACCACTAATTATTTTTTTGTTTGATTGTTTAAAATGTAATTACACTGTTGTGGCTCTAGTAATTTAGTATTTCCACACTCCTAAACTTACTCCTCAAACTTTCAGACATGGTCATGGATAGTTTACCCTATTGACATGTAACATAAGTAAAATGTATCAGAGACTAATAAGAAACCACAAGAAAAAAATATTTGAGAAAAAAAGCAGGTCTATGTAACTCAGAGACAGTTCTCTCAGGGGGCTTAAGGAAAAATAAACCAGAAACATAATTTAGAAACTGTATTTGAAGCAGAAAAACTGACAAAAAATAAACTTCTGAAAAAAATCTGAAGTTAAGGCTAAAAGTTGACTAAACCCACACTGTTCCTTAAAGAGCTGTTGGCATTTTATAGGTGGAAGAGATTGTACATGACAGAGAAATAAGCAATCAATGCAATGACAGTGTGTCACCTTCACTGAAGTTTCTGCCTGTCTCCAATCCCTGTGACCTCATATCCTTCCAAAATAACCAAAGGAAATGTCTATATAAAGTAATTCAGAGAACAGAGGAAATTGAGCCCTTCCCAAGGCTTTTTCTGTGCTGTCAGTTATCTTTTTTACCTGTACCTGTGTCCAGTGATGCCCCAGGCAGCCCCTGACCCCTGCACCATCACACATGTGCTCAGGTGCTTTTGGGGAGCCTTGTATTTATGTCAGACATGATGTTCAAACCCCAAATATTCATCTTCAAAATCAGTGAGAGTCTCTTTGTCGCTATTCCAACAGGCTTTGAATCAAACAAACCATAAATACTCTTAGTTTTCTTTTGTATCCCAAAAGTCATGGGCTGCTTTGAATCCCAGGACTTTTTATGAGCTTCTCAAAGTAGCCAGAAGGGTTTAAAAGTGTAGAGACGAGCACAAAGGTTTAATTTCACATCTACGCGAGACGCAAAAACTACCAGAGGTACAATCTACAAAATAAACCCATTTTTCTATGATAGAAAGTACTGCTTATTTCCATCACATCTTAATATTTTATTCCTCGAGTTACTGGAAACTGTCAGGCAGATGGATGAGTGCTTATGAAATCAGACCTCAGGACAGAGTGTATTATGGTACAGATTGGCTTCTGTGAGAATAACCCTGCGAGCAGCTGATGCCATCAGTGGCAACAGCCGCCCACACATCCCCTGCTCAAGGTTTCTGTGAGCTGAGACCTTTCCTCAGCGCTCAGCGGCGATGTCCTGTTTGTGAATCAGTGTCTGCAGCACTTCGAGAGAGTAAAACCACCCTGGGGAGCTGAGGGCACCACGCTCCTGTTCCACAGGACACCCCCGAGCCCGGATGCCATGTTGGGAATGAACCCTGCCTTTACAGCTCCACTTCTTTTCGAGTGATATCTCCCCTCATCTTCATTTTGTAGCTACCAATGGCAAGGACAGAATTTTGATGAGGAGAAAAAGCTCTTGCAAAGTTTATTTGTAATTTTGACACACCCCCCCCAAAAAAAAACCAAAACCTGAAAGGAATTTTGAGCTATTGCTTAAAATGTGAAATTAGCAGCAAATGGAGATCTCTTAAAGTCCCCAAAGTTGAGAAGACATTCTTTGTGTCATGCAGCAGATACTCAGTGCAATCAGCACGTTCTACACAGGTAATTACTTTTACTACTAATGGTGCCTCCCACTCAGAGACGAAGATAAGATGTTCCAACACTACTTAATCACAAAGCTTCATTATCGCTCCACCACCTACTGCGTAAAACAATTCACAGGCTCTATTCAGAGACTCTCACAAATGAGAAAAATTTATGAATATGCGAGCAAAACAGCACACAGTCAGTCTGCAGCACAGGCACCGCCCCGAGTCACTGTAAAAGACCTTGCAAAGTTTGGTTCTTTTTTCTCTTTTCCCCAAATACTCAAGAAGAATAAAATTTGCAAGAGAAAACCACCCCTATGGTGAATTTTGACCCTGAAAGTTTTTTGGGTTCTTCTGCTGAAGCGTCTGAAATTTCCTTGAGACAGAACACAATGTGTAAAAATAGCTGCACTCATTGCAGTTTCATGTTTTATTTTGGGGGTTATTTTTTGTTCTTTTGTGCTAACAGCATGTTACGAATTGTTTTACTACTCAATGCATCAAGAGCTGACACAGAGAACAAGAACTAGGGAATAAAAACTCCCTCTTTGTAGGGTTTATAGATTCTTCACACAGGTTCAAATGAAGAGCAGTGGTGCAGCTGACTGACGTTGTGCAGAGTGTCCTGCACAGGGGATGGATCTTTAGGAGTTCTTGCCATAATGAAGCCAATGCAAATCACTTGGGAAATTACATCAAAAATACACAGAGTGCCTTTATTTTCCATGGATGTAAAAGACAAGTAGGTGCTGCTGTGCATTAAAGAAAATTTGTGGCCACTGAAGTCTGGATGCTGCCCCTTTCCTGGAGGCAGCAGGTAAGAGTGGGAGCCCTTGACTTCTGCCTCAGGAAACATCTTCAAGCAATTCATCCATGTCCCATGTGCTCCACCTTGGTTACATCTGTGTTACACCAAGCACTGGACAGGCTGGAATTTCTAAAGGCTGAGGCTGTGTCTGCTATCTGTCTTCATGTTTATCCGGTACCACGGCAAACCCAAAAAACTCCAGTAGTTCCCAGTTCCCACATCACCTCCTAGGTTGTTGTCCAAGAGGAAGCTGTGGCAAGAAAGGGATTTTCTCACAGTACTCAAGAACAATCTGTTTAAGGGATGGGAATTCTCAGTTGTTGATGAGAAGTCCGGTCTTTTTGCAACAAATTAAAGTGCTGTGATAATACCTGAGATTGCTGAAATCTGGAAGTGTTCACTTCCAAGAAGGATAGCAAAGCACACAACTGGGTCCTAATTCCTGAAGAATATTAAATAACTGTATGGAAAAGGCTTGTGAAGTAGTAAACTGCCCGTGGGAAAACCCGTCACATTTACGTTGTTTACATTACTGTGAGTCCCAATAAAACAGTGGGAGGACATCCAATGGGGACAATGGGATTTCTTAAGCATTTTGCCTTTTTGTTCCTTTAAAGCAGAGTCTTAGCCTTGTGCATGGGGAAGTAACTGAAAAACAGGGCAGAATTTAAGTTTCTTTTGGTGAAAGATTAACATGCCTAAATCAGTGTCACAATCCTGGGCCACCTGAGTTGGAGAATCCGAGTGTTTGGAGGGACCCCAGTGCAGGCAAAACCCTCAGCCCCACATCCCACTGACCACCACTGCGAACATTCCTTGCAGCTCCCTGTGTGGCCACCCTGCACTAGGACACAGATGAACATTTTTATTGACTCAGCCAGGAAGAACAATCTGGCTCCTCGTGGCTAGAGCAGCAGTGAGGCAGGATTCCCAGCCTTCCTCAAAATCCTGACTTCTGTTCACCATCAAAATCTTTTATTTTGGCTATTAGGAGATGTGTGCAGTTTTAATAATATCTTTATTCACTTTTGTCATAGGACATCAGAATAACACAAGTTGCAGAGACAGCACCTGTGCAACAGCTCCTGGTTAGTGAGGGAAATGAATGAAAGTGTGTACACACGTGTAGGATGATTCCTAAAAGCCTTTAATAGTCCAGGACAATATTGCATTTCTCTTGTTACTAGAAAGTTGAGAGGCTGGGTTGAAGAGCATTGCCTAGACCCAGGTTCTGTAAGGAGGAACAGAGGGAGTCACTGCACTGAATACTCAATGCAAAAGCTGGGAATAAATACAACTTTTGCCTTGAAGAGTTACAAATAAATGAATAAATGTGGTGTAGATTAATTAATTAACCTGAGTTTATTTGTCATAAATGTTGGCAGTACTTAATAGTCAATGAATAAAGCAGTAAATGTTATGGTTTTTCACCTTTCTTCTTTCAAATTGAAAAATAAAAAGTAGACATTATTTCAGACAACTAAACAATGAGATCCTTTTCTAATGGAGACACTGCTGGGGGATTCACCCTTTGGGAGGCTGCAAGCTCATGATCAGAGCTGACTGTGAGCTCAGCTCACTGATGCTCATACAAATATATGGTAACTTACTGTTTAGGAAATCAAGGGAGTTCTTAAGCATGTTCATGTGGAGAGAAAAATTATTTAAGAAGCCAAATATCCGCGTGCCTTTTCTCAAAAATAAACGTATGCATTCGCTTTTTACTAATCAAATGGAAAATTGTTTTGTTTTAATGGTTTTGAAACTTCCCCATCCCTTGAGCAAACAGTACCCATTACTTTAAACACCTCAGTGTCTAGTAATTGTTCACAAATGTGTCAGGCTACCAGTAATTTAAGTCCTGTCAGGAATAAATCTCAGACACTCACTTCTTCCAGTCAGTGACTTGAAAAAAAACCCGCCCACATGTCAATTAGAGGAAGCTCCGCGCGGTGGCTTTGTTCGAGGCTGTGTAAACAGAGCGAGCTTCCTCCTCGCTAACAACTGTTTTCTGAGCCCTATATAAATGTTTATGTGAACTATCCTACAACAGCATCTAAAGCAATAAAAAGCAGGCACGTAAAAAACAATCTGTGTTGGACTCGTTGGCAATAAATGTACAGCCAGAGCAGGCTGTACATCCAGTTGTGAATTATTTTCTCGCAGAGGTCTGACCTCAAAACATTTAAATGTTAGACTGTAAATCAAAATGATATACTTGTGCTATGTACAGATTATTCCCCAGTTTCTGTGCTCTGCTAAATACGTGGGTCTGCAAATACTTGCACATTAATATGTAAATAAGCACACAGGTAGAGTATATTGCAGAGAGATATAGGGGAAAGTCAAACAATCGAAATATATGAGTGGGCATATTTTCTCACCTATGTTATTGTTCCCTGCAAGCCACTGGGGAGTAGCCACAAGCTGATGTATGACT
The DNA here is from genome assembly GCF_003984885.1 of Neopelma chrysocephalum. Taxonomy (NCBI): domain Eukaryota; kingdom Metazoa; phylum Chordata; class Aves; order Passeriformes; family Pipridae; genus Neopelma; species Neopelma chrysocephalum. Next base: position 6,671,107 of record NW_020897781.1, read on the forward strand.
GATGCAGCATAAGGAACAGGAAAAATCACTGGAGAACAGCTACAGGAAGGATTTAAAAAGACCAAACAAGGTAAAATCTGGAAAGCTTAAGGTCATGAAGTGACATGCTCACCTAACTGACACATTCAGAGTCACTGACTCTGAAATGAGGCACCCAAAAACCTCATTCAGCTGTTCTGGAAGAGCCTACATGCCTCAGATATCTAAGTTTTCACTAATAAAATATGCTAAGCACCAGAATTTTTGTTGGCTTGCCCTTCTATTACGATTTTGGTTCATATTGCAACAAGATGCACAAAGTAAATGCTAAATGTCCTTCTACCTAAACTTGCCCACGTGGCCTGATTCAGCAGTGGTGTTTTGAGACAACCTTATGGATCAGAACTGCCACCACCTCCCCTCTGACAGGAGCTCACCATTTAGGGGATTGGATTTGCCTTCAGTGTAGGAGACTCAAGTTCAGACCCCTCCATGATTCAGAGTGGGAATTTGGAGAATTTTACCTCTCCTTTCACAACAAAGCCCCCAAAAGCTGCCCTCCCTCCCTGCCAGTGTGAGTATCCTCCAGCCTTTCCCACTGGAACTGTTCCACTCTGTCTATGCATTTGAATGTTCGTTAGAGGAGAACCTGGAAGGTGACGCTCCCACATTCTGCAGCAGCCCAGGAGCCTTAATCTGTCTTTCTATCTCCTCTCATCCCTTCTTTAATATCTTTCTATGCAAAGCAGGAACAGTTTGGTGGTTGCTGTGCTCTCCTGGGAGGTGGCAGAACAGGCTGCAAATCCAGTCAGGCAGAGGATGGCTCCACGCTGCAGAGCAGAGCTCTGACTGTGGCAGGACAGGGTGGGCAAGCTCCAGGGGATGGATGGGAACCCCAGCCAGAGGCTCCTGAGCTGGCCAGAGCTCAGGGTCTCTCTCTGCTGGTTTGGATGGCCTGTCGGGACTCCTGGTGTTTTCAGTTTGACTGGAGAAGTTTGCACCCAGGAGGGCATCCAAATATTAACCAGTTTGGGCTACAAGCTCTGATTCAACCAAACCCTTCACTGAGACCACCAGAACCCCACTGAGTTCACTGAGCTGGACTTTGGAAGGCACAGGCTGAGATCCCTCCGAAATTTCCTTGTGATCATTTTACAGATAAGGGTTGGTTAAACAGTGAGGGTCTTTCTACTGGGAGCAAATCTGGCACTCCAAGAGCAAAGAATCAGGAAGAACTTTAAGAATCAGCACAATGAAAAGGGAAGTGGGAATGGCTTCCCAAACTGAAGTCTCCTGTACCTAAAAAGCTTATCCATCATATAGGATTGAGACTTGAGGTTCCCAGCTTGGGAAATGCTTTTATTCAAATGCATAGGAGTTTTTTTGGAGGAGGGAATGCAGGATCTGGCCCTCACCTTTCAGCCAGAATGACTCACCCTCCATTGTGCTCCATTTCTCATATTATGTTGCCGGATGAAAGGAATATGATGTTCGGCAGAGGGAAAAATACAGACAAACAGGGAGAGCAGATGAGGTGCTGCAGTTTAAATCATGCTTTTCAGTTTTTTTATGCATCATAACTGCGTGCAAGGATGCCCTGGAGCTATGATACGAGAAGAGCACTTTAAGAGGAACCAACATAAAGAAACAAATAGCAATAAATGACATAAGTATAGCACCTACTTATCTTGCAGAGATACAGAAGATTGGAAACAGTACAAACACTACTGTGCTGCACAAAGAGTATTTTCATACCTGAGCATGCACACACTTAGGAGATATATTTATGAGATATATTTATGAGACAGATGCAAGACTAGAGCAGAAATATATATGCATATCCATTATACAGGAACAAGAGAGAATGGGAGGGACACGGGAAAGAAATAGTAGGGGAAAGGTTTCATTGAGAATTTTTGCTTTAAGTTTTCACAAGTATCCAAGGAATTTGGAAGCTGCCTCCTACTTTTTTTCTTCTGTATGTTACGTCTCTAGGAAATCTCCCAACCATCCTTCTGTTCATACTTCTACCACTGGCTCCCAACTGCAATGATTTTATGTTGTCAGGAGCATTGATGGGACCTATGAGCAAGTGACAAAGCTGGGGAAAGGGGAATTGCTTGAGATCATAGAGTACAAAAATCCCCTCCATCTTCAGTTTGAGGCTCGATTGCATCAGTATATTTAGGATAATTTGGGACTGCTTTCCTCTCTTGGGTTTTGAAGACTGAGTTACTGGAGAAGCCTAACAGAGAAGGGAAATAGTGAGATTGAACTGTAGCCTCTTAACACTTTACAAAGAGAAGGTTGTGAAACCATCCCTTCTGTGAGCTGTGCAGAAAGCTGTGAGTGTGTCCTGCTGCCACCCTGTGCAGCAATGGGGCCGTTCTAGATGACACCCCTGAAGTGCATCAGGGAGCTGTGGGCAGTGTCTCCACTGTGGATAAATGGAAGCAGAGTCTCCTTGGCTGTCCTGCTGGGCTTGGCCAGGAGCAGCATCTCAGGGACCTGCTCAGCCCAGGAGAAAAAGGGACTCTCCTCACCTATCTTCTCATCAGGACAAGTTTTCCACACAACTTCAGATCCCATCTCCTGCCTCACCAGCCTGGCAGGGCACTGGCTCTGGTTGGTGAAGGGTGCTGAACCCCTGCCATAAGGGATATTCTCTTTGCAGGATCAGGCCCGTGGGCATTCCCAAGGGAGCAAGGCTAGAGGAGAGCTGGGTGATGCATGTGGAGTCAAATGGAATTGGACAATAAATCTTCCAGTGATGAGGCACAATATACCAAGTTTAACCAGATAGTTCCTCATGAAAAATAACTTAAGAAAGGTTGGGGTTTTTTTCTAGTGAAATTACTTATTTTTTCTCAAGGAAAAACAATTTGTTGCTGAGTAAAAATATTCTGGGTGGATGGGCCTCTAAACCCCTTTAATTCCCACCTCTTTGATAAATCTCTCAGGGTTCAAAAGAAACCCATCCTGTGGGGTTTGCCCCATCCAGGAGCTGACAAACCCCTCAAGCCCTGTGCAGCCCATTGTGTATTCCAGGCTAGGTGAGATTAGATAAGGCAGTTCTCCTCCTCTGAGGGATCTGCTCATGTTTTCCATGGTGTGGAAAGAACGTCCTGCACTGAATGACGACTGATGATGATTAATGTATTATTCTACAGAGCATTATGGTTTCTTTTCATTTGTACTGCATTGTTAGGAGTAAAATGTGATAAAATGGCTGTAACTGTTTTCCACCCTACTTTCCGCCTCCCCCTAGAATTGTTAAAAATAGCATTGGAAAAATTATTGAAAAGGAGAGAGAAAAAAGGACCCTATTTTCTGCTAATGGAAGTGGGTCTAGCTCCCCTGAATTTAATGAAGCTTCATTCATTTATAGCTGCAAACAAATGTTGGCCCTTTTTAATAAACATTTATTTTACTTTTTGTTGTTGTTGTTGTTTGCTTTTCCTTCCTTCCCTGCTTTGAGGAGTTGAAAATATGGCAAATATGAAGAATTCAAATTTGATGTAATCCAAAGCTGGAATCTTGGCCTGGATATTTTAAAATGCTGAAGCAATCTTAGTAAATAACTTCCAAAAATGCAGTCCTTGGGAAAACATGTCCTGGTCAGGGAATCTGATAATCAGTTTTATGTGGGAGGGAAAAACAGAACTAAAATTTTTAAAATTCTGTTTCTGAAAACAGGAGCATTCATCTTACCTCATGCAGAAAAAAACCCAAGTTTGAGACTTTTCTTTTTTTCTATGCATAATGGAGGTAAATAAATTTCCTTCTTCCTTTAAAAAATCCATGTATTTTTCCACACAGGGACAAGAAGGCTCCATATTCACTAATAAAATTTCCAGAAATTCCAAGTTTATTCTAACTTTGCTTATGTGCATCTGTCTTTCTTCTTCTAAAGATGTTATTACATTTTTTATCATAAAACTCTGTCCATGCTGCCAGCTCCTCTCCTTAAGTGCTCTAAAGTTTAGAGAACAAAGAACATCACAGTTAATCCCATCCAAAATTTTATCTGAAATCATTCAGATAAGCCATAATTTGTTTGAGCTTTGCTTGGAGCAAGTGGCAGAGTTTCAAATACAGTAATTTGCTGTTTCCATTTAAAACAACCGATGCTCTCACTTTTAATACTCAAGGACATAAAATCCATGTCGGCTGTTTGTATTTGGGGATTAGGAAATTCTGGGATTGTTGGAGTTCGATTTTTAAGCCAGTTTGGCAGGTCTTTGAATGCACAGCCACCACAATTTCCATCCAGGTGAAGCTGCTGGGTGTGCTGATGGGTAAGTCCAGTTCTTTGCAAGAGAAATGATGTTTTGTTTGCACCTGCAGTCCTGGACATAATTTGGGACCAAAGCTCCATGTGAATTTGGTGGATGGAACCTGTTACAATATCTAAGTTCTGTGTTTACATAAGAAGTTACAACTGTTTTCTCCATCTGCTTTTTTCCCTGTTTCCTACAGGAGCGACACATTGGGAACACATCTTCACAGAGCCCAGAACTCCTCCAACAGGAATTCAAGTCCTGTTGGTTTTCAGGTGCATTGTTCGGTGTCACAGGCGGTGTTGGAGAAGTCGAGTGTCCCGCCTCAGGCCTCCAGCAGGGAATGCAGAAGCCAGGAAGAGCAGTCAGGATTTCCTGCCTTTCAGCCCAGCACATCAGGCTGTGCTGCCCCTCTTGCTGTTCCCAAATTTGCCTTCACTGCCGTGCAGCTGCTTTTGGGAGCAAACAGATGGAACTGTGCAGCTTTGGGGGATGATGCCTCACCACGAATGGCCTCTGCACTTCCCTGGAGCAGAGGGAATTGCCCAGGGACCTGACAAGGGGCTGGAAGAGGATTTCCCAGTCGTTAGTCCAGGACTGTGAACTTCTCTGCTCCTCACACCTACACAGCACAACTTCCAATAACACAGATGGGTTTTGTACCAAAGCTGTGAAACTACTTAATTGTCCCCTTCAAACCCATTTGGAGAAAAATGTTACAAAACACAAGGACCCAACAAGTGCAATAGAGGCCTTTCCTCCAGGTCACTTAAGAACACAAATTCCAGCATTTTGGCATTCAAATCTCTCTCATTTATAATTCTCATCCAGTTTATTTTCTATCATTAAAAAAAAAAATCAGATAAGTAGAGAGCAACTGGAATTAGTGCTCTCTAAACTAAAACTGAACTACAGCAGAGAGAACTATTCACACCAGGTTGGTTTAAACTTCAGCTCAGCCATACTTGGCTCTTGTCAATTCATGTCAGATGCTGTAGGTTATTTGATTTAGGGCAGCCTTGCTGCTGTCCACAGGCTTTGCCAGAGAAAAGAATACAAAATGAGTTCCAGGAAGGGATTTGAGGGGAGTTGTGAGACCTGATTACTCAAAGATTCGTTTTTTGACAATGAACAGGCTTTGGGATAAAATAACATTGGAGGACCAGAAATGTCACTACGGGCCTGAACCTGCAAATACTTATGGAGGTGTTTTAACTTTACTACTGTGGGTCGTCCTGCTGAAATTAATGAGCTGCTCCAAGGGGTAAGGAAAAGCATATGCACAGGAATTTCGAGGATTGGAGACTATGTGCTTAAGCTGTGAAGAGTTCCAGGGCCTCAATTTGGGAGTGCTCATATGCTTGTAGTTAAACATGCAGGAACATTTGTAGCATTAGGGCCCAAAATTCTTGCCCTGTAAATAATAGGAGATGAGAACCTGAAGCCAACTGTATGTGGAATAAAACAGGCAGGAAAAAGGGAAAGAATCCCATGATCTCACACCAACATGTGTAACAGCTTTGGTCAGACTGAGTTAGTACAAACTGGAGCTGCTCCTACCACTATGGTGAATAAAGGTAAAATTAAATCTATATTTAATTGCTTTCCAGAAGTGGAATATGCAACACTTTTTTTTTTTTTTTGAGTGCAGTTATTACATTTTGAAGTGTCAGCTTAGTCTGACAAGGTACAAGAGTCTGGAAAGATGAAAAATCTTGAGTCCAGGGAATGGGAGCAACGTGGTCATTGGTGTTTGTTCAGACACTGAGCTGGTTTCACAGGGATCACTTCCAAATGTCAAGGAGACTGGAAAATTCTGAGACATTAGAATATTAACATGTAAGCTGAGAGATAAGGAGTATTTGATTCTTTCCATATTTTTGTTTTTCATTTAATACAGGCTTCAACATAACCTCAAAATAATGTTTTGTATTCTTTGCATGGTTAGTTTTTTATTTTTGATACCATTGCAAACATCACAGAGAAGAAAGAATTCTGGTATCATAAGAGCAAGCCACACTGCAGCTACAGAGAGCAAATAGGCTAAATAACACTAAAATATTAGTTAACATGAGCTGTGTTGTGTAGCACGACCCAACAAACAGCAGAGAGATGTCCCTTGCCAAAGCAATTTAGTGTCTAAGTAACTCCTCAAAAAATAATGTTGATTTTTTAGAAGCTTTGATAGGGTGCAAGATGCTCAGCTGTCTCAGAGAGGAGAAACACAAAGACAGATATCTGGACAGATAATTTTACTGGAGTACCCAAAGTTACCCTACTCTGTTACAGCAGAAGCCAAGTTTTGTGGAAATAAGTCCTTCATCTCCAGGAGCCACCCGGATCCAAGAGCCTTTTCCCAGTGTGTTTACACTGCTGAAGTTCTTCATTTCCTCTGCCCAGAGCAGTGAATTGCACTGGAATTGAATGCACAGTAAAACTCCCATGTAGGAAAGGTTTATGCATTATGGGAAAAAGCTCTGTCTTGATAAATGGTGCCATTAGCATCTGGAATTCACTGCATCCGTTGGGACAGGCCATTCCAAAACAGGCCTTAAAAGTGTAACAAATTTGCTCAAATGCTAATGAGCTGAACCATCACACTGCTCTGCTGAATGGAGCCAAAGAGATTGAAAAGTTTGAAGCATTTGTGTGTTATTAGTAGCCACACTTAGTGTTCTAAGTATATATTGGTTTTCCTGGGAAAAAAATCGTATATTCTCTCAGCTTAGAACTTCCCTCTTGAAAATATGAACCAACAGGTCATTAAGAAAGATTACTTCTTCCTACTCTAAATTTCATGTACAGAGGATTGAATGAAGAAGTTTTCAGAAGTTCAACTGTTTTAATCAGGTTTTTTTCACCTGTTTTGTCACCCTGCATTCTCACTCCTAATAATCAACTGGTAAATGTCCCCTGCACTGAAAAGGACCCTTTTGCCTGTGTGTACTAGTAGGATTTTCACCTTTTTGATACACAGGAAGCAGGAATGTAAGGGTAAGCAGCGAAATTGAGCCCTGTCTGTTCATGTGTGCAAATGACCTCTCTGGGCCATATTTCCTTTCTTGGAAGTTCTACTTTCCTAACAACCTTCCAGACAAACCAGCAGCAGCCAGCAGTGGATAACTTGGTAGCAAACCACTTTTAAGGCAGCAAGAGAACCTCACCTGAAATGTGTGTAGTTTTTTAAAAAGCCAACAGAAAATGTTTTTTGTTGGAACACAGGAGAAGCCAGAATTGCAACCAGAAAGTCTAAACTGAGCCTATGGCCTGGCTCTACTCTTGAGTCAAACCCAGGAGAGTGGAGCCAAGTTATGTATGGCGAGACAAAGATGTTTAATGGAATGATCTACAGGGTGACAGGAGACCACCAGGAACTAATGGCAGATTATTTTCATTGGCTTCTACTCTTCCTTGGCACATCCTTATTCCCAGACATGGAGCTGAGCTGGAGTTAGGAATTCGGCACCTCCTCACGTTGGCTTTCCACGGGCAGTGGGCAGCCACAAACTCTCCCCCTGGAGCTCCGTGAGGAATGGGGCACTGGGAATGTGCTGACATCTCCCTTCCTTAGGTTGTTCTGACACACTCACAGCAATCCAGAATTCCCTGGAGAAATAAATCCCCCCCTGTGCTGGGGAGACTCTGTTAACACCGAGGAGACCTTTAATCACCTTCTACAGGTGTTGGGCTACAGGAAATGTTTCATGCACAGGGTTTGCTGATCAAAAAATGACATTTCAGGTCATAATTATTCACAGGTGAGGAGTGAGATTTGTAAATGTTTTGATGGGAGAAAACCAACTAAAAGACCCTCAAGTTGTATCAAGCCAAAACTGTTTTTTTCTATTTTTCAAATGAAACTCCTTTAAATTCTTCATCTGCGAGCGACATTTTACTTTGAAATCTAGTAAATTTAAAAAAAAAACACTTAAAAAAGTGTAATAAAGCCTGGAAACTATGCAATTATTTTATTTTCTGTTTTGCACAGCAAATTTAAAAAAAAAATTAAAAATCAGTTAATCCCTCAGACAACACTTTATGCTACAAGGAAAGCCTGTTACTCTTTTTCAGGAATAAATTTACTTCACGGAGCAGCACAATGATATAGTGCAGAGCTCCAAACATAAATGGAATACTCTGGGCAGAGCTTCCACCACTAGGAGTAAATTCAAGAAAAATATTGACCGGCCCTGTGTGTTTTCTTTGCTCTGCAGTGTGTAATATTTCTCGCAGGATGCACAACAAAGCACTCGCCTTCTCCTGCACTGTTGTCACAAGAATTTGCTGGATGCATCTGAGAGCTGACACGGCGTGTGAATCTCTCCTGCCTTGTTTGCAGAGATGCAAACTTTGAGCAGCTGAACATCTCGTGTCCTCTGCTTATTCTCTGCAGTGTCCCTGTCACCCGTGGCATTTTGCATTTGCTGTTTTCTGAGGGATATTTACAATAACGTGCCAAATGAGATAAACACGCTGCTCGATGGGCGCCCTGCAGTTCCCTGTGTTTAACAGCTCTAACCCCACTAACCAGTTTAATGTTTAATTATGTAAAGCTCTGTGGTCCCCAACTGGTTTGAACCTTCAACACTAGTCAAGGCAAGTTAAATCCAGCAAGGCAGAAAGCGCAGTTGTGAGCAGGCAATATGCTGGCTAAATTGGTTAAGATGTCTGGCAATTTGTTAACCTTGAACGGTTTTATTCGGAGCAACATTTTCATCCTGGCCTTATCTGGGCCTTCCCAGCTTTTGCAGCCCTGCAGGTTCAGTTCTGTAACTGAACTAGGAACACATATTAAATACTCAAATGTCTGTTTTCTTTCCTCAAAATTAAATTCTTAAGACAAATAAATAGCTTAAATTCCACCCACAATTAATTCCATTCACATTCTCCTGTAAATTACAGGCACAAAGAAGCTGGCCAGGTTTTGAAATCTGGCCCTTCATTTGCCAGCCAAAGCAGCTGCAAATATGAATATTTGAGAGATAACTTCTTTAATGTTTCTGTTCTTGTCATGTCCCGTCCTGACTCTCCAAGCAAGCCCACAAGTTCCATTAGGAAAAAGATATAGTGATATTTAAATAACAGCCTCTACTGTCCAGCTCTATTTTCAGACCATGGCTTTCAACTGCTCAGCCTCAAGCTCTCTGCTTTCTGATGGAGGACAACAAAAGACTTTGCTTCATCTGCACATTAGAGAGAGAACTGGTGGCCTTTGGACCACATAAGAAGATGGACACTAAAAGAAAATGGCCCAAGAATAAATGATTTGCCTTGTCTTCTTTCAGAACTCAGATCTAAAAAGGCACTGAGGCAGAGAAATGCTGGCAAAAATTAATATTTTCCCAGACTTAACCATTTCCCTTTTCAAAAAGATTTATAACACACATGAATCTCAGATGTCACATCTTATTGTGCATAATTATACTGATGTCTAGACTAAACATTATATATATACCCACACATACATATAATTATATATCCTTATGACTATGTATTCCTGTTTTTCTATAATACCTATTCCATGGCAGGGTTTGTAACAGTGCTTTATATCTTAATGATTCATAAAACCTATATTCCATGGGAAATGATTTTATCCAACATGCAAGTCAGCACTAGACCTGACACCAAAGTCTTAATGAGGTCTTAACTCACCTATGGAATAATCAGCTATGGGATAAACATCATATCCTGCAAACTCTAATCACCTAATACATCTTTCTTATCTATTTGAAGATACAAATGAAAGGTAAGTACACAAGTATCTATGCCTGGTCATCCCACCCATTAAGATGAAGGAATACATCAGAGAAGTTAATTACAGAAGTTAATACTTCTACCTATTCCAGAAAGTTTCATAGGCAGGGTAAAGCGTTTTTAGAGTGCATTGTTGGGGAAAGATAAAACAAAACTCCAACTCTGCTGCTGCTGTTCATGGGGTTGTAATGAGGAGGTTTGCTCACCTTGGCAACCTCACACATGGGGTTCTTCTCTCAAGATCTCATTAGCGTGAGGAGCACATTACCAGACAAGCCAGATGGATTCTTGACCTACTTAATTTCAATTGTGAAAACTTGTTCAGATTTTTGTCTGATTTTTCCAGGCATAGCTGCAAGTGACCTTACAATGTACTATATATTTCAGGCAAATATTTGTATGCAGAAGCAGTGAAGTTGAGGTGTAGTCTTGGGGTCTACTGGGAATAGAGACAACATCACACAAAAGATGAAATAGCAGGGCCTGCAACATTTAGACATCTGTACTTGAAGTTTTTGTTTGAGAAAAAATTTCCATAGTAATGTGCAAATGGATTCCTCACATGTTTTGACAGCACATCCACATTTATCCATCCCTGCTTCCCCAGATAGATTAGCCAGGCCAATGGCTGTGCAGCATCCACTGCCTTCTCCAAGGTGGAAGGTTCCTTTCTGGCTTTTTCTTTCTGGATTCTTACTCTTTATACTTAGCAGAATCCTGGGAAGGCAGCTGAATTCCTACCAGAATACCCTTGGGTTGATTTACGAGAGGATTTCATGGGAAGCCAGCTGTGGTTTGGGGACCTCCTGAACAACTCCAGGGTTGGCAGCTGTGGGACACAGCAAACCCAGAAAAGATGTGCCTAGGAAGAAGGGAAGGAAGGAGGAAAGGTCTTCTTTGATAGAGCATGGAGGATCTCCTCCAGGAGACACACAGCAAAGGCAGTGGGTCACGAAGGACTGTAATGCAGCCTGACAGGCAGGATATTTAACAGGGAAAAGGTGTGAGTGGATTTGGTGTGAGGAGCAGGGACAGACCAACAGCCAGGCACTCAGGGGGAGCAGCTCTGCCCCTGGGCACCACAGGGACCCACAGCCCCTCTCCTGCAGGGCTTCCCTTCAGCTGCACTGTGGAGAGCTGAGGGCTAATCCATGGCAGCACTGCAGCAGCCACCCTGACAGCCTGCTCTGCTTGTTAAATAATAATCAGCTCTCAAAATCAGCTCAGAAATTATAAAATAAAGTTACAAAAATAGCATACAGACCATATGTTAGTTTTCATTTCAAAGTTTATCCTTGCTCTAAAGAAGGTTAAATCATATTCATTTCTCTGAAAACAGTCAAGATATAGGAATTTAAAATACCATGAAAGTGTTATCTATAGAGTGCACTCTGGAGTACCAAGAAAGAAATCACATATGCATGGGATTACAGAATACATTTCAAGTCAACAGAGAAGCACATCATACAGTAACTAAGAAACAAACATGTTTTTCTGACTCAGAAAATTGAGTTTAATTTAGTCTTCAGAAATCTGGATCTGTCTGGCCTGTTAGTAGGCATGAAAAGATCCAGTGAAAGGAGATCAATAGTGCCCTGCACTGCCCCATATGGAAATTATGCTCTGCAAAGGAATAAAAGAGCCAAGGTCTGACAGGAGGAAGGCAGTCCGAGCCCTGCTCTAACACCACCTCAGTCAGTGCAGACACAACCCCTGTCTGTGTGTGCCGGGTCCCTGTGATCCAAACCCGGGCTGGGAGCTGCAGGGATGTGTGATAAAGGCTGCAGCGCTCACACACTGAGAGTAAGAGAGACAGGGGGAAAAGGACAAAGTGCTGCACCTCTGAAAACTCTCTGAAAGTTGGAAAGCCTGTGAATTCCTGCTCCGTGTGAAGCAGCTCAGAGGCTGCGAGAGCAGACAATGCCTCTCCTCCAGCACAGCAAGGTGGACACAGCAGGTAGATCCAGAGAGGGACAATGGGATGTGGATAAGAACTTTGTTATGATTTGAAAAGTTAAAGCTAACAAAGTACAAAAGACTTCTATTAAGACTTCAAACACTCCCTCAACACGTAATCGACTGTCATATTTGCCACAGGGACATTTGTGATCACAGTTGGGGTGGGGCCACAGGACAAATTCTTAATTAAACTGGCGACCAAGTCATATTGTGCGGTCAAAATCCTGAAACTACACGTCCCTGGGAAGATTCGGAAAGATTCAAGGGCTCAAACAGAGATATCATTTCCCTTCTTACCACCATAACCTCACTAAAAAGAATTGAAATATCACCTTCATTTTTCCCTTAATCTGTGAATATTTTGCTCCAGAAGATATCAGTGCCACCACACCGTAACACAGATGGCTGAAAGGCACCCCAAGGAGACACTGACCTGCTCTGTGGCCTCAGGGCTATTTTATTATCTCTGTAGCTGTACGAGATACTTAGAGCTGATCACCCAAATAAGAACCAGCTCAGATAAAATGTGGAAATAAACTCAATGGGAGAAGATTTACTGGTGTCATCTGATTTTCCTGGGGCAAGAGACGCAGTTTCCTGAATGCATCAACCCTTCCCTTGTTCAGTGTCAGACTCCTTTGAAGGGTTCAAGCCCAGAGCTCCTTGCTCCTGCAGTTCCCATGCTTGCCACATATTTTACCATCATGTTTCTTGCACGTGCAGCCAGTCTTGACAGATATAATCTCCAGACCCACAATGGCTGAATATATTGTGCGTATTTTGGAAGGTATGGGAGGAATCTGAAGACACTGCAGCATCTGTTAGTTACATATGCAAAAAGGACACTTAAAAATTACCATATGGGGTTTTGAAGGACTTAAGCTCAGGTTTTGTCCTTCAATGCCTGAGTGCAGCTCTGCACAACTCCTTAAGTTTACCTAAATCAGAAAGATTTTTAAATTGTTTCCCTTGTTGGTTTAAAAGAGAAAAACATCCTCATGTGATGTTGCAAACAGAAAAATGATGTTTGTTTTACCACAGGTTTGAGTCCCCAGCATTATAATTACATGGGATGTTTCAGGTCAGTCAGGTAGGAAAACTCTGATGTAAAACCAAATCTTTAGTTTGAATTCTGGGCAGATTTAGGTCAGCAGAGATACCTTCCTACACTTCTGAGCACCACTGTACTAGTGACTTAAAAATGGTAGCAATTCTTAAATCCTTTATTTCTGAGCACTAAAGACGAGATAGCTGAACAGGATCTGCTGCTCAGAAATTCCTGGGTAACCACTGACTTCTCCTTTTGAACACCTGTAACTGGGAACTGAAAAATAGGATGTGCCAACTTGTTTTTTCTATGATGTGTTTGCATTATAGTTCCCTTCAAACTACAAGTGCCAGAGCAGCAGAGCGAGGTGTGTGACAATATGGCAACAGGAGCTGCTAAGAACAAATATTTGGCCAACTATTATGGGACAAATGTGCAAATACATGGAATTTGCAATTGCCTATGCAAAACACAGGCACATCCCAAGTGTGCCCAGCGAAGATTGATAACGGTCCACAGGTATTCCTGCTCGGCCATTTGCCCATGGAATTCCCCTGGTTTTGGTGTGCACAACTGAGGGAGCTGCACATAAATCAGGGGTGGAACCGGGCAGGGGCTGTGTGTAAAATCAGGACCATTTGTCAGTGTAGCCAATTCTACTTATTTTATCACCAGTCTCAGGATAGTCAGTACTTGTCTTTAAAGCTTGTTTCCTCCAGTCCTGTAGCTTTGTGAGTCTCTCATATTTCATTTCAAACAAAAACAACCAAAAGAAAGCATGAAGCTTTTATGGTCACAGGGAAAAGCCTGAAATCAAGAACATACCAGCTCTAAAAGTAGAAAGCAAACTGTAAGAATCCAATATGCGTTATTAAAAAAAATATTAACTCCCTAAGCCACTCATGATTTTTAAGACTGTACTTAAGATTTCTCAGCATATGGCACTTGGAAAGCTGCTATTTTCAAATGCATAATGTTTTATGAACATGTAAGAAGACAAAGCACTGTAGATACATCAAAACACAGGCGAGGAAGGGACCTTCTGCTCCAGCAAATGTATTTCTCCTTCCATCACATGTCCAGCCATGTAGTACACTTTGGTCCAAGGGGACACACAATTGTATCTCCTTCTCTTAGTTGTATGTCCTTCTCCTCTCCGCTTTCCCTTCCTCCCTGGACATACAGTCCACAATCCACAGACACTTCCCCACGCTCCAGAGCAAACTTCAGCCCCTGAACCCACCAGCCTGAAGGCCCTAACACCACAGGGTCTGGGGGAAGCCCCACAGCATTGTCAGCACCTCGGGCCCCTGGAAGCACTGAGACTCCAGGTAAAACAGCCCAAGGTGATCCATGTACACCTGCAGATCTTTCTCTTATGCATACAAAACAAATAGCTATTTTCTGGAAGGACATTTCACAACTAATATAAATATATTAATATTGAAAGTTCTTACCCACCTCCCTGTCTCATTTCGGTTTTTTTTTTAGTGTAGGGTGAGTCACAGTGTTGATCAGATTACCTGGTAAACAGGTCTCAAACTTCCCACGAACTAATACATCAAAAAGTTTAAATTAAAATGGAGGTAAAAACACAAAAGCCCCTTGAGACTGAGCTGATTAAAGTTCAGGGGATTTTTGTGCTAGAATGTCACTTCCTTCTCTTATCACAAATAAGGTGCTGAAGCACTGCTAATCATATCACTCAATGTGTGCAGGCACAAACCTCTGGGACCAACCCCCTTGTTTTTCTTTATTTTTTAATGCTTTTGTGCCAGTATTGGTGAAGGCTTCAGGACCAGCCACAACAGCGACTGAAGTTCCCCAGCTGACAATACAAACAGCTGCTGATTCAATGAGAACAACGAGAAGAACTCTGGGCCCAATCTGCTCAGAGCTGGCACCAGGCCCATCAGTGCAGTGTCAAATCCAAGAGGCAAAGAAAGGATGCTGAGCTGGCCCCACAAAGACCTGCTGACGCAATTCATCTCCAGCTCTGCAGTCAGCCCAGGACGAGACTGCTCCTTCACAGAAATCTAGTTCAGGCTATTTTAGCTGTTTCTTCTTATTAAATGCCCCAATCTAAAAAAGCAAGTGGAAAGAGCACACTGGCAAACTTGACGAAAACAGACTGACCACAGAAACATCACTTATGAATACACAGGGAACAATCTGTTACTAACAGGCAAAGGTGAACCTAGGCTAATGTTACATATTTATGTACACCAAGAAGAAGGTAGTTAAAAAAGGGAATTAAATGTTCTGAAATGTTGATAGGGAAAAGTCCAATCTCTAGGTTTCATTAGAATTGTTTGGTATTCATATAAATACTCAGACTCTGTGTCATTCTTTATCAAATGACTCTCTCCTTGTAAATCATTTAAATTGTTACAAATTCAAGTTAAGAATCAAAAGTGTTTCTTAAAAATCCACTCCTTTGATGTAATGTGAATTACTACTCAGAGAAAAAAAAAAGAGAAACAGACCTAGATCTGTTTGCTGCCTAATTTGTGCCAGTAATAGTTCAGCTCTACTCACTGGAAATAGGATATGAAAGTACATATACACACACATATGCAGTGTATATATATATGTATTTGATACTTTTCTTGCTTCCAATCTGGTGATTCAGTACATCCTGCTAATAAACACAGCTCCATGACCATGACTCATCTAAGCTCTGTCTTGTGTGTGTAAGGCAGGAGGAGGGAGGTGAAGGGTGGTTGAGTGATGGGAATGTGCTGCTTTGGACAGGGCACACAGCAAAAGCATACATGTGTGTGCGTGTACATGCATCCAATTTACAAGGCCAGTATTCCCTGGACAAGAAAGTCCTCTCACAAAACCTCATGTGTTCAGCCTCCCAGGTGTGGGATCAGAACAGAAATGGGTGTCCAAACTCTGTTCCTTCTCATCATAAGACACATGCAACCAAAAGCAAAAGCACAGAGTGGGTGTCTGTCAGAGGCAGACTCCTTGTACTGGGACAGCTCTGCAGGGCTCCGTCCTTGACCCTGTAATCTGTACCAGCCACTGCCAAGGGCCATTTCAAGTGACACCAAAATCTGTACAAGCCTGAAAGTCACCAGGCACATATCAGGTAATTCAAATTGAGACAATGACTTCTAGGAGGCTCTAAGGCAGAAAAAACCAATAAATTGTCATTGCCTGTAAGAACTTCTTTGTATTTAACAGAACTACAATCCAAACATAAGAATAATGTGAGTTCTGCTAGGATGTCTTAGAAATGTTGGCCTCAGTACTTCATCCTGCTGAGGAGGAGACTGAGGAGATTTCTTTCCAGCAGCACCTGCCCCAACACACCAGCACTCCCTGTGTCCTGGGAGTCAAATCACAAACCAGGTGTAGCTCATAGGTCTTGCTCCCTTTGGTACTCAGAACATCCCAGTGGAAGATCCTCCTGCTCCCCAAAATCTAGTGCACACAGCAGAGCTAAAGCCAAACCTCTCAAAGTATTTGCATTGCATATGTGACAGATTTACCAACATACAGTTAAAACATATTTAACACAAGATGAAGCCAGAAAGGACCATGGGACTGGAACCTTCACTGACCACGACTGTTTAACCAAGGCATGACAGAATATGGCAGCATTTACTTCTGTGCCTTTTCAATGCCAAGCCATCATGAAAGCTGAAGCTTTTAGTTTCTACTTTGGAGCAACGTTAAAGCCCAAAAGTGCAAGCATCAAGTTAGACTGAAATTTCAAAGCCTAAAAACCATTAAATATGAATAAGGACCAAATACATTGGTTGGAGAAATCTGTTAAAACTTGTGTTAGAGGTTTCAATGCATTTACTGCTGCTTGGTTATCTGAGATGCTTCAGTCTCGTGAGTGGTAATGATTTTACCATAAAAATTGCAGTTGTAAAACAAGCACAAAGCAGCAGGGCATTTCTAACATACACCCCTGCCACGGCAGGGCCCATCTTTTCAGAAAGACATCATTCGAAAATCTTGGCATTCTCTCTCTCCCCACCACCATTCAGTCGGCATTTGTTCTAAATGTACATTAACAATAAGGCCCATTTTCCTCTAGGACAAGACCCAGGCTTGAGGAATGTTCCTCCTCCTCCCTGACCACCAAAGCATTTGAAAGCTCACCAGTAAATTGCTGGACATGAGACCCCTGATTGCTGTGCCTACACGGCTCATGATTGATGGGTCTAATGAAATTACTGAGTTTTCCTTTCTAGTTCTGGCATTAGTCAAGACTTCATGTCCAAAGATTTTTCCACCAGACATGTTCTGCGGATGTGATGGGATTAGCCAAATTTCAAAGCTTATTTTTGACCTCCAGCAGAAAATTGAGCACATACGCTATTGAAGCCAACTGGGACTATAGAACATCAAGTTGATTCATCAAATTAGCTCAAACTGCATGACTGGCTATGGAAGTTGTCAGCTATAAACCTGTCAAAAAGCCATCAGCTTTAATGTTAAATAGAGACACAAAGTAATGTTGTTCAGAATTTGACGTTTGTTGGACTTACGCCTGCTAAAGGATGCTATCTGCTTTGTTTGCTCTTGGAAAAATGGGTAGTCTGAAATGCAGTCTTGAGAGACTGCTGGAGACAAAAGGTACAAACCCTGGTTGGTAGAAATCCCAGTTTTACCCAAGTAGATATATTTGTGCAGCATCAACTAACACCAAAATATCTGCAGCACACAAAGACTCAGAAATCCTTCCAGCAGTTACAATGTGCAAATTTAGCATATTTTACTATTTACTGTAAATGGCTTTTATTAAGAAAAGAAATACAAACCAAACAGCACAAAAAAAATGCATAATTTTGTTTTTATTTTCAAAACAAAAGATCGATGAGCTTGGTATAGAATATGTTGGCATAATTCTGACTGAGTTATAAATGCATTGATAGCACAACCACCATGAGAGACTGGAGCCTTTTTTTTTTAAATGATGCCTATTTCCCCAATAACATACAGCCAGGGTAAGTCCCAGGAGGGATACTCAGAAAGACACATCCAGGATGGAACATCTACAGGGTTTAACCTACAAACTGTAAAATCTTTCACACAAAGATTTTTTTTTTTCTTTGCTCTCTCCAAAAAACTTTGGGCTAAAACAGGGAATGAAAAAAGGGTGTTGAGGGACTGATCAGAGGGGAATTGCAGAGAAAGTGTCAGGCCAAAACCTCAGTGTAAAGGAAGTAACAAGAGGAAATGCAGCTTCTGATGACCAGACACCAAGTGCCGGTGCTGTTATCCTGTGAGTCTTTGTGCATGAGGGACAAGCCAGAGCTCCCAGAAGACATCAGGGAACAGCTCCTGCTTTGTAGAACCATGTCCTGTGTTACCTGCATTGCAGCTGTTATTATACATTGTATTTGTTTGGGTATTCTTTAATTTCAGAACCCAGAGAAATGTATCACTTGTCAGAGGAGCATTAGTTCTGGTCCCTTGTCAGGTCAAAGGCCTGGTGTATCTGGGATTTCCAACCCAAAGTGAACCATTGTGCAACAACAACAGTGCTCCCTATGCACCTGCAGGGTGATGTCTGACCCCTGAAACTTCCAGAAGAAGACCACGGAGCCAGAGCCTGGAGCTGAAAACCAGCATCTCCTGCAGGCAGGTGGGATCCCAAGAGTGTGATCCTGAGCCCTTCCCCCAGGAATTGCAGTGAGACTCAAATCCCCTGGCTCTCACCCAGACACACTGTTGAAAACAGAACTGTGAAGCCAGAGAGTGACTTTACCCACTTGTGCAGCTTCAGTATATCTTTAAACCAAACCTGCTTTCTTGCATGTCAATTTTTAGCCTGGAGCCAGGTATTAGAGCTGAGTGATAAATCTCTGAAAGGGTGATCACAATAGAAACTCTGACAGACACTTAAAAACCAGTGGTACCAACTCAGGGAGCTCGGGATGTATTTTTTTCCTGATTAGGTGTTGGCTGTACAGTTGTACAGACTCCACAGGCACAAGATGTATGTAGGACACACTGCAAAAGCTGCAAACCTGTGGCTTATTTGAGACCTTTGGGGAAGTGACTTTTTTTGGTACCTTTTTTCTAAAGTCTTCATAACCACTAGATACAGCTTCACAACTGCATATTGTTTTTCAATTGAGCAAAAAATGGCATTTGAACAGTGGCAACTTGATAACTAGAATACAGCCCCTCCCAAATCTTAGACTAAGCTATAATACAGCAAGTGGGACTTGAACTATGATGGGTTTCAGTATTAACGTTCATAAGATTTGTCACTGTCACATCTTGCTAACACTCAGAGCATCTCATTTTCTAAATATAATGTATCACTGTTTAGTGGCTAAAAATGCAAATTACAAAAAATCTAATCATGTTCAAGAAACTGAAGAAAACTCTATGATCCTTGAACCTCTCAGCACACACATGACTTGATGTGGGGCTTAGCAACTAAGCAGAACAGCACTGCACAGCAAACCTATGGGACAGCAGCAGCCAGAACACATATTCCCTGTTCTGCACAAAGCCCAGAGATTTCCAAAAGCATCTTTGACTTGGATTCAAGTGATAAAACATGTGAACTTATCCAAAGGAGTAAGAAAAATATCTTCTTAGATCTGATTTCTGATGCTTCAGGTTTGGTTTCTATTTTTCTTTTCTCTTTTTTCCCCCAATAATAAGACGTCTGGTATCAAAGGAACAAAAGGAAATATTCCGAATTTAAAACTGTCTTGTTAAACTTCAAGCTGTAATATCCTGTAAAAGCACCATGTAGGAACCCTTACATCTATAAAAGGCAGTTTCTTTGCCAAGGGCATTCTTGGAGTGCCTCCCCTCTTTAAATCTAAGCTACAGAGGGTTCATTTGTTTAGTACCCAGCCAAGCAAATCTAATGGTTAATTGATACCAAAAGAAGTTTTCCATGTCCTCTGATCTGTTCCACACATGTTCCTGTGCCTTCCTGGGGGTGCTGGTGTTCACCTGACCAAATGATAAACCAGATCAGTGAGTTACACTGAATTTACTCTCTTGGTAGGGCTCCTCCTCAGCCACTCTAACTCCAAACTGGCTGTTGCTGGGAACGGTGAGTGGAGGTGTTGTGGCCAGGAGGAAGAGGAGAGGGCACATGCCCAGGATGGAGGTGTTGGAGTGCTCTCCCTGGCAGCAAATTTGCTGCAACCAGCTGTATTGTCAAAGCACTGCCCTAAACACCTCCCTCCAGGTACAGGAGAAAATAACCCCGGTGTTCCTTTTCCAGGAACACCTTGCACAGGAGGTGAGAGAGGCTGAGTCAGGTGTAACTGGGTTATAACACCCTGAGTGTGGGGCAGCCCAGCAGGAGCTGCTCTCAGACTCGGTTGCTGTGTGAACAACTGGAAGGGGCTCCTCTGACAAGAGTTTGGGAAATGCCTGGGAAAAAAAATCTATGGCAGAAATGCCGAATATTTATTAACGAGGCAACAGGAAAAGAGCCTAATTATGTTAAGATCCCTTTTCTCCTGTTCTATTAAGGGTTGTAAGTGCATTGTCAGAGCAATGTAAGTTTACCTTAATGTACAGAAGAAACAAGCCTGCCAATCTATATACAGGATCTTGATTACCATGGAACAACTGAGTCTATTAATTACTATATAACTGAATTAACTTCTGGCCAACCAAAAAACCACTTTGAAACGGTGGATTCATTGGTGGATAATTGGTTTGCTATTAAAACATCTCAAGTCCACACGCAAATCTTACCTGTTGTAACTAAACTGCTTCGTAGGTGTGTTAATGGAAGTTATTGCTATTATAAATTATCTCCAGACATTGACAAAAGAAGTAATACGAGGTGTATTTTTTAAAAGCTCTGGCCAATGCATGGCTGAATGATTGAGTTGGAAAATGAACCATTCCTTGGGGTTAGCAAATGATTTTTCATCAGCTAGCAGGCTATTAAGCACACCTAGATAATAAACGGATGATTTTAGCAGTAATTCTACCAGCTTCTCATATTTTCCATTTTAAATTCCATGTTACTTTTAAAGGATTCACACATTACCTTGATTTACACCATGAAGAAAAGAGCCAATGATGTCCTTTAATGTCGGAGACAGTGCATGATAATTTATCATTAAATCTGCCTTTTTTTTGCCTCCAAACCTTGTGAAACATTTGACAAATGCCTGGCTGGCTCCAAAGCCAGGATCTGTGATTCCCCACGCAGGACACACCCTGGGAATGAGGTGCAATCTCCTGAGGATGTGGGGTTTGCTGCTTTCTGACTGTTTAATGCTGGATCTTGTGCTGGTCATCCTTGCAAATCCCCCTGTCTTGCACAGCAGCTCACAGCTCAATCATGGGAACTTAAGTTACTGGTTGGAACTAGGGAACAAAATCTTTACACTAATGAGATTATTTGCATGAAATGTTATTTCAATAAGACAGCCTAGGGAAGGAGCTCGTTCACACTTGATTTTCCACATTTGTTATTAGATTTCTTGCCCAAAAGAACAATTTGAGGAAGCGACTGCAAAGATGCAGGATTGGAACTGATGGTCAGTTCCAATGGAATATAAACTCATTTTTAACATGAAGGAATCTGGGGTGACAGAGACAGATTAAGCAGTGGTTGACTGGCAGCTGTTTCATCACCATGTTCCAGTGGAGCTACTTGCTTGTACCATTCAAACTGCTGCCAAACAGGCATTTTTCAGGGTGGAAAAGACACATGGATTCAGAGTCTTCGTGAAAATGCCAACTACAATAGCAAATATGTCTGTGCCAGCCTGTTATGTGCTTTCTTCTCTTTTAGGGCATTCATAGCCCACCACTCACCACACAATTTCTTTTGTAGCAGCACTCAGAGAATACTGAAAAAGTTATTTAAAGCAAATTTGTTATATTGGGTTCATGCAAGTTCAGCCTTAGGGGCAAAAGCAGTACTTTCATACAGGAAGGCAAACTTTGACAATAAAACAAAAAGCACAAATATTCACTGAGTCTGGAGTTTCATTACAAAGTGTGAAGTCAATTTATGGTTGAGAGTTTTGTATCAAAAGCAGATGAAACTTGGAAATTTCAAAAGAGTTTGGCCTTGCAGTTTTGGATTGATTCAAACTTCAAATTCAAAATGAAACTGGGAGATGTGAACTTAAGTGGCTGATGCTGCAGAAAATGTGATCTATGTATGTATCTATTGCAATTTATTTTCACAAGATTGCATACTTTCCTGGTAATTACAGGCCCCTCTTGCATAAGCAATAATTTTCCATTTGAACTTCTGCAGTACAGCCTGTTCCTCTCCTCCTCCAGAGCAGCACTGAACACAAATGCACAGATTTATCACACCTTTTTCCACATTAGTCCTTTAGAAATTCAGTTGATGGACCACTACAGAACAAATAACTCACATACTTTTTCATGTTTTCCAACATTTTGAAGTTTAAAATCTAAAATTTGTTTCCAACAAAAGGCTTTTCTTGCCTTTCCTGGTGAGATACTTTGTATGGTTTCGATATGAAGCTCCATTTTTAAAAGGAATAGCAAAATTCATAGTTCCAGGAAAAAAGCAAAGAGTACAGAAGGTGTCAGGATGCTTTTTGCATGAGCAAACCTTCATTCCAGTCTCCCCCAGTGCAAATATCCCCTCCTGGGCTTCTGGGTCAGCTCTTTTGCACAGTTACTGTTGCCCTGACCTGAGTTTGCTGAATGTCCCTAATCTGTAAAATAAATCTGTAGCAAAGCTGCCCAAGTATTGTTTCAGAAATGCGTAAGTGAAGGGTCATCAGAGAGACACTTGGCCACTGGTGTGTCCAGCAGCTGAATGACAGACAAGCTTTGAGCCATCTCATGGCTCTGAGCGAATTTGCAGGACAATTACATGCTCTGGAATTCCCAAGTGTACTTAAGAATTATTGAACAAAGCTAAAACATGTGAATAAAAATGTATTAAGCTAAAAAACATCTGCTCTCCATAAAATGAACT